>NW_022280034.1:10702089-10755772 GCF_004355925.1 Anarrhichthys ocellatus
GTGTGTGTGTGTGTGTGTGTGTGTGTGTGTGTGTGTGTGTGTGTGTGAGTGTGAGAGAGAGAGAGAGAGAGAGAGAGAGATTAGTAAAAGGTCTGATATACTGCGTCTAAAGGAGGAAGAGAATTATATGCTCTCCTGGACAGCCATTCAAGAGCAAACACGTTCATGATTAAATTGGTGATTATGAGCCAATGGTGGATTTGCATATAAGCGAATGTTACAACAGATATTCACAGAATATAACTATATTTTTGTTAATTCACACTTGCTGCATTTTACATTGTTTTTAAACCCCTCAGTAAAATCCTGAAGGCTGTACAGGAGGAATTGTCCGTTCATCTTAAGTGGATTGTTAATGTTTGTACATAATGGTATATCTTATTTTGAAGGACTGTAGATAATGTTGAATTAATTTATATGAGAAATGGCTCTATTCAGACAATACATTAAAGCAATACACTTGAATTAGTCCTGGACCTGTGACGTCTGTTTTGTCAACTACATTTAACATCCCGTCAGTGTACAGTCGATGTAGCCTGAATATATGAAGCCTGATGCAAGTTCAAATGACCTGGATTCATTCATCCTCACAGTTTCACACCTGGCTGCGGCCCACTACAGCTAGTCTTCTACTCCTGTGTGCTGAGCAGTTCCAGTGGAGCAGTCGGGATAAAAAGTTTAGCTCGAGGGTACCTTAGTGAGAGGAAAGAACGACTACTTATTCATTTTCACCCGACCACACTTTACTCTCTTGGGCCCAGAAATCCCAACTGGCAACCCGCCAACATCTCTAGCCTCAAGTCTACACAGACTCCTGTCTGTTGTCCTCACTGGTACAGTAATCCTCATCTCTCTTAGTTTCCCACTAATACATCTGCGGTTGTCCTGATGATCATGGGGGCCAGAGCAGTGATGTCTGAGTCGGGCGGAGTCTTGAGTTCATTTAAAAACCTGGAGGCTGGTGTATCTGCATCAGCTGCTACAGCTAAACTCGGCCAACATCCGTATCGTGCCAACGATGTTAACTGAGCAGCAACTGTCAACACAACGTTTCGCCGCCAAGGCCCCGGGCACAGTGGAGGATTTTCCGATGTACTCCGTACGAGGGCATCCCAACCATCGGGAGGGAAATCCCTGTCCCAAGAGGCTCTGCACAGAACTGCTCTGTAGGTTTAGCCAATTAAAAAGTGACCGCATCAATTGAATCAGACAAATATTAAAATATTGAAAACTTTATACAACTGATCATGGAATCTCTCCCAAAAAGACTCATTTATATATATTTTCTAAATATTGTTTGGATCATTTTGTCGTTTCACCTAACTCTAACATGGGCCTCCAATACATTTGCAAATATTCTCAAGCTGTCATGAAATTTGTGTTTTGGTCACATAATCTGTTTGCAAATGAAGCAAAAGAATAGCAACAGTTGTCTTTCTTACCAGGATGTGCTGCTCCAACATCTGATTATGTTGAAAAATGTTAAAATTGAAAAAGTGTCCACACTCAACTTCCAGGCAACACGGTTTTAATACAATAAAGACTATCTGGCATTTCAAAGATATGGGAGAATTTCGGGGTAAGACGGATCACATTTAGGAAGCAACAAAGTAAATCTGAATGATATACGAACCACTTCATTGCACCACTGACACATCTGTTGTAAAATAATGTATTGCTGTAAATGATTAACTGACGGGGTTCACACGGTGCATTCAGCAGGACATTATTTTCAAACTGCATACGAATAAGATTTCATTCAAATAAAGTTCATATGACTCTGCAGAAAGTCTTAACTTTGACTACTCTTCGGCTTGTGGCACGAACATAATTTAAACCACATTTCATGTTGGAAGAGAGTTCAGTTTTTCTTGAAACATTTCACAGCATTCCAGCCTCTGATCCGGGATCAGTCCCTTCTCCTCTCAAGCAACCACTGGAGTCCAGCATACAACCAGCACAAGCGAGTGAGTTTGTCATTTCACTGCAGCAGCTGCCGCTGCCCTCGGCCTTGTCCACATCTGGCGAGCTCTGGTGCGTCGGCCAATCCGTGAGGAGCAGCAGGTCAGCTGACTCCCTCCCCGAGTCTCGCTCTGGTCCGGCCTCGTCTTTGGCCTTCTCTCGTGTCAGTGAGGTTGTTCAGGGTGGTTAGATCACCCTCCGTCAAATATTGGCAAGAAGCCTCCTCGAACACAAAGAAAAGTTATTTTCTCTTGATTTATCAGCGCTGGAACTCTTTCAGCGCTTGTTTTCATCCAATGAAATTCATAAAAAGTGCTCACCTGTAAACGTTAAGGCTGTTCCCAGCTATCGGACACTTTTTCGGGGGCACTCAGTCGCCTCAGACTGTGAAGCACAGTTTCTAGGATCCCCGCTGTAATGATGAAACAAGCAGTCAACAGGATTAGCATTAAGCTCCACTGACGACACAAAATCACTGAGCATTACACCTTCTTACCCAGTTCTTCTTCATGGGAACTGAGCTTCTTTAGTAACTCCGCAACACTGGAATGCGTTAAGCCCTCTCCAGCTGCAAAGGAAAATAAAATTATTTATTTATTAATCACAAAACGGAGTTAACCAGCACAGGCCACCTCAGCTCACCTTTAACACCATTGTCACCTTTTGTTTCATCTTCCGCGGCAGTACATGAGCTGCTATTCCCATCCGTAGTGAAACAGGAGAGCAGTTCAGCGCTGCAGGCCCTGGACTTCGCCTGTGTGGCGGTCATGTCCTGAGCTAAGCGGTGGTTCTCCACCAGCTCAACGTGGACCCTCCTCCACGCCATCTTGTCCTCCATCAGACATCCCTCCATCACGGTACGCAGCTCCTTCTCCTGAGACACTTGGCTCTGAAGGCTCTCCGCCTCCTCGCAGTGCTAGACAAGGAGGAAGTTAGTTTAACGGGGGGGGGGGGGAGAAAGATTTTTCAGAAATGTGACATTTGTGCGGCAGTTACGGCGAGCGTTTTTGCATCGCTGTTACTTTGTGTAGCTGAATGGCCATCTCCTGCATCTCGGCTTCGAGCTGGTCTGCGTAAGCCTGTTCCAGGGCGTCGCTGGGTGGTCGCGCGTTGCTGTGCCATCTCGCTATAGCCGAGGTCATCTTTCGCTTGGGTCCAAACAATCTGGAGTGTGAGAACGGATGTCAGCATTTCACGAGTTCAAACAAAAGGCTTGTAATGCACTGGGGTTGGTGTGGAAGAGTCTCTCACGTGATCCCTATTTCTTTGAGATCATTTTCAGTCAAGGTGAGAAATATCCGCAGGTCAATGTCTTGCTCTTCAAGAACAGGGAGATACTTGGAAAAGCCAAGTTGTTCCAAGAACTCTGCCAGATCCTACAGAAATAAGATGTTAGACCCAAGTCAGACCAGAATAGACTGGCCACGCACGCACGCACGCACACACACCAGTAGGGGTCGAATTATGAATACATCAGAAAGTAAGCAACGGTAGACATGCCTTTGGACCAGCGTAAGAGGGTGGGAGACCACCATGTGAGAGCAACCCACAGTTCCCTGTACCGCTTGAGTGAGACGCATCGTGGCTTCCGTGGCGACTCTTGCCTTTTGAGTGGTGGCCCTTGTTTACTCTGCGAGAGCTGCTCTTTTTGCACTGGTCCGAGTCCTGGTGGAGAGAGGAACACCGTGTCACAGAGAGAGATCTAAACACAATCTGGTGTCAAGACTCCAAAGTGAAATTGGCGAGCTCTTGCGTTCACCTCGTTACTCTCCACCGAGCCTTCCCAGTTGAGGGCAGCCGCAGGAGGCACGCCTTCGCTACTGCTGCTGCTGCTCCTCATGGTGGGCATGTCATTTTCGAAGAACGGACTGTCATCTGTGGGGGCATCATAAAAATATTGGATTGCTTTGGCAGACACCCAGTGGACATTAGTTACATCACATTGCGGTGTGTCTCCCGGGGGGGCCTTTCTTCCAAAGACACATTTCCGATGTCACAGAGCACTCGTGATTGTGTGCCTCTCACCTCTGCTGCTGTTGCTCTGGCCGTCCAGCTCGTTTATGGGCGAGGTCACATCGCGGTAGCGGATACCCTCACTTTGGTCTCCGATATCACTCACCGGCATTGAGCTAGGCGGCGCTGCAGGAGGCTCTGTGAGGAGAAAAGTAGTATTAACAAACGGACTATATTTATGAATTAACTGTATGTACTAGATACTCTTCACATGTGACTGGTAAGGATACAGGTTGTTGGCAGACAGGATATCTCATGTGACAGTACCACACAGCTTGCTGGTGCCTCCTACTCGGAACTTGGCAATGGCCTGGGGCCCGTCGTGGATGCTAACGCCTTTAGCTCGGTTGCGACTTGGCCTTGTCCGCGGCGGTGCGCTGTCCGAGTCCTCGGAGGAGCTCAGGTCTTCAAAATGTCCTGATGGGTTGGAACACACACAGAAAAACAATCTTAGAAAATATAAAAGACATGGGATAACAACATATTTAGTAAAAAATAAGCAATGAGGACCTGGTTTGGTCCTTGGAGAATGTAAATCAATGAGGCTGATGATCTTGGTGTAGCCGTATAGCATGGCTAGGGCACGGGCAGTCTCTCCTTTGCTGTTACGGTCATCCACTTTAACTTTCTATAAATGATCAAAACAAAGCCGGTGTCATGATCATAAGGCATTATCTTTGTTGTGCAACGTCATCATCACCCATCCTCAGTGGTGTGCCAATGTAACCCACTCACATGATCAAGCAGGTACTGAACAATGATTTCATGTCCAGAAGCAGCCGCCTCCATCAGGGTGGTGAAACCAGACCCCGGCTCCCTGTGGATGAAAGTAAAAGAAATGACAAACTGTGGCTGAAACTCTGGAGTGCTGCAGTGCTTCTGGGATGAATGAAGACACTCACTTGACGCTGGCGTCGGCGTTGTTATCCAGCAGGAACCGGACCATCTGCTGGTGGCCTGTGCTCGTGCAGTGGAACAGAGCGGTCCAGCCTCGAGAGTCCTTCAGCTCCAGCTCTGCACCTTGCTTTTGGGGTGAGAAAAAACAAGAAGCCTCATTGAACATTCTGGGTTTTGAGAATAAGCTGCCAAACATTTGTGTTGTTGTTGGTGTTGGCTTACCGTTTGCATTCTGAGTTTAATTTTGAAAAACACTTATGAATGCAACACTTATCAGCACCAAACCCTCCAATCACTCTGCGTGGTTTCATTTTGTCACTGAAGTGTGAATATGCTGCGTGGTGATTTTTGCATTCATGAATAAAAACTTATCTCAACATGTGCCGTTTTCTGAACACGCCAACAGAGCGTGGCATGAACTGTTACTGTTACCTGCAGCAGAAAGTATGCGATGCTTTCATTCCCACAGCTTGCTGCCAGCATCAAGGGGGTTAACCCTTTGGCAGTGGTCGCATTTACATTCACACCGGCCTCCAGCAGGAGATTTGCAATGTTGTCATGGCCGATGTAAGATGCATACATCAGTGGGGTCCATCCGCCGATGTTCTTGCCATTCAGGTCCACCTCACGTCTGAAAAGGACACAAGATCTTTGTTGTGAAGAGCAGCTTGGCGAGCAGTAAATAATCGGAGCCTATTTAAGGATTGAGTTCAGGTGTGAGCCCTTTGGCATTGGTGATAGTGATATTATTTAGGCACCCACCTTTTGATGCACTCTGCCACCACGTCATACTGGCCGATGGAGCAGGCGGTGTGGAGGTCCAGGGGAACGTCCAGCTCCTCGAGTCGCACCAGGGAGTCACCGAGCCACAGGGAGAGGCTGGCACCCAGCTGCTCTGATTCACTGGCTTCGTCGCTTAGCTCAGACATTTTGTACCTCGTGTCCCTCCACACACCTGAAAACAGAGGTGGCCCTGAGAATAAGCACCAAGATTGAAGATAAGAGGTTTAATTTGTGATTAATATGCAAACAACCCATATATGTTCAGATGAACATTTTTTTTCAAATCACTATTTCATACCCCACATTTCAACTTGATTTTCACCTTTATTTTAAAAAGAGCAGTAACTTATTTAGTCCCTCCATACTGAACGTTAGTTCAATGTTTCATCATGTAACGGTAACACAGTTCATCGTTCCCTTGTCTTCCTAAGTGTCTCCTTTAGTTCTCCCTCTTTAAATGAGACATGTTCGTCCTCAGCTGCTCTCTACTTACAGCCTTTTACTAGCTGCAGCTTCCAGCTTTGCTCTTTAGCTAGCTCAATGTTAGCCCCCGGTGTGAACTACTACACACCTCCCTAATAAACTACAGAGGAAACCAATTCACATGACGAGACTGAACGAACCAATGTGTTACAATATGTGCGAATAGCTAGAGTTAAACACTTACAGTCAACAGGTACCGTTAGTTTGTTTTCTCAGCGGCTGACACTTTTTTGTTTTGTGTGTCACGCTCAATTGTGCTCGTGTTGAATCACCCCCCACCGTTTCCTGTTTAAACGCTGACGTTTTTGCTAAACTCTTTCAACAAGGCATGCACTAATATATAGTAATGACTGACTTGTTTAGTATTAAACACTTTGAATTGATCTTTAGGAAACATTCAGTTTATTCGTGCCAACGAATCTGATCGTTCCGAGTGTTCGAGTCTTGGGCACTGGCTTCCAACCGGGGGGTTAAACCCCTCAAGGGATCCCTAAAAATATCTGATGAATCAGCAGATCAGGGATACGAGATAAACTCACAGTCCAAACTAAAGATTGGTCACAAGTAGACAGCTTTATTTGGGTTGTCACAAGCTAACTAATGAATGGCACTGTAATGCTATGATTAAGTGACTGTTCACAAAACATTTTCTCAACTAATAAATGTATTTGGGGATGATGTTGTGAATATAAATGTTCATATTCAGACTGCCACTTACTAACTACCCCTTCAGAGGTTTGACATGTATAAAAGCAATAATTACCAAGCAACTTTTTATAAAAACAAAATCCTTTATTTAGATATTCGCTACATGCAGCTAAAACAGCTAAAAGCAGTTGTTTTTCTCCCATTATTTCCAATGCAGCCCACAGTCACAGTCCAACATGACGTATGGTGTCTCCTGGGTGCAAATCAGAGAAAATTGAAGTGAAACTCCTCCTTTGATGAAGTAAAGACAAAAGCTGACGTCTGCTCCTGCGTCTGTGCTTTCAGGTCTGTATCCTGGGCAGCATCCAGGTTCTCCTCTGTGGCTGGTGTCTGCTTTTTGACCTCAGCTCTCCGGTGGAAAAATGACTTCTTTGGAGAATCTGAAACAACTTTGACCTGAGCTGAAGCAATTTCTGTTGGGATTAGAGAAATCTTTCAGTTAACAGCATTTCAACCCAACTTAAAAAGTTCTTTCACAGTTAATTAGTTATTTTTTTACTGGTCATATCACTCTACTGCTACGATCCACTCACCACTCTGAATGAGTTTGTACTGCTTGCTCTTCTCCTCATCCATTTTTTTCCTGTAATCTCCGGTCATGGCTCTCATCACCTGCCTCTTCTTGGCCAGAGGAGCTTTCGAGCTCCGTAGAGTCTTCAGGCCACGAGAGGCTTCCTCTTCTGCATGGAAAAAATATGGTATTAACATGTGTGCTGTATGTAGATATGCTATACAAATGCATTTACCGCCCTTTGTAATACTACAAAGTGTTCACACTAGGCTTCACATGTGTACCTCAGCACATCATGGACTGAGTAATAATACTCCAAACATATTTTGTGTGAAGGTAAACGTCATACTCTGTTTTGGTGTACTCTTTTGGGACCCCATTCCCAATTCCAGCTGCTCCATGCACCAGTCCAGCTGTCTGTTCAGCTGCTCCTCTGCACTCTGAAACACACACGGTCACATTCACACATCAAATCAACTTGAACCCGCTACGATCACTTTTAAAGAAAATTATTTCCGACTGACCGGCTCTGCGTCTTTGCCGCCTTGACTCCCCTCAGCTGGACTTGCCGTCTGCTGTGCCTCCGCGCTGTCAGAGAGGTTTTTCTTTCCAGATTTCTTCTTCTTCTTCTTCGCTTTTGATTTTTCCGCTGACGGCTCAGGTGGAGAGTTGACCTCCTGCAGTGGGGAAGGCTTTTCCTCTTGGACACCGTGTTGCCTGCTTGGAGAGGAAATGTCTGGGCTCTCTGTCGTCTCCATGTTTTCCACAGGAGGAAATTGAAAGTTGAAGGCAAAAGCAGCGCCCTGTCCTGTAGAGGATATTTGGCTCACTCCTGGTTTGACTGATGGAGATGGTTTCTCTTGAAGTGCTGGAGCGTTGTCAGGGAGGAAGTTAAATCTGAAAGTGTCGAGGGGCTTCTCAGCTCTGTCGTCGACAGGACCTGAGCTGTTTGAGTTTGGTTCAATATCTGTTGAACACACACTCAAACATATGAATAACATACTTCTTGGGGCATTGACTTTAAATTACATTTAAATTACTTTAATTGTAACAGACACACAAATGTATGACATAATCCAACGTCATTGAAACATTTTAAACCCACAACTGATCGGTCATTTCAGTTAAATCAAATATATTTAAGACTAAAAAGGATTAAAATACATTTTTTTTCCTACAATAGACCACACGTGCATACAGCAAGGCTCGTAGGGAATGCATTTAGCTTGTGTTGAGTAATATTTGATGTACCTATAAACAGCAGCCTTTCCTCTGCCATGCTATCACGTCCAGCGTTGCAGGTTTTCCGTCGAAAGGCATCTGTTAGACTGAAATATTTAGATCGACGCTTCAGGAATACAGACTTGCTCGGCGGTGCAGGCTCACGTTTTAAGTCAATATTTGTGAAATACTTACATTTTCTGTTCAGCGTTGCGCTCAGGAAAATGTACCATCGGTGTCACATGAGAATAAGTCCGTCTGGTGAAATTTCCCCAACGATTGTCGTTCCGCTTGATGGTATTCTTGTGACCCAGTTATGAGTGAGTGGATTGACAAAAACAATATTTGAATCACTATAAACTAACAGATACATACACAGACTCACTTGATGTGTTCGTAGATGAAAAATAAAGGCATGGATAATGAGTGAATATAGGGATAAAGGAAACAACGGATTAACTTCCAAATAAATATGAAAATAAGGCTTAATTAGCTATTTAATTTGTACGGCCTGAAAAACAACAAAATAAAAAACTAAATTAAGGTACAAGAGAATATAAGAAGAAATTAAAGTATAAAACATTAAGCAATAAAAAGATGACAACAGTAAACTAGAGTAGTTTGCAATCATAAACAGGCTGTAACAATGTATGATGATAAAGATGACTTAGTTCATTACTAGCACAGGTACTAGCACAGGTCTTCACACAATGCCAGGTGCTTTTTATTTCCTTTTCTTTCATTTCTTCTTTTTGTTTTATTTTCAGATTATAGCCACATGTAGTTTTATAGACTCAAAACAGCTGGCTTGTGCTAGAAACGGAGGGTGTGCAAGTGCATTCTCAACAGATGTGTGTATTATCACCTGACATGTCCACGCTTTTCCCAATCCACTATTGAAGCTTACTCAGTTCTACACAGCATTCATATCAGTTGTTTTTCACATGACATCATTGTTCCCTTTTAAGAAAGGAAGCTCGGTGAGCACTACACTTTTATGAAATTGATTAATCCTAAAGATGTAGAACAAAAAACCTATTTCAAATCTGTGCGGATTAAGAAGAAGCAGTTTCCGGTTGATGAATGAATGCAAAAACATGTCGATACCCCCAAAGAAGGCACTTCAGTATGCATGCTCATTCTACTTAAAATCAGAGGCAGTGTTCGTCCTTATTCCCTCCACTAATCACATTCCGTCGGGATTTGAGTTTGGACCAATCGTGTTGGTTCGGGGGCGGGACTTCAAGTGCCGCTCCTTTCAGACTATAAATACCATCTCACGCTCCCTCCGCTTAGTATTGGAGACCGACGTGCAAAGTGGTTACACTGTCAAACCGGAACAGAAACACTAAAGGTAACGTGAGAGTGTCGGCTTTTTTGTTGTGTTTTTCTACATTCTGTGTTTATTTCCATCAACTATATACTGTAGTTTAATTTCCAGGTCGTTAGAAACGTTAAAACACGGCTCTGGACTAGCGGTTATCGAGAGTCTCTTGACAACAAAACGGCGCGCGCCATTGCCAGTCGGCTAATGTTGGCTACATTTGTGATGCTAAGTACAAACTTGACTTATCAAGAAACTCGTGTTATTTCAATTCAGCGTACAACTACGGTTTAGTTCACTTGAATGGTGGGTCAAATTGGTTTAGATGTTGTCTTAAATATTGATGTTCTTAAGCCTTACCGGTATCTGTAGCTAGCTGGCGCCATTTTGCAACGGTCGAAGCTAGCTTTTAATTCTGCTAACGACGGCAAAGAAACGTGTATGTGCACTGTGGCTTAATGGTGGCACCGCTGTAGACGGGCTTGTTTTGTTTAATTTAAACCATCGGTGTGTCGGTAGAGGTTACACTATCTGCACATCAAGACGCGTCCCCTGGCAAACGAGTTGCAGTTTACAATACGCTCGCTTAGCTTTAGTAAGGTTACTACTGAAAATAAGACAGGAATTGTTGTAGGTAAAGTTATATTCTATTCGAGGATGTAGGTCATTATAAGAGTGTCAACGATGACGTTGCTGCAGTGGATAGGGCAAGTGGCTCGGACCTGTAATGATTTAAATATCGAAGACAACACTTTTTGAAATTGAATTCGTTGTTGGTCTGATCTTTTGTTGTGTTTTCAGACCTGCAGGTGAAATATGGCTCGTACCAAGCAGACCGCTCGTAAATCCACCGGAGGAAAGGCGCCTAGGAAGCAGCTGGCCACCAAGGCTGCAAGGAAAAGCGCGCCATCCACTGGTGGCGTGAAGAAGCCCCACAGATACAGGTAATGTTACACATGTTCATACATGCTGAGATTTGTGTTAGTGTTGTAGTAAGGCCATTGTGATTGCAGTCTGCTGTTGCTGTAACTAGGACTGAGGCAACTAATAACAATGCAACTATCTGAAATGCAATAATGAAAACTGTTGTGGTTTCGGGTCCTAAAGCGTCACATCCCTTGTTATAGGCCCGGTACCGTTGCTCTGCGTGAAATCCGTCGTTATCAGAAGTCTACCGAGCTGCTCATCAGGAAGCTGCCTTTCCAGCGCCTTGTGAGAGAAATCGCTCAAGATTTCAAGACCGACCTGCGTTTTCAGAGTGCAGCTATTGGTGCCCTGCAGGTGAGATGTCATTCATTGTTGTTGCACTACTTTTTTTTTTTTTTTTTTTTGAGGGTACCTACCTAGAGGCTAGGTTTAAGAAATAACTTTGTTTCTTCTCCATGTAGGAAGCCAGTGAGGCATACTTGGTTGGTCTGTTTGAGGACACCAACCTGTGCGCTATTCACGCAAAGAGAGTCACAATCATGCCCAAGGACATTCAGCTGGCCAGGCGAATTCGAGGAGAGCGTGCATAAATGATTGCTTGGATTTTATCTTTTTAGTGGGGGGGTGGGTGGGTGTGACTGGGGTTTGTTTTTTGTAAATCTTGGAACTATTACCAGCATGTGTACCTCCTAATTTGTCATGTGTAGTTTCAGGCATGTTTTTCTTTTTGTACTTCATTTTACTCTTGACTTTCTCCTTGACTGTCCTATTTACTGTAGAGCTTCATATCTGAAAAACTAAATACCCCACTGCCTTTCTCAGGTTTGCAAATCTATTTTAGACTCTGTACCATTTAATCCTGTGTGCATGTTGTAGGATTTCTTGTTGTGCTGTAAATAAACTTTCCGCTACCTCAAATTAGTGACTGCATTGATGTCTAAATGCATACATTTGGATAAGGAGATTTGTGGGGCAAAATTTACATGTTCACATAAATTAAGTTGGGGTTGTTGATGCAATGTTGTATTTCAAATGTAATTGTTACTAAAATGCATTGATTGAAAAACAAGGTGAAACCCAATTCATTGACTTTACATTTTTAATCCATGTTTCAACCAAATCAACAGAAATTTGGAAGAAGGCAGTGTGTGGTCTGAACTTGGAAACGGAAAAGTTCCTTTGCACTGGACGGCTTCACTGCTACACTTTCAGTGTTGTCCTAGCAATGGAATAACACTTTTCACAATAAATATAACCTGAAATATATATATATACATCTGAAGTCCCACATTGGTTAACTTTATTTATCGTGAGCTTCTTCCTTCTCCGCTTCATCGGAAAGCAAGCCGGGTAAACGTTCATACAGCTGCTTCTCCAGCTGTACATCAATGTCTGTCTGGCCTCTCAATGCACACCACAGTAGAAAGCCTGTTAGAAACAGGCTGATGGGGAGGACTTTCCACCAGGGCCGCTGAAACTGGCTCCCCATGGAGCGGTCCACTTTCCAGGTTCGGTGACTGGCTTTACTGGTGGAGAACTTGAGGGGCTCATTGTTCACCTCTTCATCACCATCTTTGGACTCTGCGTATGTCTTAGAGCTCAGAGCCAGGGGGCGCACACTATTTACTCTGCCAACAAAAGTACATCAGTAATGACTGTTAATCAAATTTATTGTTATCCAACAACCCTACTGTATTCATATAAAGTACTTAAAATGAACTGTACACAAATATATTAATAGGAGCAGTTTTTCTACCCAGTACTTTGAATATTTGAAACTGGCCTAGAAGCCTCAATCTGGTATCTGTCAGGATCTACTATTTTTATAATTTTGTACACCAATTTACATGTCTCCAATAACTGCTCCATTCACAGTGAATTATAAAACATATCCTATGGAGGCAGCCACTATTATTCGATATGATCTGAGTCATTAACGCCTTCTAGTCCGTGTTAAACCTGCAGGATTTGCCGGTGATTCTAGAGGTTACGGTGAGTCGCATCATGGTGCGTTCAGGGTCTCTACAGTAATCAATAGTATCAGGTGAAAATTATAACGTTTTCATGGTGTTCAAATGTCGATCAGGTTAAAGACGGAACTGATTATCATTTGTGACCTTATTTGTGTATATATATATAATGACCAAAACTTGTGACTCTAGATACTACGGAAGCTCCATTTTTGCTCGTAGACTAACTTACAGGTATTAATCATATGTGACCATACCTAAAAATGTTAGCAGTGACAACATAGCTTAAATTACACATTATCGGTAGGTCACAGAATTAGACAGAACCGTTTACACCTTGTCATTGAACCGCACCACTACTCCAGATTCAACGTGGTTTCTATAGACTCACCCAGCAGTCGGTGGAGCGTTTCTAACAAATATCCCTCGACTGAAAGAAGCTCTCATCAGACCGGCGAAAACTCGTCCTGTTGTTGTAGACATCTCGGACAACTGGTCATCTTAGGACACGTGACGTTATTTAAAATAAACTGAGGGTTTTCTTACAAAACGCACCTCGTTGAGGTCACAGAACTCATCGTGGTGCAACCTTGAAGTGGGTCCGATGTCGCTGTTGAACTCTGGTTAGGACCGTTCCACTAAGATTTATAGTGATTTCTAAAATCACTCCACATTGTTTCATCGAAATTATTGTTATTACTACTATTTTATACTGTTATTATTAACATGTGAGGATTAAACCTTTTTTGCCAGAATAGTCTATATCTGATGTTTTGCGAATAACAATATCATCTATATCGTTTGGCATCATTTTACTTTAGGGTCCATTTACGATCATATTACACAATCTTAAGCAGTAGATAGAGTTGGCCCAGTTGTAGATTACCTTGTAAGTGAAATAGTTTTTTCCAAATGCTGTTACTAAAGTCAATATTTAACCTTTCAACTCAATTTTATATCATGTTTTGGCTTGAGAGGCACATCGAAAACTGTATTAACATTTTTTATTATAATTTCAGTCCTAATCAGCTGCTTTATGTTTTCACACTGTAACAACTCAGCATTAAATTCACTGTTTTCTTCTTTTTATTTTAATGCTGCAATATTATTGCCTTTTTCTGCAGAAACATATTTCCGAACCACTTGCAATTCTTGTTTTTTTTTTATAATATAATATATATTTATAGTATATAATATACTATGTGATAACCACAGATGCTGAGGGCTACTGAAGCAGTCACTTCGTCACATCTCTGTCGACCAATCGCAAAACAAAGAGCGATATCTGTCCAATCACGAGTCACCTATGCAACATCACTTCCTGGTTGAGTTCACGTGCTTGATCTGTGCTGTTCAGATTTCTACACGCTTTCTTCGCAGTTAAAGTAAGTATAAATGTGTTTAATAGCAATGTAATTCAATACATGTTTGGTCCATGATTACGTTTGAGCGGATTTAGCGTCTTATGTGGCGGCCGTCGAAAAGTAACCAGCTGACGTGTGTTTTTGGCTGTGAAAAACGGTTTACATGTGTTGCGTATTCACATTCAGTTGTAGTTGTAGTTCTCTGTTTTAGTGTCCTGAAATATTTCTCTCAGCAAATTAAGTATGCAAAAGCCTCACTGAGAGTTATTGTCTGTCCATGTGTTCCTGCTCTTTAGTTACGTGCTCATGTTTTTGTTTGTAGGAAAACATTAAATCATGGCCAAAGACAAATCATTGACAAATCTGGCAAAAAGGAAGAAATTGAGTTCAGATGTCACGGTTCATGTGGAAGAAACGATGGAGACCAAAGTAAAAAAGAAAAAGAAAAAGATGGAAGTTGAGGTGAGAAACACAGTCCATCGGACCTGTTCCTGTTTCAGATGACACAAAATGAAATTGCTTAAAATAGTAAAGAATGATTTTTTTATTTAATCCAGGAGGCTCCAGTACAAATTCCTGATGTGAAAATTACAACCAGTGATCGAAAACAAAAGAAAAGACAGAAGACAAAGCAAACTGAGGTAAGTGTGTTCGCTGTTTCTCTGAGTACTCGGGTGAACTCTGACTGCTGATTGGTGTTGCTTCATACAGAAAAATCATATCATGTGCTGGTAATAACACAGTCCGCAAAGCAAGGGTTAAGGTGCTGAAAAAATACAATTTAGTGCAGCTATAGTTTATATTACTAAAATAATTTATATTGGGGGAAAAAAATGGTCTGATGTTGCATTTCAGGTGGCATCAGAAATGTCTTAAAAAGCGGAAATCTATATTGATTCAAGTAGAAGAAACCCCTCAAAACAATGTCAAAATTCCCAATAAATGTGCATAAGTCTCAATTAACTGATTCAACACAAGCGTTTCCACAACAGCTGGAGTCCTTCCTTTTACGTTGTCCTTTAATGACGACTTTACACTGACGGCACAGACACAGTGTCATCTATTGTCTGTGTGACTTACAGTATGCAGCTGGTATTTATTTGAGGGGAGTAGAACAGTTTGTGGAGGGATCGTGGAGCTTACATTTGTGGACTGGCTTGGTCTGACGCATTTTGCTTGGCCACATGTGCTCGCAGCTGGTACATAGATAGATTTTTCCGAGGCCGATCTGTGTAGCTTGGCCCATCTGCTCCTCAGTTTTTCCTGAAAAGTTTCCCCAAGGAAGCTGTAGATGAGCGGGTTCAGGCAGCTGTTGGAGAAGGCCGCCAGCCTGACAGCGTGACCTGTCAGGGGGTAGTCCTGCCACAGTGTGCCACGGTTTGCCTCACCTCTTAGGAGGTGAAAACTTATGAACACATTCTCTGGAAGCCAGCAGAGGAAGAAGACTAACACGGCTGCTGAGATCATCCGCAGGGCTTTCTGCCTGCGAGGGTTCTGCTGTTGGCCATCCTGGCCCCTCTGACTCCTCTGGAGCACCCGCGCTATCCTCCAGTAGCACAGACCCAAAATGCAGAAAGGCAGCAAGAAGCCCACTATCACCTCCAGCCACTGAATCTGGGTGACGTTCGCGAAGCAGAAGTGGAGTTCTCCAATGTGCTGCCTTTGAGCTATAGCAAAAGGAAACACGGTGAGCAAAGACGAGGACACCCAGATAAGGCAGCAGCTGAGGCGTGCGTGCGGCATGCTGCGCCCCGTGAAGCCGGTCAGGACCACAAACCGGTCGAAGCTCATCCAGGTCAAGAAGAAGACACTGCTGTACATGTTGACCTGCTGGAAGAGGTTCATGAAGGTGCAGAGGCCGAGCTTGTCGTAGTAGCCCTGCTTCAGGTTGAACACCTCGATCAGAGAGTCGGCCACAAGGGCGAGGTCGGCCGCGGCCAGGTTCACAAAGTAGAGGTCTGGGGCCGTCAAGCGGCTGCTGGGGTTCAGGTTGACCACTAAGATGAGGATGTTCCCTAACAAGCCGACAGGGAACAGTAATATGATGTAGAGGCTAGAGAGGAACAGGCTGATAATATACAGCTGCCTACTCTCTGACGCTGCCTGCAGGAAATCAGAGATGACGGCCTTTGTGTCATTTGTGTGATCAGTGAAAACTATAGGGTCCACGCACATGGTTGTGTCCGTATTACACTTGATCAGGTGTTAGTAGTGGCCCTTTTCCAAGGCTTCAGCCCCACTCCAGACTGTGGTGTCATCTGTGTCGTCTTCCTGGATGTGTAGTGATGACCACTCTTTGAACTAGACAGAGAGAAGTGCAGTAAGTCGAGCGTGTTTTCAGCGTCGCAGGAGTTGGATTAAGTTTGACTCAATAGACTTTTAGGAGACAAAAACCTCTGTTTATATTATCAATAAATGACAACACTGAATATACTCTATATTAGTTAATGATCATTATGGGCAATTTGGGATTAATGAATATTTGTCTTATAGTTTAGCTGTTTCTGTTTTAAAAAAGTGCAGCATTTCTAAAAATGATTTCAGAGTGAAGATTGGGGAGAATGCATCAAAGTGAAAATACTTTTTTTTTTTTTTTTTTTTTTTTTTTTTTTTTTGATAGACAATCGCAATAGTGGTGCCGCCTGGTATTCTAGGGTTTAAAGACGCCAACCATAAACTGCAGTGTCTCTGGTTCCAGTCTGAGCGGGGACTTTTGTTGCATGATGGTCCCATTCTCTCTCTCTCCTTGTTTTCTCTCTACTATCTCGTACAGAATACAGGCATGAAATGCCCAGAAAGACTTCAAAAAGTCAGAATACTTGTTATGCTACAGTTGCTTCAGACTAACTGTTGATCATATTAATGGTTTATTTACAGATACTTTAGATTGAAAACGATAAAAGTCAGGTAGCTTTGATATAAGTTATTTTGTAATTTCATATAAAAACGTACCTGAGTTTCCTTGCCCTGCATTGCGTCTTTCTAATCCTCCCCGTGACTTTGAAAGCAGGTGTCGCATTAAACCAAGAGAAGCGTTTTGGTGCCACCCACCACACACAGCGAGAGGAAACGATGCAGGCAGGCCGACACACACACACACACACACACACACATACACATCGTATCTTTTCAGCCAAACATGAAAACATTTTTTTCATCGTAGCTTCTCAGTTTATTAGCAATACTTTACGTTGTCACAGTGAATGACCCCTATGTATTTTTATGTGGCCTAATTTTATTGCATAAATTATGTCAAGATAGCACACAGAGCCAACTTGTCAACACTGACACTGAAGTGTGAACGTGACTATGATTGTAGAATGTTAAAATATATAAATATGGGAGCCAGGGGACTTTAAGCAAACGCAGACGCAGTTTATTTACACAAAACAAGATGAATGACAGTCTCACTTCATCATTTCTTTTCTTTAGACTCCATAAAACCAAAAGTTGGTTTGCAGGAAGCTGTTTGAGACTGCAGAAGAGTTCCCATGTTAATACTGTAATGCGTCACGTTTTGCATTTGATGATTTTGTGACTTTCCGAAAAGAAGTAGCATATTTTCATCTTTGACTTTAAGTGTTGTTACTATGATTTTACACGGTGTTAAAGTCTGAAATTCCAGTGTGAATTTTCCTACTGGTCCCTGGCTTCGTACCACCATGTGTTGGCACCAATGTGATCCATGCAGGTCACTTATTCCTAGAACTGGTGCCCATCGACTTCTTGAAAGAGGTTGGAAAGTTCAGAGTATCGCTTGTCTGCCTTGTTTTGGTGTTTTTAACAGCTCTAGAAATAATGACGTGAAAAAATATTGACACTGTTGGCCTAAGCTTGTGAGTGACTTTTATTTTCCTTGACTAAATGTTTCCTACGTGTCATTTGGGGATTTGTCTCGAGGGGCTTTTGTGCAAATTGTGTTTATGAAAACGGAGTCTGTTTTGCGAGAAAAGGGGTTCAACTAAGAGCAGGTTCAGGAGGAAAAAAACAGTACACTACTACAAACAGTAAGTTGTTGTTTAATGGTCTCAATCATAGTTAATATATAGAATCTAGATATAGTTATTATTGCAACAGTGATTGTAAAAACTGTCCATGTTGCACTATTCTGCAGATGTACAGCAAAAAACAATTTTCTGGGAAGAAAAGTACAAAAAAAGTAAATTTTAAAACAGTTTTGCAAACTCTGACACTGGAGACACTAAAAAGGAGAATGCATGCATTTAAAAATCTTTAAATTGTCACTTAAGTAAAAAAAAAAAAAAAAAGCATTAAAATAATATTAAAAATTAGATTCAGAATATATCTAAGACATCATATTTCAAAAGTCTTCATTTCGATGCATCGGAAGAGTTCTGCTCTCATATGAGAGAGAGTCTCACTCCTCTATGACTCTATGTCCTGCAGAGTGTCTGTGATCTCGATGTGGGGAGCTATGATGTTTCTGTTTGGTTGTGAGTGCCCCGGGCTCCGACAGCAGTCCCTCAGCTGCCTACACGCCCCGTGGAGACTCTCTCGACACGGCCTGTGCATGAACAGCATGAGCAGGAGGCTGGCACTGCTCCCTGAGAACAGCACAAACTCGGCCACGCTCAGAAACACTTTCTCCCTCAGCCGCTCTTGTTGTTTTAGTTGTGCTCCTCTCACCAGCGCCACGCTGTAGAAGAGCTGGCAGAAAAACACGACCAAAGTGACTGTCAGGAACAAGGGACCCTCCTCGGAACCGGAGAGGAAACGTCCTTTAGATTTCCACTGCCGGACGCAGCCACCTATCACAAGACCCAGTTGGAGGATGTAGGGAATCAAAAGAGCCAGGCACAACCTAGCGGCTGCATACGACACACCAGCAAGGACTGTATCCATGAAACATTCGCGTTTTTCCTGCAGATCATCCCCAGGTCCGCGGAGCCCAGCCAGCAGGAGAGAAATCAGGATAGAAGTCAGGATCACCAGAGCCGCACAGACCCGAGGCTTCCTCAGCAGCGCGTGGGATGGCGGATCCAGGGTTAGGACATAAGCCATGAGCACTAAGACCAACAGGCTGCACAGAGAGGCTGTGTTGATGGTGAAGGAGAGAGCAGCACAGCCCAAACCCGTGGTAATCGGGGAATAAGTTCTGTGGGCCACTGCGTGGAGAGAGAGGAGCAGAAGCAGCAGCTGGAGGACACAAAAGGCCCAGAGCAGGCAGTCGAGCCAAGCCAGCCGCCTTTGGGCCCTGTAGGTCTGGATGAAGCTGTAGACCAGGAAGCAGCCTGCCATGAAGCCTAACCCCGCCAAGAAACTGTAGACATTGTAGGTAATGTCACTGGGTGCAATTATGTCAGAGATGGAGGAAACTGCTGAAGTGGAGGTCTCCAAGACGGGGGAACTGTTGGAAAATGGAGGTGTGGTGGGGACCAAGTCCACGCTGCGATTAGACTGAAAATGAAAAGAGGAAACGCCTGCTGATGACATCCTGTTCTCTGCAGCACGTTTAAGTATCAAACTCTAATCAGCAGTCTTTTAAAAATACCTTTTCGACAGTGTTTACGGTTGGTTAGCCTGTGGGTTTTCCACAGGAACATACTCTTACACAACCTAGTGCATTTTCTTCCTAAATTGAACTCAAAGTTGAGACCAAATTTTAATTTTAATCTCGTAGAACTGTTTTCTTTTTAAAATCTTTCTAGGACCACATGCCCCGTCTTTGTCTGCTCCCCTTTGAGGAGCCCGCTCTGTGAGAACACATGTTTCCACTTACCATTTTTGCTTTCGTCACCCACTCCTCTCCTGTGTTGTATCCACCAGCCCGATGCTGCCGATTGACTCAAAGCTCTGACAATGATGCTCGTTGCATCGACACGGACGCTCGCTGTGAAGGACTTTTTAATATTTCTGTGGGCAATACACCGCCAGCATATTTTCAGAATGACTTCGTGGCCATGTGATCAAATCTTTTCCTCCCCTCCCTCCCTCCTTTTTTTTTCCTTCGTCACTGTGCAGACTAAGGTCTGTTTAATCAGAGCATACTATATCCCTTGTATAACTTCCAGTGAGAGTTAACCGCAGTCTTTAAGTTGCGCTGCAGTTACTGGCTACTGAGGCAAAACGGCTCGAATTTGATTCTTTATTTCTCTTTCCAGTAGGTTTAAATAATAATTCATTTCACCCTGTTACGAAGCAAAAAATAAACTGAAATCCAATTCTTGTTTAGATTGAAAATTCACTTGCACACCTTTTTTTTTTGGCTCCTCTGTATGATTAGGCAACAGAGGTTGTTGTTGTTTTTAAACAGTGCAAACGTGTGCTGTAGATAAGAGTGAGTGCTTCAAATGCAAAGCTGAACGGATGCTGCACACTGCAGTGAACTTCACACAGTATAAACGTGCGATTCTGACCTGCAGACACAGGAAACACCATCCCTCTGAACTGCAGCGCTACAGGAAGTGATTCAAGCTCAAAAAAGTGCTTCAGCTTCCACGTGTCTTTACACTGTTGCACAAAAACAGGTCACATTTATTTTACATTTTACTGTAAGAGTACTGTAAGAGAGAACTCGAAAGAGATCGAAAATATTTGAGGCATCTAGCATTACCTCTGTATTGACCCAGAAAACTGTAAAATGGCAGGAAATGTCTGATCAGAACACAAAAGTGGAATTATTATTCTAACATTCTTCTTATCATTCCATCACAGTCGGTCGCGCCGGTTATTTAAGGATGTTTGATAATGGTTTTATGCAAGGTAGAGGGCCTGTTAATGTCAGTAAGAACTCCCATGAGCCTTTGGTTTGCTTTGGTTTGACAGACACACGAGCTGGAGGGCGAGGAGGACTTGAGCCCTGAGGAAAAGCGGGTTCTGGAGAGGAAGATGAAGAAGATCCTTAAAAAGGAAGAGAAGAAGAAGCTTAAGACTGAGGGAGAGACCTTAGAGAAAGCTGAAGCATCTGGACCCATTGCACCTCAGCAGGCCTTAGATTACCTCACCTGGTAAGAGACGCTCTTAGTCAGGACAGGACAGGTGCATCCACATGTTGGCCGTCTGCCTATGATGTCATCACTTGTTATATAAGAAACCATATTGTCTGTCCACTATCCACTTAACCAGGGGAGCAAAGAGTTGTTGGCTTAAAAACAATTCACATATTTACATTTACTTTTCAGTCATGATATAAATCCAGAATACCACAAAAGGTTCACAAAACATTTTAAACCTGTTGTCTACGGCTGACTTATATCCTGAGTAACATTTCACAGAAAAACATACACGTAATCAGGAAAACCTAACTGATGTAATGCAATTCAGTACAGCCCCCAAAACATATGGTTACTTATGTTGACAATGTGGAGAGCCGTTGCTTTCCCCCCCATAAAAACCCCATTATAACAGAAAGCCCAAATATGGGGCATTGACTTTGAAAGATAGCTGTTTACCGCACAGGCATGAAAGATGCAAAGTTGCATCGTGGGAAGTGTATGATCTGCTGGTTTTGAGATTTACTCATATTAGTGACTAAAACTCTCGGCCTCTACTGCCTTCACTGTTCTCTTCTAATCGGTCTCTTGTGTTACAAAAAGTCCAACACTAGATCTCAGAGTACCTCTTCAAGGTCAGGGTCCTGAAGCTTATTTATTGTAGCAAGAAAATACAGTGAATGCTATAAAGCAACCAAGTATAATAACACGGACAACAAACTGGTATCAAAAATCAGCACCTTTTCTTGTAATTCAACTCAATGATTTTGTTGTTGCAGCTGGGCTGAAAACCGTACAGAGTGGAAGTTCCAGAAGACCAGGCAGACGTGGTTACTGCAGCACATGTTTGACTTCGTGCAGGTAAAATGAACCAGTGTGGTGGTGGTGATGATTTTTATTTTATTTATTTAACCAGGTAAAATCAATTGAGAACCAATTCTCATTTTCAATGATGACCTGGCCAAGAGGCAATAGCACAGTCCACACAAGTTACACAAACACCACAGATACAATACAGTATAACAAACAATGGAAAAATGACTAAAAACAACCTAGATAAAATAATAAACACTATGTACAAAATAAAAGGCAGATTACTGGATGTTATTTGTAAAAAAAAAAATGGAAGAAAGAAAGAGAAGTGAGGGCTGGTCAGCAAGTACAGCAGTCAACTATAACTTGTTGCAGCTTATGTTTGAACATGTTGAGAGAAGTGAGAGCTGTTAGTTTGAGTGTGTTTTGTAATGAGTTCCAGTCCTTTGCAGCGGCAAAATGAAAGGAGTTATGACCAAACACAGTACGGACTTTTGGAATGATGAGCCTAATGAAGTCACTGGATCTTAAATGCCGATTGCTGTCAGAAATGCGCAGAAGATTTGAGAGGTAATGAGGAGTCATTCCCAAAATGGATTTATAGACCACAAGCAGCCAGTGTTGTAGCCGCCTGGTATGAAGGGAGGGCCAATCCACCAATCTGTAAAGAGCACAGTGGTGGGTGGTGAAGGGTGCACATGTGGCAAAACGGATTGCTGAGTGGTGGAGTGTGTCCAGTTTTCTGAGGGTGGTCTTTGATGCCATTTTATAAATTATATCGCCATAATCAAATAGAGGAAGGATGGTCATTTTCACAAGGGTGAATTTGGCAGTGTGTGTGAAGGAGGCCTTGTTTCGATACAGGAAACCCAGTCTAGCTTTGACTTTAGCCAGAAGGTTATTGATGTGTATGTTAGATGAGAGAGACGAGTCCAACCAGAATCCAAGGTATTTGTAGGAGCTGACAAACTCCAGCTCCGAGCCATCAGCACTGTAGACCTTGGGAGGGCTGGGAATGATGAGGCTTTTCTGGTCAAACAGCATACGTTTGGTCTTTTTGGGGTTGAGGAGCAGGTGGAGGCTGTGGAGAGACTGTTGGATGGAGGTGAGGCTTTGTTGAAGAGTGGACACAGCAGAGTAGAGTGAGGGACCAGCTGAATATATGATGGTGTCATCAGCATACAAATGAATCAAGGAATTTCCAGCAGCTTTTGCTACATCGTTAATATAAATGGAAAACATAATAGGGCCTAAGATGGAGCCTGGAGGGACACCTTTAGAGATGGTAAGCGGGTCAGACATGATGTTTTCAGTCTTCACCCGCTGGACACGACCAGCCAAGTAGCTAGCAAACCAGTTGCAACAACTACTGGACAAGCCAATGCTGGTAAGCCTTTGCAGGAGAATGTTATGGTTGACCGAGTCAAAAGCCTTGGCTAGATCTATGAAGGCAGCTACACAAGTCTGTTTGTTGTCTATGGCGGTGATGACATCATCAAGGACCTTCAGTGTAGTGGTGGTACATCCGTGGCCTTTCCTAAACCCAGACTGCAGGTCAGACAAAATATGATTTGAGTCAATGAAGTGAATTAGTTGTTTATGTACCAGTTTCTCTATGACTTTGGCCAGACAGGGCAAAATGGAAATCGGCCTGTAGCAGTTCGGGTTGGAGCCAGAGCCTCCTTTAAAGAGGGGAAGAATCGTAGCCAATTTCCAGTCAAGGGGGAAAACAGACAAATTAAATGATAGGTTAAACAGGCTTGTAATAGGGGAAGCAATAATATGAGCGGCTGATTTTAAAAACACAGGGTCAATCCCATCAGAACCAGCTGACTTGTTTGAATCTAACTTAATAAGTTCATCCAGGACTTCCGAAACCTTAACAGGTTGAAGGGAGAAGCTGGTAACGCTGGGTGATGAAGTAGGCGTGTTAGATAAATCTATTTCAGGGGCAACTGCATCAAAGAAATTAGACGATTTCACGAAATGTTGGTTGAAGTGTGTGGCCATGCGTTGTTTATCAGTAACAACAATGTCATCAAAAATCATAGAAGTGGGTAGATACGGAGAAGCAAGTTTGTTTTCCATGGATTTGACTGTTTTCCAAAATTTCTTGCCGTCAGAGCCACTGGCTGAGAATTCTTCTTTGAAATGACTGATTTTAGCTTTCCTGATCACCTGTGTTGTTTTGTTCCTGCATTGTCTGAAGGCCAGCCAGTCGGCAGCAGACTGAGAAGACCTCGCCCTCCGCCATAAGGTGTTTTTTAGGCGGATCAAAGCCGCCAAATCGTGACTAAACCAGGGGCTGTAGCGATTCTTCGTCCGGAATCGTTTCAATGGGGCGTGTTTCTCAATGATTGGGCTAAAGGTGTTTTTGGAATAAGACCAGGCATCCTCCACTGAGGGGATAAGATTGATTCTTTCCCAGGACGCGGCTGCAACATCTTGCAGGAAGGCCTGATTGGCAAAGTTTTTCAGTGAGAGCTTGGTCACAATCACCGGTGGACGTTTGACAGAGAGGCCGGAGCAAACGCATGATGATGATGGGGGATTTTACTCAGCTGAGGTTCAGAGTAGAGGGAGGCGTTGACCTTCATGTCTTCCTGTTAATTAGTTTGTGAGTTACACCCACTCTCCCTTCATAACATAAAATGACATGTTTTTAAGAATGCCGTTTTTTTTATTTGCGTTATGTGAATATAGCATGGTCGCCACTTTTGTAGATACTTTTAAAGATACTCTCTTGTGCTACCTTTTTAGCATTGCATTGTTTTAGAAGAACAATATACTAACTTACTTATTACCAATAATTACTATTTATTACTATATTACTATATTTATACACTTTAATATGTAAACTTATAGACAGACCACAGGATTCAAGCAACATGATCATATAAAAATACTCGCTCTCTCTCAGGTTCCAGATGAGAAGTTCTCCATACTGCTCCAGTACCTGGAGGGGCTGCGTGGAGGTTCCAAAGACACCACTGTCAAGAAGGCCTTAGTCCTGGTTGAAGAGTCAGGACAAGCGCCAGAGGACAGAGATGTCCAGCAGAGGGCGCACAGAGCCAGAGAAATCATCCAGCTGCTCTCCTGAACCCACCACCATCAAAAAATGATGTGAAGCCCACCAGAAAAAAGACTGAAACATGTTTGTTGATCAGTGGACTGAATGATCACCCTGGTCTCCAGATGGGATTAAACATGTTTGAAATGTAGCTTTCAGAGTGGCCCTGTAGGGAAGGGATGTGTTTTGATTAAATTACCAGTAATGCTAATTTTTTTTTATTTCAATGTGTCCAGGTTGCTTTTTCTTCCCTACTTTGTGTGTGTATTGTTGCCTGGTAGTAATCAGTCATCAGAATAATATTTATACAGTGTGAAATCTTACACGTCATTTTTTTATTGCAAGTTATACAGTAGTTACTTTTTTTTTTTTTTCCACCTCCAAATGTAAATAAGTCCAGTTTCTCCATTATGGCCCGACGAGGACGGATGCAAATCCCCCACAGATGCAACAGAGAGCTGAGAGACTTCTGCAGTAAAAGGTTTCAGGAATGTGCAAAGTCAAAACATGTTTGTGCGTGTCAAAGCCCATAATCTGTGAAGTCACTGATCAGAATAACTTCATCCACTTCAGGTATAAACAGTGTTGGACGTCATGGTGTCTCCTACCCACTGCAAGACATACAGCTTTTCAGTGCACCAACCAAATACAGTAGAGAGTACAAATCTTCACCTGTAACAGTTTTTAGGGACTCCATTGTGTCTTGTGAAGTTTGTAAACCTGATGAGATACATTCAACTTTTTTCCCCTAAAAATTTTACTAAAAGTGTTTTTATTTCTCAATATGTTGACATATGTTGTCAGTCATAAACACGACTGACAAATCCACGAGTAAAATTATTCTCGGCTTGTTTGAATTAACCCGTCATGCTGTTGCTATTCTATATCGTCCAGCGAGTGTCTGTGTCGCTCGCATTGTTCAACAAAATAAATCCACTCAGGTGCTTTTAAATGGAGAGTTGACTTGGTTTGGATCAATAAGACCGTTATCTCCCCGTGGGTGTTGATCCTCAACTGTCGCAACCACTGTTCCTTTAGCTTCATCTGCAACATATAGCAATGACATGGCACAATGTTTATTTATTACACTCTGTATAAAACTTAAAGTGAATACAGTCTGGATGAATTCACTTACTTTGCTTTGAATCAAAGGGAATGTTGTGTTGAGTGAGGAGAGCGTGCAGTCTCTCAATCTCTTCTCTCTGTTTTTGGAAATCCTTTAAAAAATAAAGTTTGTCACATTTTAATCAGTATTGTAATATACGTGATTTTGTAGGCTATTATTTGGAAAAGTACATAAATGTACACACCTCTGTACACTTCTGTAAAGAGTTGTGTGTTTCTGAATCAGCTGTAACTTCTGGCTTCTTCACTTTTTGGCTCTTCAGGAGACCAGCGTCCTCAAAAATATCCTTCAAAAGATTATTGTATCCCTGCAGCAAACGTGCATTGTGTGTTAGTGGTAAGAACGTTAAGAGAAAGTACTAAAACTGGAAGAAAAATGCCGAACAAGAGGGGCTGAGCTTTGAAGTGAAATTGGCACAAAGGTCTATATGTCTGCGGTTACACCACAAAGACAACTCTAGGCATGCCTATACATTTCATCTTTACCTGCTCAGTAATAAGACCTTCATAGCGACCCTGCTCAGCTTCATCCCATTCCTTTTGGAGCGTCTCACTCAGTGTCGGGTACACTTTAAAAAAAAAAAAAAGTCATACAAACGATAAGAAATCCTTAATAACACTGACTCACCCTGCTGCCTTGTGCTGTAAGATGGTTCTTACGTCTTACCTAAAAGCGAATGTGGGTGGCAAACAAGTGGTGTCTCAAAGGTTAGCGAGTACACACAAGTACTGGGCTCTGAGACTTGAGAAAGCTTGCTGCTTGCACTGCAAACAAAAATCACCTACAGAAACATGAAAAGAAACAAGTTACACTCATTTTATGGAGTTCATATTGTTGATTTAAATGTCACAATGCTTATGAGTTGATGAATTGATTGAAAAGTTGTCTGTTCATTGGCTCTGGGATGATTGTTCAAAGTTTGAATTTGGGGTAAGAGTTGTTGGTGAATATTAACTGATGTATTTGCTGTTTAAGGTTTCATAATTATCTCCTCAAGTGTTACTTAATCGCTCTTATATTCAATAAGAAAGAGTTTAAACATTTAAAACCCATGTAACCTTTGTTTCCCTGTTTCTCGTTCCACAAGTATCCCCGTCTCTCATCCACATGCCTGTGAAAGTGTTGTTTTCCATTTCCCACTCCTGCCAGATCCTGTTAGAAACACGCAAAAGGCTGCTCTTACAACAAACCCACAGCTTATTGCCAATCATTCACATATTGATATTTGCAATAAGGGTAATCGTAGGTAATATAATGTAAGGGAGCCTCATCTTACCCCAGTATCCCACTGTAGGCATTCCATCTAAATGACTGTTCATGTTGGGTGATGTTGTGAAATGGACATAATTCATATTTATACCTGCAAAATAACCCAGACACACAAATATCCTTTAATGTCAATGTAGCATGCATGTAAAAGACAATCAGCATCCAAAACAGGGTCATTGCAGAGAGCCAGTGGAGATGGGGATCACATGTGAGCATGACATGCGATATGAAATACTTACGTTGACTCCGTGAGACTGAAGCACTTCCCAACAAGCCGATGAAAATGTGCAGGGCCTTGAGAAAGAAATTGATGATATGATGAGTGACTGAGTTGATCCACAGAAAACATCTTGATAACTTTGTCAACATCCTCTGGTTGACCATTTACCATTAAAACATTTACAACACAGGATTAAATGAAAGGTAGGCCTTAAAATTATGTTACACTATTTTACCAGACACTGGAGAAGGGGTCACTTTAGGCTGTAGTCTGCTTCCCTGAGCCAGAAAAGGATTGTTCAACCTAAACACAGAAGATCAGTCAGGAAGGGGCGAATGTCAACAAGGTGCACACTGACAAATCTTTTACTAAACTTACCCAAATGTGTTTGGCTCCTCGACTATCTTCATTTTACCGGCGAATCCATGATTTACTGTATAAAAAAAGTCGACATCAGCCTTAAATCAATTAACAAACAGCACCACCACAATGTAATGTGGCGCATATGTTTCGGTATTACTGACATTAACACAAAATACACTCAGCAGAGTATCAGCACTTACTGAGAAGAGATACACAGACCAAGAACAGTCTCAATAAATGATGTATTCCGTTATACAAACGCTGCATTGTTGTCTTTTGAGGGACTAAAACGTGCTATCGGTTATTTCTAGCTACATTTCCTCGTTCGTCAGATGACAGGTCACGTGATGAAAATAAGATCTGAGCATGCGCCGTTTACGTCTCGGACAACGACGTGCTTTCCACGAGCCATAGCCGATTAAACTAGTTTAAATAGTGTAACAAAGAAGTGCGTGATACATGCAGACTAAAGGCAGTTGTATTGTGACAATATATTTGAACGTTTGAATGGTGTACCCGGAGATAAAATACGAGACGTGTACTTTTGGCGAGCTACATTAGACAAACTGTTGTGTGTTTGTTTGTGTGGTTTCGCTAGCTAGCTAGCAGCTAACGTCAGAGGAAAGCAGGTGAACATGCTGGTTAGTTTTAACGAACAACTTTAACTTGCAGCATGGGGAGAAAGAAGCAGGGCACGTTTGTGCGCCCAGGCAACAAGGGCAAAGAAAAAAGGCATAAAATGAAGGGGAAAACCTTAGAGGCCTTTACAGAAGAAATGCACACTGCTTTTGAAGGTAATAATAAATTAACTAATTATAGCCAAAGTTATGTTCTATTATGTAACTGTTTTGTGCTTGCCTCGTATTTTGGGGGCTGTATGAAACTGTTAACTTAGGCTATACAGTAAGTAAATTGCAATTAATTTGTTTTACATCAATGTCATGAAGAAAAAAAGTTCAAAAAGTGTGAGTAAGAGTGCTCACACTCGCATCATAATGTACACTTTGTCCTCTGTCACTGTGTTTTTCAGCAAGTCTTCACCTAGAGGAGGGAGCAGAGGCCCCTCAGGTGAAGATGCCTTGTCCACTTGCCATGTGGGAGTTGGGTCACTGTGATCCCAAACGGTGTACTGGAAGAAAGTTGGCACGCAAGGGCTTTGTACACAACCTGCGCCTCAATCAGAGATTTAATGGACTCATACTGAGTCCGATGGGCACAAAGTATGTGACCCCAGCAGACAGGTGTGCATTGTTCTATCATTATAACGCATGATGATTCATAACTAAGCCATACACTGGGACATATACCAGTTAATTAAGTCATCTTTTTTGTTTTTGATTGATCTGTTAATAATTGAATCTACAAAGTTTGATCTTGAGATGTTTTATGTCTGATCAGCAGCCAAAAACGTAAACACAAAGATACGCTTATTTTAACATTTTTAAATCTGTTGGTCAAACTTAACAAATTTTTTTGTTTTGTAATAAATGTCTAATTGTGATCAGATGATTGACATTGTCAATACTTTTTGTACGGACCTTTCTACACAGAGAGATTGTGGCTAAGAATGGTATAGCAGTGATCGATTGTTCCTGGGCTAAACTGGAGGAGACTCCCTTCAATAAGATGGTGGGAACTCATCCCAGGTTACTGCCATTCCTTGTAGCTGCAAACCCGGTCAACTACGGCAAGCCTTGCAAGTTGTCCTGTGTTGAGGCTTTTGCTGCCACGTTCTGCATTGTCGGTAAGGCTTTAGTTATTCAGGAATGATGTACTGTATTGTCTTCCTGACTGTTTCTTGTATCCTGTTCCAAGTTATGGCAGTGATACTCTAACATACTGTATCTGATTTTGCAGGTTTCAAAGAACTAGCAATGCTCTTGTTGAATAAATTCAAGTGGGGGACAGTGTTCCTGGATCTCAATAAAGTTCTGCTGGACCGATATGCTGCATGTCAGTCAGAGGAAGAGCTGCTCGCTGTAGAAAAGGAATATCTCACGTCTGAACCAGTGGAGGAGGAGTTCGGTAAAATGGGGGAGATAGAAATAAACTGGGGTCTGTTCCGGTGTTTACCAATATATGTGTGTAGCAGAGATGGTTGGGGTCATTTCAGTCCTTATTTTAATCTTGGTTCGGCTTCATGTTCAACTTCCATCCCCGAAATAGATCATATCTATTCAACTTTAAAAAGACTAAATTACTAAATATATATTTCATATTTTCTTTTCCTATGTTGTCTCACCGCTGCTGAATTATTATTGTCTCAAAAGGCTTTTAAGCTGTATGAATTTCATATGATTTATTATTCATCAATTATAGGCAGCATTCTCTAAAATTGTAGACTTTGACGGAGACGTTTCTTGCATCGTTTCCTAGACTGCTGATCAATAATACAACAGATCATTGTGATTAATTTCAATTGCTGAATAAGTCAGAGATGTTGGCAGTGATTCAGAGGTCTGGAACCAGGCTAAAGTGATAACCTCTATTGTTGAAGCATTTTCTTAACAAATGCTGATTATCTACCTTCACAGATCCATTTGATGTTAACTCTGGAGTAAAATGTGGGAATCTCAACAGACGTCTGTGGTAAGCATTTAATATTGCTCATGAGGGCATTTTAACATGCAACCACTTTCAGAGTGAGGTAATCCCTCAGACGCACGGTTTGAGAACCTTGTAGTGATGAAATGATGATAAATGAAGCATTAGTACTGATCCAGTTATTTTACTGCTACATTTGGTCAAATTTTAGATTCTGCATTTTTTTCTGCTAGTATTGCGTCACTTTATACAACTTTCAAATGTGCAACTGAAATAACCTACAGTCAACAATGTTTGGAAAATACAAAATATTCTTGAAAAACACACCTGTACATGCACACTTTTTCCCCATGGGTATGGTTACTAAGTTATTCAAACTGTTCTTCTGTATTTAGTGCACCTGAAGATGAGGATTCTAGTGGGGATACGGACACCTCGGAGGATAACGAAGATGATGAAGAAGAAGATGAAAAAACAGAGAGCAACATTGAGTCAATACCAGTAGGCCTATCACATCATCACGAAGAGGAAGAGACTGGATCAAAGTTGTCACAATAAAGCCTATTTCAACTATGGATTTTTACTACAAAGACTGGCAACACTTTTTCAACACTCATGGCTCATACATGACCTGGAGGCTAATTGTGGCTATGCAGTTTTGTACAAGTATCCAAAAAAAAAGATAATTTATACAATAAATTGTATGTTTGTCTTCATGTAAACGCAGATTAAATAAACAAATCCTTGCAAGCAGTACGTGGTGGTTGAAGTTTGATATGCATGATTTGATGGTAAACGCAGACTTGTGGGCTTCTACACAAAAGTTGGAGCAGCCTTGAGGAGTTAAAATGGTGTAGGCGACCTGAGGAGAAGCCTCACTACAATGCATTAGTCAATCTAAAACAGACCGGCGTAAAGATAAGGTTGTGGGCCACGTTAACTGCGGCATCTGAATATATAAACAACTGCAGCCGTCTGACTGAATTCCTATCAGTAAGATGAAGTTCAGTAGGTTGTAAATGTGTGGAGGGGGGCGGACACAGCGGGACTCTCCTCTGCTGTCCTGCGGTAACATTGTTGTGGAACGACGTCACAGCTCGAAAATGAAGGCGCAGAGGCAGCCATTACTGGAGCTTCTCTAATTATTTTATTCCAAATAAATACTCGAGGAAAACTCCCATGGCAAGAGCTACAAGTCAGCTGGTGAGTGTCGTAACTCTGAAAAGAATAACAGTTCGAAGCCGGTGCTGAAAATGTACAGTGTGGCGGCTGTTTGACAACAAATAGTTAGGTCGGGCCTTCATCCGAAGAGCGGTGCTAGCCGCAAAAGATCGTTTAACGTTACGACTCACTAGCAACGTTAGCTCGCTAATGTTGGCTATCACAACACCTAATGTTTGCTACGTTAAACGGGATTGTCTAACACCTGGCTTAATTCATGACCAAATGTTCTTTTAATTATTCTGCATTGGTTTCGCGTTTTAAAATGCTTGCTGATAGTTTTATAGGATGACCATTCCCCCTTGGTCAGTAGCGTTATCTGTTGGCTGACGTTAGCTAAACATGTTCGCGCTTTCGAACGATGCTCCTGCTTTGCTAACAGTAGCTAACAAGCTAACGGTAGCTTTACTGCGTTCCACCTTTGGTTAGAAGGCAGCTTTTTAAGGTTAACACTTTGTAGTTAGATTGTCAACCCATTAACTTTGAAATTTCGATATTAATGCTAGCACATCAAATTCGACCGTGACTGAGTAACGTTATGTGAAAATTGCATAATGTTTTGAAGTTAACGTTACTTGTTACCTGGCTTGCTAACGTTAGCTAATTGACTGGCTGTTAGCGTTAAGTTTATAACTCGCTGTCAGTGATGGCCGGCTTTATTTGACAAGGCAGCAGGAGCTAACGTTAGCTTGCTAGCAGGCATTAGTTAGCAAAGAAAGTTCGCACAGGCCTGTTGTTACCCGAGTACTTAGGGTTGGGTTAACGTTAGCTGACATGTTTCTAACAACCATTACATGGTTGACTTACAGTAATGGTTCAGTAGAGAGTAATACGACTATCGTTAGTTGGCAACAATACAGTCAAGTCCGGGATAAGGCAGCTAAAAGGCCACACCTTGGTTTTGAATGAGAAGAAGCTAGTCCAACTGAACTAGCTAACTAACACTAACAGAGTTGTAAGCTGAACAACATCAGCATTGATAGTTCTCGTGGTTCAGTAAGTAGAAAATAAACAACATTGGTACAAGCACCAAGGAGTTTGTTGGAAAGCACAACCTGTCGCTGTATGTTATCTTCGAGTCCTCAACAATTATTTTGTGGTTTTCTTGTACTTGTTTGTTCGCCTTAACTGCCTTTCAGTTTGATCATGTGGCTACAAATTGTATGTGTTCAGTGCAGCTGAGGTAGTAAGTACAACAGTCACATGAAAGCACTGACTTTGACATAGTTTTCACAACTTAAACACTGGAGGGTGGGACCACCAGCCGCAGAAGCGACGTCTTCAATAGTCGTTGCATGTCCATATCAATTCTAGACTTTGCTCCTCAAGGGGTCTCACTTGAAATTGTATATTTAAGATATTCTACCAACAGTTTTGGGTGCAGTCAATTAAGTTGTCAACCTTGGATGGGGTGGGTCTACTCTATGTGATCCAGATCTCATCTACTTTTATTTACACTAATTTCTGAAAATGTTGGCTAACTGCTCGTATATATTTAATTATACACTTGTCTATCACTATTGTGTTATCCTATTCAGGTAAAATTATGGTGCATTATTAGCAAGCTGTTATGAAATCTATTTGCTCAGAGAATGATGGTAAAAATATTTAAAATTCCAGTTCAAAAGACTGGAATTTTTTAAAGAGCTGAAGAGAAAGGCACGATCTTCTTCAAACACAGATATTCTTTATGAAAATTGATATTAAAGGCAGTTCTTGCTGTTGTTATTGTAATATCTTATTCCCAGCATTCATGTGGTTGCTAGATATGGTTGGCCTAAGCTTGCCAGCATACCGATTGTTATTCATAATGAAGGGATGATTCATTAGTTTTTAGGTGTGTTAAATGGTGCAATCTTAGACTAGGTCTAAGAAGAAGATGTACTATTTAAATGCTAAAAACCAGAACGACAACTGCATCACCCTGCTGACTGATATGTTCTCAATGTTCCCTCTCCTCTACCAGTATGATGTTGTGCCCATTCAGCCCAGCGTTGTCATCTGTTCCTGCTCGCATCCATCAATGGTAAGAAACCACCCTGACTCCTGCTCGCCACTTGCTATCCCAGGCGCAAGCAGTAGCCACTGTCCCAGCATGGAGGGCTCCGCCTCAGAGGCCCGTGCTGTAGGAGCGTCTGCCAGCAGCCAGGGCGCAGACCTCCGCACACAGCCGGCTGTCCAGGCCCCTCAGCCACGCAAGAAGAAGCCAGAGGACTTTAGATTCGGCAAGATTCTGGGAGAGGGCTCCTTCTCAACGGTATGTAACTTGCATTCCACTTAGCTTTTGAATTATACCTGGGTAGATGTCGCTACATGCTAGCATTCTTTTGATTAATGTGCTTGGATGAGGCATCCTCGGTTCATTTGAGGGGAATTGACAAAGTAGACCCTATGAGTTTCTCCTAAGTCAGACAAGAAACTAACATGTTGTGTTGTGTTTTTTTCATCCTAAGGTTGTCCTGGCAAGAGAGCAGGTAACGGGTAAAGAATATGCAAGTAAGTAATAATGCACCAGCTTTTGGTGAATGATATCAATGACACGTATTATCAACATGTAAAAGTTGCTTGGTGTATTTTTACTATTGTATCCTAAAATTGTCTTTTCTCTCCACCAGTTAAGATTTTAGAGAAGCGCCATATTGTGAAGGCAAACAAAGCCCAGTACGTGAAAAGAGAAAGAGATTTGATGTCGAATCTAGAACACCCATTCTTCGTCAAGCTCTACTTCACATTTCAAGATGATGAGAAGTTGTGTATCCTTCTAATAAGTTTGTCAAGGCATGTGGTGTATTAACAACTTACCTCTTGTTTTATTGTTAATGTGTCAAAAACATCTTAGTTTGTGTTTTTTAACAATTGATTTCTGGTAATCATTCTTCCTTAACTAGCTTTTCTTAGATTTTGGCCTGAGCTACGCTAAGAATGGAGAGCTCCTGAAATACATTCGCAAAATTGGTTCTTTTGACGAGACCTGTACTAGATTCTATTCAGCGGAAATAGTTTGTGCTCTAGAATACTTACACAATAAGGGGATAATACACAGGTAAGACTTTCCATTTCTTTTGTCCTTTTTGGTTTTTTTGATATGTCATTTTCAAATCCTGTTAAGCGTTTGTTTCCCCATGAGTTACAACTGGTTTGTGTCATTTCAGAGATCTGAAACCAGAGAATATTCTTCTGAGTGAAGACATGCACATCCAGATAACAGATTTTGGGACGGCAAAACAGTTATCATCAGACAGTAAACAAGGTATAACCACTGTCCTTATTTTACTTAAACATAAAGTATAACAAGTGTGTTAAGTACATCAATTTAGCCTTTTACTCATTGAGAGCAGGATGACGTTATTCGTGTCTTTTAACCATTTATTTCCACACTTTGGCAGCGAGAGCAAACTCCTTTGTCGGAACAGCACAGTACGTGTCTCCAGAGCTGCTGACAGAGAAATCTGCCTGCAAGAGGTATGAGGTTTGGTCATCACTGTACAAGTGCTAATCATTGTTCTGTTTTAACGTTTGTCAGATAATGGCGGCATCACATTTCGACTTTATTCCTGTATCTGTTGTCCTTTTTTAGCTCTGACCTCTGGGCCTTGGGATGTATTACCTATCAGCTGGTGGCTGGTTTACCACCTTTCAGAGCTGGGTGAGTACTAAGTTGAAGTTAATTGTCAAATTTTCCATTGTTTGATTTTGTTATTGAACTTTAATGCTAGACGTGACAACAACCATGCCCCAGTTATGTCACTCTAGAAAACAAGAGTTCATTAACAGCCCCTATTATTTTGTTCTTTTCCTCTTGTGTTTCATTTGTTGCAGAAATGAGTACCTAATATTCCAGAAGATAATAAAGCTGGAGTATGAATTCCCCGAGAAATTCTTCCCCAAAGCCAAGGATCTTGTCAAACAGCTTTTGGTAAGTCATCAAGAACCAGGATTCATAGATGTGAGATACCATTAAATGTTACTGATATGCATGGGGACTTTAATTTGATAAGTTCGGGGGTCAGTTGGTGTTTGTTATTTACAGAATGTATTTTGTTTTTTCTCTCAGTCACTGGACCCTTCCAAGCGGATTGGGTGTGAAGAGATGGGAGGGTACGACCCTTTGAGGCAGCACCCCTTCTTCGACACTATCTCCTGGAGCGACCTCCACCTACAGACACCCCCCAAGCTCACCCCCTACCTGCCAGCCATGTCTGAGGATGATGAGGACTGCTATGGAAACGTAAGATATTTTATTACAGTCCAGGTCCCCCCATTCCTTTTTGTCCATTGTTTTGATTGGTCATGGGAAAACTCAGGTGTGACGCTTTGTTTAAAAATGTATTCTCCTCAACAAACCACAAGCATCACTATATCTTTTCTCAACCGTCTCATTTCTCAGTATGATGACCTCCTGAGCCAGTTCAGCAACATGCAGGTGGCCCAGTCCAGCTCATCACACTCCTTGTCACCACATGAATCCACACCCCCGCAGAGGTCCAGCAGCAACATTGAGCAGTACATCCATGACCTGGACAATAACTCTTTTGAGCTGGATCTGCAGTTCACTGAAGAAGAGAAGCAGCTATTGCTGGACAAACAGACCACTGGAAACACCTGGTAAAGCCCCCCCATGCCAATGTGTCGACCTGTTAATCTCTGTGTTTTAGAGTCCTGTTTGTTTTTTGATGTAAATCTGAATCTTTGAAAAATGTTCATTTGTTGTAGAAAAACTAATGTTTTGAGTGAAACCGAGTGGGTGTCAGTAATCTGATGTTGCTTATTTACACAGGCACCAGTTTGTGGAGAATAACCTGATCCTGAAGATGGGCCCAGTGGACAAAAGGAAGGTGTGTGAATTCAAGGCCATGTAATTCAGGATATATTTACTTTACCTTTTTGAAGTTAGGTCTTCTTATGGGGGAGGATGTTCTTTCTGCCAGCTAGAATACACACAGTGGCTGTGTATGAGATGTTTGTAGTAAAATGTAAACAGGTTTTCTAGTTAAGTTTGGCTCAGCATAAATGAATTCACCTCCCATGGTGTTTCTCTGACTGATGACATATAGAAAGTAAAGATGAATTCAGTGCTGTGTTTAGGAGAGTCACATAGGCCTCATAGCCCCCTCTGTTGGTGAGCTAATGTCTCGAGACGTGTGGCATTCCATTGCAGGGTCTGTTTGCTCGACGGAGACAGCTGCTTCTCACTGAAGGACCACACCTGTACTACGTGGATCCTGTAAACAAGGTCCTGAAAGGGGAGATTCCTTGGTCCCTAGAGCTACGCCCTGAGGCCAAGAACTTCAAAACCTTCTTTGTTCATACGGTAAATTACTATTTGTTTTTGACGTCTGTTCAGTATATTGATACTTGGCAACTGATTAGAATTTCTCCTCCTATGTGGTTTACTTTTTTAATAGTTTTTTTTCATCTCCTGTGATTTTTTTTATTTTTGCAGCCTAACAGAACATACTATTTGATGGACCCCAGCGGAAATGCTGACAGATGGTGCAAGAAGATCCAGGAAGTGTGGAGAAAGATCTATCAAAGGCACCAAAACCCCGGCCTATAGGAGCACAGTTCCTCCTGTGGCCACTCCTCTTTAGCTCTGAGGCCAATCACTGAGCAGAGTAACACCCTCTTTAGTGCCCTTCATCACCGCAATGTAAACAAACTCTTAGAGACGCTGGCATCTAGACCTTGTTTGTTTTCCTGAGTAGAACCATGGGAAAAATACAACTTTGGATTCAGGGTTGCTTTGCTTGTTCTTTGTGCTCTCTGTGAGGCTTCTATTGCATTTTTCCATGTATGGATGATAAGACTGCCACCATGCACATCTGCTTTTTGTACATTCTGCAGGGGGGGGAAGAGAGGGGCAAGCTTGTCCTATAGAGGGACACACGCTTGGCTACCGCTAGGACTATCTCAAATGCAAGGACTGGTTTCCTGCTCCAATGATACCATAACACAAAATCTAGCTTTTGTGAACCAGAGCCTATCCTGATATCTTAATTAAACCATATCCTATTCCTACATCGTATGTGCAAGCTGTAGTCAGGCCCCACTTCAACAGCATAATACTCCATGGTTGTAACAGATACTGTACGCAGATTCAGTCTCACGTGTTTACCAAACTCAAACCCTATATATATTTTTGTCAGAGCCCAAGTGTTCCCACGGTATTTGAGTTTTTTTTTTTTTTTTTTTTTTTAAGTCTCTTGGAACTTGCTTATTGCAGTCAAACTAAGGTCTCGATGTAACAAAGCAGAGTGCCGGTCTGCAGTGAGACATGGGTCTGAATCAGTCTCTATACAAGTGCGAGCCTTCTGTAGCCGTGACTTAGGATGTGTTGCTAACAGGGGGCGGGTAAACATGCCACTAGCTTGTACTTCCTAATCATAACTTGCTTATCTTTCCTGCATGGCCAGTTTTGTAGCTCAGCCTTGTCTGCTTCTCTCTCTCCCAGGGCACTGGAGATATAGTTTATTCAAGTTTAAAGGTGGGTATTTTTGACTGCATTGGTAACCATAGCGTATTTTATTGGATGAATTTGGCTGTTCTGTACCATTCACTGGCTATTTCTTTGTGATGTGAATTCTGCAACTTCTTTTTCGGTGGGATAGTCGGCTCATCTTCAGTACGTCCTATTGAAAACTAAATCGTATGTGCTGACCACCCCATGCTGAACAGAAAACCTTCATCAACAAGTGATACATACACACACACACACTATCATTCTCCGAAGCAATCACGGTAACGCTGTTGTCCCCGGACGAGATGGCAGAACTGCCTCATCGGGCTCATCGGCCCATTTTGTTTTCATTCTGACGTTTGGCCCAATAGAAATTAAAGCGACTGATTTAACTTGTGCTCTTGTTTTAGCAATATGTATTATCATAATGCTTTTAATTTTTGACATATTACCTTAAGGTCCTTTCCAAAGGTCCTCTTCCTTCAGCTGAGTCTGTGTGTGCAGTGTGTGACTGGAGTATAGGTGAATAGGACCCTGGGGCCCGGGGCTCAATGTGGTTGGATGTCAGTTAAAAGATATCTATCTGATCCAAATAACCGATGAAAAATTGCTGTATCTGTCTATAAAGTTGAGGAAGCACTAGAGTAGTGTTTTCTTCTAGTTAGAAAAATTGTTTGAATCAAGTCGATGGCAGTCGGTTACATTGTGTATGGAATACTCTACCTGGCTTGTAACTGACTAGAACTGTGATGTACAGATGATGTATTATTAAAATCTGAAGCAAGTAATGCAATGATATTAGGATACAGTTTTTGTATTTTTATTCTTGTATAAGGTTATTTGATGGCTATTGTTTAGCCTCTAGTTCATTCTGTGTTATTTAAATTCTAATATATGAATCATTTGGATTGAAGTCATGTTCAGGGGCCATGTTGTGTATGTATTGAGATGTAAAGCCTTTGAATGTGAATAATTATTGTAAACTATAATATTTTACAGCTTTTTTCTTACTATATCATACATTTTCTATTTGCTCAGTGATTTAATCATATTCTGATAATTTAATGAATCTGTTCATTCTCTCTCTGATTATTTGTGCGCTAGGTCAGTAGATGTTGAATGATGAATTTTCCACTTAATGCTTGGTAGTCCAGTAATTAAAGCATGTAGGGATTTAGGCATACAAATAAAGCCGCGTGTCCTGTCTTCTGTTATCAACCACAGTCGTGACACCACGAAAGCAGCAGCAGCATTCAGTGGCAATGGCATCTCACATTTTGCAACATGTAAATAAAGTACCGGCCCATTATCAGCGCTTGTGTGTCGTGAAAATTACTTTTAATACACATTGTATTGCGAACACGGGAGAAAACCTAAACCTAGTTGGTCTTCTGTATGTGCGAGCATGAAATACTGTTCACGAAGTGACATTTTTATACGCTGTGACATCTCCGGGATGTCTGTATCAAGAGACCATTGCTCCACATCGAGGCGTCAGTGGATCAAACTCGGGAGAGCCTCTCTTCTCCGGGATAATCTACACAAAGTGTCTGTGGGTGCTGGAGTGGGCTGGTAGGAGTGGCTGTGGCGCTGGCAGCCTGCTTTGCATGAATCGTGGAAGTCAGTGGCTGCAGCTTAGATATTTCCTGTCAGCCGCACACAAGCCTAGGCGAGGGCGGAGGAGACGAAGAGAGGGATGGCAGAGAACAGCTCCGAGACAAGCGGTTCCGTCCACCGGAGATGTTTGGCCCATTCTCCGGCGGAGAGACACGTTCCAGCCGGTGTCGGGGCATCGAAGTGGATCCGACTAAACGTCGGGGGGACGTATTTTTTAACAACGAGACAGACGCTGTGTCGAGATCCAAAATCATTTCTGTACAGACTGAGCCAAGCTGACCCCGAGCTCGACTCCGACAAGGTAAATGCTAAGCTAGTTAGGAGCGCTATTGGTCAACTATAAGTTACTTTATAGTTGCTTCCTGTATTGTTGAGCAACTGGGATGGTTGGTGACTGTGTGTACCAGCTTGCTTAACCAGATGCCCCGCTGTGTGAACATCACTGTTTATTCATACTTTGTGCTAACTCAAATGTGTGTGGCTAACTAGCATTAGCACGCGAAGCTAGCTAGATTCCGACAGTCCCCACATGACATATGATCTTTGCTGCTAGCATCTGTGTGTAGCTGGCTCATTTTGGTCTTTTAACAAAATTCGTTGCCATGTCTTGCGGTTGTCGTTACCTCAATGTCTTGTTTAAAGTGTTGATGTAAACACCAACGCATGGTTTAAACAGTTTTACGGCTTTTTCAGGCTAAATATCAAGTCGCCCCAGAACGTTAGTTGGAAACTTTCTCCGTCTGAGGCCGAGCTGTGCGATGTCAAAACAGTGACAGCAACCAATTATTCTCCATATTCACAAAAGTACTGTTAAATATTCAACTTTGGACCTCTCTGTAGATAGTGTAACCCAATTTTGTGCATGGCTGTAGATGGGTTACAATAGTATTTAATGTAAACTATTTCACTCAGCGTATCAGTCTAATAAGTGTATAACAGAATCATTTCAGTAAAATATGAAATGGACTTTTAGCATAATATTCTAACAGCCTAAATCTTATGCCAATTTCTATTTTTATATAATTTAGTACAGAAATGCGTGCTGTAATTGACTTGCCAAATGATGTAACGTTACACATACAAGACTTTATTGCTTGATCAATTTGTGTCCCCCCCCCCATTCCTCTCTTGAGGTGAGTCTGTGACTTGGCTCTGTTCACTGTGCAGTAATCAGCCTCTGTGCTGGTGCCGAGGCTTCTCTAATGAGCACATAATTCATTGCCAAGTGGAGTGAGGTGCTGCTGACAACTGAGAGCTGAGGATGAAGTCACTCCTCTGCCTGAATGGCCTCAATGCTCCAGAAGCAGGCTTCTCTTTGTGTGTGTGTGTGTGTGTGTGTGTGTGTGTGTGTGTGCGCGCGCGCTTGAAGGCCCCAGGCACTGTCAAACACAATGTATTAGTGTCTGTATACATAGTATAATATGCTCTGGTTTTTGTCGTTCGGTTTACTGCCCCATTGTTCATTGTTGTCATCTACTTGCACCGCTGCCCTCCTTTATGCTAAGCTGAGGCCGTGGATCATCTCGTATTTTCATGCAAATATCTTAATCTCTCAATAATCAGCTTGCTTTTTTTGTCAGTTTATCCTCCCATGAGCAACGGATCAGTCCATCTAAATCCTTTCGTCTTAAGTGTGCATCAGACTCTGAGGCCATTACTGTACCTCTCTCCTGCAGGCAGTCTGATTATAGATAGCTTCTTATAAAGAGCAGGTTATTGGATATTATTTCACTTGCTGCTGTGTCTAAAACAATTTACATCGGCATGATTTCATCTAATCAGCGACTGAGCCAAGAAGGCCATCTTTTTTTTTTTTTTTTTGCATCACACGACTGCATGTGAATATGAAGCCCAGCAGAGTAACGGATCAGAGAGAAGAGCTCTGTTTCTGTGTGAATGCAGTATTGTGTTTCCCAGCCAAGGAAATGAGTGGTTCAGTTCTCAGTCACGCAGGCTGACGTGCTTCAGCCGGACTCTTGAGGAGAACTGCATTATTCATGTTGTTGACTGGAGCCTGTTTTGCACATTGGGGTAGATCGGGGAGAAAGTGGAGGAAGTGCCGTCACGTGCATAGATGAGACAGAAAGCCTTTTATTTATAAGTATACTTTTTAAATAGTTTACCCTATAATTAACATCCTACTCATAAGATGTTAACTAGGTTTGTTAGACTTGTGTGAATATTTGATGCTGCAAAATCATAAGCAGGTATTGCTCTCAAAGTCATCAGTTGTCCAATCAACCAGCTGGGAGTTGCACATCAATGGGCGTCCGTCCCTCGCCTGCTTTCAAACTGCTCAGCTCGAGACCACTCAAGGACAGACACAGCTTTCAAAGCTTTTGAGAGCTGCATCAATTTTTCAAGCACCCCATCACAAAGGGTTCTTGTTCCTTCCACATCTTATTCTTTACATATTTATATCCATTTGATGCACCAAAGAAGTTCTCTCTGCGGCATGTGTGAGGAGAACTATGGTCGCATTTAGTGCCGTATTCAGCTTGTATGTCATGCCTGAGCACACCATGGGAGGCGATGTAAATATTTCACAGTGACGTCTCCTCCTGCTCTGTCTTCTTGCAGTAAGTGCTCAACAGGACCGTGCAGAGTACTATTGGCAAATCAGGTGCGACTCGAGGCCGATTGGCTTTATTGGTCTAAAGCAACTTTATTCACAAAAGCCAGTCACCTACATTTGTTCAGAGCCTTAAATTAAAATCTTGTCATTTGGAATTTCATTCCCCACGAGACCAATCATTTCACTTCCAGCCTTTTTCTTTTTCTGTTGCAATGCACATTTCTCGTTCTGCCAGGAGAAAGCTCGAGGTCTCAGTGATTTTCTGGTTTGCCAGCTTAGTCGTGGAGCTACTTAACTGCCTCTCATTACAGCAGCAATGCTTTTAGGGAATGTTCAAAAGGAGCCGTTCGTTTACCGTCAACATTGTTCTGCAAAATGCACTAACGGTGTTTCCTTGCAGAGTTGAAAATGGCAGAAAGGCGATATGTTCTTCCCAGCCTTCGTGAAAGTTTAAACTCATTCAAATACACCGTGTTAAATATCTTGAAATATGAGATAGTTTCACATAATATAGGCCTGGTGTGCTGTGTGTATTATTTAAAAGTTGAAGGCCCATTTGACGATGCCATTACTGCTTGTACTCCAGAGGGACTCCTGGCTCCTACTCTACAAGCATCAGGCTTCCACTTGGCTAAGTAGCTACAGTCATGTGGTTCAGAAGATCTACTGCAACATCTTTTAAGTGGTGTTTCTGCAGTAAGCTGGTGCTCCACCCTGACTGCAGTGAAGGCTGAGCAGCTTTTGATAACGTGCAACATGCAAATTAGAATGACTTCACTGATGTTGCTATTTCTCTTTGATAACGACTGCTAACCACCACCTGGTGTATTATTTGAAAGCCGATGTTATATGGAATTTAGCAGTGAATATATATATATATATATATATACCCACACCTGTCTGGCTCGACTGGGTGAATTGTGCCATGCAAAGGTTTTGGTGTACACCCATCGTTGTACTCGCAAGCAAACATGCAGCGACTTGTTAATTTTGTTGAATTAGGAGTTGATATTCAGTGTTGATGTGTCTGCAAAAAGCCTTGTTGGACATCACATGCTTGAAGGGTGGGTCACCATGGTATTTCCTGTGGGAGGATGTGTATTGTGTGTAGAAGAAGTGTGATAAGGTTAATACTCAAAGCCCGCCCTTCTAATTTGCTTCTATTTACCTTAATTTCAAGTTATCTTGGGTTTGAATCCAGTCACGGTTCGGCCTGCTTTGACTTGGCTCTTGTTACTGTATGTACGGAAGGCTTTGCACGTTCAATATTTTTACAACACCAAACCACAGAGCACTATGTAGCATGCTTGACCTAAAGTCAGCTGACCTATTACTGGTGGTTGTTGTCAGTTTATTTGTTGCTATCATCTGGTGTTTTTTTGTTGGCTATGTAGCATTTTTATTTCATCGCTAAATCTCCATATTGTGTTACTGAAGCTATTGTGTTTGTCAAGATAGTAGGTTGGTTGCTTTTCACTTAAACCTTGATATTCATAGATACGTTTTGTTCATCATCACCATGATCGTGTTATAACACGGAGATGGTGAACTTTCTCAGACTGAGCATCGAGCTCCCCCCCCCCCCCTCTGCTTGTTGCCCAGTGCCCCACAGCCGGGGGCCCCAAGAGACACAGCCTTTTGTTTCTCATTAAAGACACTGTCCCCTTTGTGTACACGGGGCTCCCATATCAGAGCCCCCATAATCATCTTTTTCTGAACTGGGTCACTGTCACCCTACGGTCCCCCATTGATGCATGTGCACCCTGAGGACCAGCGACGGGCCAGAAAGCGGAAGGTTTACAGAAGTGTGAAGTGCACATATGGTATCTTTGAGTGTTTTGAGGCTGTTTACAGAAGTACATTTTCATAATGCAGTCCAGTCCTTTTCACAGCAGACATTTTGACTTATCATAGTAGGATGGGCGCAGGTGTTATTCACGGCGGTTATTCAAATGTCCCCGTACGGAAAAGGGAATTAATGTGAGAGCCTTAACCACTGGGCTATTGGAATCCTCCCTAAATGTAAGTTTTACCATATTTATGAGCCAAATGTTATGCTAAAAGCACATCATACATGGAAACTAAAGTATTTTTAAGTATTTCCCTTTTTTTTTCAAGCACATGGTAATATTTTCTTGCCTTGACAAGTTCTTGTTATAGCAGCGGTTTCCCAAACTGTCCCTTTCTAGTAAAAGTAGGATGAAGGGGGAGTGAATCTAAAGTTGAATAGACCTTTCGTCAAACAGACATATTGACTTGTCAAGCGCAGAAATAAGCAGTAATATCAGTAATTGGTGGAATGCACCTCTGCTATTACCAGTCCAAATTCCTGCTACGAGCAGGGTCGATGGATCTCATTCATTTGGTAAAAAGGTGATGCTGGAGGTCAATAGTAGACACCTGAGCTTATTTGTTAATATCAACCATTACGTACAGCTTTGGTCTGTTTCCTCCACGCAGGGGCCTACCTGTGCTTGTGCTCAAACTTCAGTGACTATGGAAGTGTAAGAAACTGACACATGGTGATAAGACCAGAATAGAGCTCCATTAGGCTCCGGTTGGATATTTTTGCATTGGAAATGAGGTCAACCAGCCAGGAGGGTTCAGATTCATTACAAAGGAAAATGCACAGGGACCTTCTCTCATTATGGAAAAGATTAATGGGTTTTGATTTTAAATCCTCTCTGAGCTTGTGAAGACGAGGTAACTATGACTCATCACATGTTCTTCATAGCAGTCTTGTCTGTTTGAGTTTGGTCACGGCCTGCAGAGTGTGACAGTATTGCAGCGACCATCAGTGCGGCTGATTGCTCCTGAAGCCATAATACCCGACCGATGCAAAGTCAAACATCCTGTCGCATTTCAGGATCAGCACAACATTTGCTTAAGGTCCGTCCCCCCTCCTCCGAGTGCTTTAGTAAATGTGAAGCTGCAGTAGTTCTACAGCAGTCCAAAAAGACTCGAATTATGTGTTTGGCCAACTATGTAGCAGACCAGAGCTGACTCGGCTAATTGTTGGTTGTAAGCCACGGTGCTTTCTCCTGGTCCACGTGGTGGATTCAGCTTGCTGTTCCAAATCTTTTTTTTTTTTTTTTTTTTTTTTAAATGTTCTGCTCTAATTGTTTTAGACGGTCTAATCACAGTACTTACAGAAATAGGGGAATACCCAGTAGTTGTGAGGAAATCTGGATCAAACCCAAGGCCTGTGGGAATAGTGAAGTGATAGCCCAAAGCTGTCACACTTGTGTGCGCATGTCCCCTCAGCCCCAGTAGAGATTATCAGCACAGGAGCTGACCTCATAATTCTTATCCCTCGAGTTTTATTCCCTGATGCACAGTGTTGTTTTTTTTTTTATTTTTTTATCCCCCCACAGATTATGTTTCAATTCAGATATACGTGTGCACACTGTGTGCCCTGTACCGGATGCTTATAATTAAAATGACAAGCAGTGGTTCTGTTAAGTGTGGCTGAATGTTGAATTGTTTCTGAAAATCGAACACCGTCGGTAAATACAGTGTTATTCTATTAATCTCATCCTCTTTCTTCTCTCAGGATGAAACTGGTGCCTATCTCATCGACAGAGACCCCACATACTTTGGGCCAGTGCTGAACTACTTGAGACATGGCAAGCTGGTGCTCAACAGGGACTTGGCAGAGGAAGGTAATGTCTCTGTAGAATATTTGAGTTCATCATTGTTCATTGATTGTTGCAAAAAGTGACGACATGGCAATGATTGCAAAAAAGAAATGCAGGCAACTACCTATTTGTCCATCGCATCTCTATTTTGACAGACCAAAAGTGCAATGCAAATCATTTGACTGGTCAAAGAAGTAAAGATTCTCACACATTACACTATCATCTCTGCATAACCTTAAAGTCGTAGAAGGATATGTCTGCTATAAGCTTAAGGGTTTATTTTTTACTGTTTCAGGTGTGCTAGAAGAGGCCGAATTCTACAACATCACATCATTAATAAAGCTCCTCAAGGATAAGATCAGGGATCGCGACTGTAAAACATCACAGGTACATGAAGTTTTATTAAAATACATTTTCCCCATGAATATGACGATCTTGTTCCATTCATTTTTGTGTCATTTCTCCCTTTTGATTCCATTTCTCTCGTGTGTTTTTCCCCCTCTCAGGTTCCAGTGAAGCATGTTTACCGTGTGCTGCAGTGCCAGGAGGAGGAGCTGACACAGATGGTGTCGACCATGTCTGACGGCTGGAAGTTTGAACAGGTAAATGTCTTCCTGCGGGGTCACAGCAGCATTCCTCCTTCCATGTGCTTCACCCACCCCGCTATGCTCACATTGACCCAGAAAGTCCAATCCTCAATATTGGAAATGGCTATTAAAAAAAAAGCCAAACAGCAAATCGCATCTTTCTCACTGTCCGCATACATGATCCGGGCATCCCTTCTGTGCTCTGATTGGTTGTTGCAGCTTGTCAGTATAGGTTACGGGCGGGCCCACCAGTCAGAGTTTCTGCTGATTGTGTCAAGGGAGGTGAAGGGAGAGGAGTCTGCTTTGCCAAACAACAGCGGAGAGGTGTGTCTTAACAAATTTCTGTCCACGGGCTGGTCACTGCATGGTCCCCATGTTGTCCCCACACACACACACACACACACACACACACCCCGTTGACCGTCGTTTGTCCCAAGTAGACACATAGCTGTTGTTCATTCTTTGAGTTAATTCTTTTCCGTGTTCATTTGTACTGCTTGCTCACCAGTAAGGCTAAGAGACATGACACTTCTTCTTGTCTGTGTTTTTATTTCATTATGCTATTTTTTTATTTTTTTTTAAAATTCATACTGCATTCACAGTTTTTAAAGCTTGTCAACAGCTTTCTGTGCTTTCATGTAGCCACTTTGCTGTTTTGGGGACTGTGCTGTAATATAGTGCTGGTTGTTTAGTAGTGAAATGTTGTTTTGTCTTCCCCCCCGCAGGTAATCTACCTTGTTATCGATATATATATATTCAAACATTAGGAGTGAATAGTCCAGGCTTACATGAGTGTGTTCAGCTGGAGCTGCCAAAGGCTAATATTTGTAATGAGAAACTACACTTTGTGTATTGAATGTATGTGAATGGATCTCTCTGAGACGAGGGATCCCATTAGAGCTGAAATCTCTCTCTAATCTCCTTACACAGGTCAGATGGGAAACTCCTAGAAACACTCCTTATGCAAAGCCGAAAGCTCAGTCGTCAGCCCAGGAGAGTGTATTGGGGAGATGAGCTTTAATGACCTACGGCTGGTTTAAGATACCATTTAATACAAACAATTTGTCGAAGTGCATTTTACCCAGAAAGTCTGAGGCGTTGATGCTCGTTGACTCTTCAGCAGAGTGACGAGTGGAATCCATGGTAGCTAGTTGGGATTATTTGGTCTTTTTATTGCTGCGTTGATGCCTAATGTGAGGAAGATTGCTGAACAACAACAAGTCTCCGGCAGCAGTGGCTAATGAGGCCATGCATGTCTGAACATGCACACCTGGGTACAGACGGTATACATGTAGCCTGCAGTGTACACACACTTACCATTCAGCAGTAAAAGCAGTTATTCAGGAACAGGAACTGCTCTGTTTTGTTTCTCGCATGTTTTTTCAAGGTGTGAACGAGGGTTTGTTTATATAGATCTTATCCATGTTTCCTTTTTAATATATCTTGTCTTTTATTCACACTGACATGACTTGGAATAGGAAAATTTTCTCATGCAAATTCTTTTCCTGACAGACGCATTCAGTGCTCAAAGAAAAAAAGCCACTTGCTGTTAGAAGCAGCAGCTTCACTGATGTTGGTTGAATTTGGGTTCTGCACTCGGTTCTCTCTCCATACTTGTGGTAGAATGTTAAGCCGTGCTGCTGACGACTTGGCAGACATGATGGAATGGTAAACGGACTTGCATTTGTATAGCACCTCTCTAGTCTTCCGACTATTCAAAGCGCTTCACGCCACATGACAACATTCACGTTCATACCATCGCCATGCAAGCTGCCAGCCTGCCCATCAGGATTTAATCTCAACGCTCATTCACACACCGATACTCCCGATCCCTTCGGGAGCAATTTGAGGTTCAATAAGTTGCCCAAAGACACTACGACATGCGGACTGGAGGAGCCGTCAATATAATGGATCCTCTACGGAGCCACGGCCGCCCAATATAAAACGTAGAGTAAACCAATAGTCAAAGAAAGCAGATTTTAGAACACAGCTCACAGTATCTAGAATTGATGTTATTGATCTGAATTAATATGGCAGTCGAAGCACTAAAGAAAATCCAACACGTTTTCTTCAGTCACAGAGCTAAAACATGGAGCGGGTGTTTACTGTTTACTGACAGGAGTAATCTAATTTGTAGTTTGCTCCTCTTTATTTGCTTTGAAGGCGATACTGTAGTTTTCAACTTTCGATTGTATCGATTTCTTTCCAACTATTCACTTTAAACGAGCATGGTCCTATCAAGTCAAATCCACTGTTCCCACATCGTTTTTTTGCTTCCTGTGTTGGAGTCCCTGCACTTTCTGACTGTGGTGTCTTTGTGCCATTTCTTTTATTATCATTACCTTATCTTTGTGGTCCATCAATTATTTTCTTTATGTCTAATTACTTTGGGAACTCAATCTTCTGTTTGCTCTATGATCTTCATTAATGTTTTATTTTGGTTCTCAATGCTGGCATTTCTGCAAGTCCTGAAAACACAGTTTGTATTGCATTTTATAAGTTTAATTACCTAAAACACACATTTATAAGAACACTTTAGCTCTTGAAATAGGTTTTGGAGCCTCTAACATCCATCTTTTCTTAGTGTATTAGTTTAAAAAGTTTTCAGTGGGTTGGCCAAGTGGTGTACCATACAATTGTGTGTCCATGACATTCTGGGTTTAAACCTCACTGATGTTTGTGTGTCATCTCCACTGTATGTCATATTATATGGTGCACGTAACAAATTAGATAATTAATCCTAAAAACAAACGTCAGAGTTACACCGACCACACTTTGATTAGTCTAGTCTGTATAAACTGTATTGAGCTATGTCGAATTAGAGAACCTCCAAAATCATATATTGTCGAGCCTTAAATTCGAGTTGCATGAACCTTCTCTGCTCCTTGATTGGTTGTTCACCTCTTTTACATTACTTTAATGTCTCCCTGCCTCTGTTTTCCCACCATGAGTAACCCAGTTTCTGCCTCTACTTCATCAGTCTAAGGCTAACTCTTCCTCTGTGCTCTGCTCTCGTGTCTCTCTCTAGCTGGTCAGCATAGGCTCCTCTTACAACTACGGAAACGAAGACCAAGCCGAGTTCCTGTGTGTAGTCTCCAAGGAGCTGCACAATCAATCATACGGGACAAACAGTGAGCCCAGTGAGAAGGCTAAGGTAAGTGTCTGAGTTTGCGGGGAGGCACGTTGAGAAGCCATCCACAGCAAACGTCTGTGAATGATGGCCTGTGCTGAATGTTTTAAATGCATTGCATTTATGAACACGCCACCGGGGAACTGAAGGCACCTCTGCTTTATTGATGAGAAAGCTCTATGAAGGAGAACATTGTGAATATTCAGTCCCTCAGTTAAGAAACAGCCTGCCTGAAGAACCGCCGGTGATCAGAGAAAAAGGAAGTATTAATTCAAGCAAAGCAGACATTCATTTAGACGTTTTCTTAAGTGAACAATGATTTCCTGTTGAGACTCAGGCATGAACAACTTTCATTTAGATGCTGACGACTAGACCACACAAAGGTGTCTCAGACAGAGCTGACTCAGCGTTTAGACCTATGTCATGTACCTTTTTGGAGTTTTGCTAAATGTAGTTGTTAATATTAATACCCTCTGAACATTAATCCATTAGTTTTATTTTTCCCCTCGTTCTCTTTTTCAACATCTTACGCCTCCATTATTTTACAACATGCCGTTCTTGCCTTCTGCTGGCTGCATGTTGCTCAGAGTGAGGATCAAGAGACCGATTATGAAATGACTCTGATTAGGGTTGAGCGTTTATGACTCACTGGTGAGCGCTCCTCTGCTCATAGCCTCTCTAGCTGGTCCCCTCTCTTCCCTGTGCCTCTATGATGCAGGTTACCCTACTGAAAACTTTGTTCACGTGTCAAAGACGAGACCTTTTTAAACCAGAGCAAAGGGACTGAATACAGGTTGAAAACCAGCTTGGGTCTTCACAGTCTACAAGCCAGAGCTAAATCAAAAGCCAGATGGCTCCTGCTGAGACTGGCTGAATGCTAATTTGCAGATGAAGCTCTTTTTTTTTTTTTTTTGGAAGCAGATGGGAAGAGCTCCATTTGTTTCAGTAGTGTAAATAAGACCCCTGTAATTATATTCATGCTCTCAACCCTGTTTAATGGAGGACACTCTGAATCATCAGCTGCAGCAGTTTTGACTCATTTTCCCTCATTCAATGACATTTAAACGGAAGGGAGGGTTACTACCCTCACTTTGTCCATTTCATTGTCAAAAACAGTAGTTGTAGATAAAGAGGTTTTTATTGTCATTGTAGTGATGCAACGTTTGGTAGCCCTCAGCCAGCCAGCAACATTTTTATACCAAGTGCTTGAACCAGTAAACTCAACAGACATAAACATACATAAATAAACAAAACGCTACTGTTTAACCGAGAACACCGAGCCGCTGCGTCTGCACACACCCGCATTTTCCAGTGTTGCTTGAACAGCACTGGTGGCGTTTTTATTTATTTTTTTACTGCAGTAAATGTGGCAATACGTCTTAATGACATCTGTATCAGCCAACCCTAATCTCACAAGATTTACACAAAGAAGATATCTGTTGTTGTGGTTTAGACTCCTGATATTATCTCAATTTGTGTGACGGCAATTAAGTCCCAAAAGGGAAAACGGGTGAAGCAGAATGGTGATGAACAAGCTCCGTTAATAAACAAAAAAACAAACCTTATCTTCTTTACATTGACACGCTGCTATTATGAAGGATTTTGCTGAAAGCTGAAATACAAGTTAAAAAAACGCCTTTTTAAATCTATCCTGAACACGGTAACATTACATTTTTATTCTGCTGCTGTTTCCTTCACAGTGCTCAGTTTGTTCATCTCTTCTGTAGTTCAGAATCATTCCTCGGGCTGTGGTTAGCTTCAGCTGCATGTCTTTCCAGTAGCAAGGAAGCTTCATGGGCTCACCCACTATTGGCTTTAGAACCACGTGCTGCATAGGATGCTTTATCTTCCTCACTCTGCACCCCATCCAGTAAGCTTGGATCAGCCAGCGCGTAGAGTAAATGTGTGAGTGCTCCTGGCTGGGAGAGTGAGCACTCTGGCAGGAATACAGTAGACTTTACAGAGTCGGGAACAAAACTACTTCCTGAGCATGTGGTACGATGTGTTTTTTGTTCATTCTATCATGTTTTGGTCTTTGCAGATCCTTCAGGAAAGGGGTTCCCGGATGTGAAGAGGAGTCTGTATTATGAGCTCCAGGTGTTATGATGCGAACATATCATCTTTGTGGAAGAACGTTTGGCACAATGGAGATTTAAAGGAGGGGTGTGCATTTATTTTGTGTTTTTCTCTCCATTCTTTGTTTTTATTTCTTGATGTAAATACATCTGTTTACTGACAATTTGTGCCTGTACATTTAAACTGGACCTTTTTTGAATTAGCGACATTTCTTTTTTTTTTTTTTTTTTTTTTTTTTTTTTAAATTAAGAATAAGGAATTGCAATCGACAAATGTTTTACGCTTTAGAATATGGCCATCATCATATAAGGCCAATGATTCACTCAGGGTCATCTATTGAGTTCATTCATTAACCCTCCAAATCAAGGGTCTGCTAAGGGATCAAACCGTCTGCTCTCTATCACTCAAAATCATTGTTTAGAAATGTAAAGAAGGGAATTGTGTTTATTTAGCACATGGTAAAGAGTTCAAATATTAAATATGAAATTCACCACAAAAAACAAATCGATAAAAGGTTTTCCCAAAGATTTCATACGGTTGTACTGAGATTTGTGATCATGAGGATCCCGGCTATACAACACACACGCATTCAGATGCATTTGAAACATTTCAAAAAATCTTTTTTTCTGTGTATATTCACTGTCAAAGGAACAATAATATTCTACGACCAGGACGACAGCTGTGAACAGCGTCGGTGATTTGATACTGCAGGTAAAGGGGCATGGTATGAAAGTCCCATTTTCACATAGACCAACTAAGATGACTTGGAGAGATCAGTCATATATGGCGATGCAAGATAATTCTTGTTCTTTATTGCTTAAAAAGTAAATCGTGTTGCTCGTGTAGTTGCTTGTGGCACCATGTAATCTTGCAACCTTAGTAACACAATTACCCACAGATGGCCTGGTGTGTGCTGTGGGATTAAATAATGTTTTCAGGAAAGTCCACTGAAAAGATGTATTCCTATTATACAGTTACGTATTGGATACACATTTAGCCACACATTTCCACATAGATTTCTATCACTTTTAATCTGCCAGACATTTTGTCTGAACTCCTCATGTTCATAAATCTGAAGTTAACTGCCCAAATAGTCAACGGTGTTTTTAAAATGTGAATTCTGGATTACAATGACATTCTTTTCTTTTTAAACATCAGTGTCCTGTTTCTTGTCGGGACAAACATCCTGGAGACAATGACGTCTTTAGAAAAAAAAAAAAAAAGTTTTCTTTTTTTTTTTTTTTTTTTTTGAGGAGAGGTGTGGGAGGTTTGGGGGCTGGACCTGCTTGAAGGCAGCAGTGAAAGACTTTCTTTTCATATCCAGAGGATTTTGTTTTGATGTAAATAATCCAAATTCAATATTAATATTTAACTCTTTTAAAAAAAAAAAATAACTGCACGTTTTGTACACTGTAGAGAAAACACAACTTGGAACGGAAGTTGTTTATACTAGATCTTTAAAAACTTAATTTTGACAATGTTGACTCCTGTTTTGCGTTGTTCGTACAGGACTCTAGAGATTTCTGAGCTAGGATTGAAACAGCTGATGCTGAACACGGTGTCTTTCACTGAGAACATGCCTGGAACATGTTTTGATAACCAATAACAAACTGATACTTGGCTGTCTATGAAGTTGACTGTTACATTTAAAAACATGTATTTTTCCTGCATTGTGATGGATTCTTCTAAGCATTTTGACTTGAGTAGATTTCGTACACAGCATTACAAGCACTACAGTGGGAAACAGCACTGTGCACACTGCTTACAGTCTGTAATGTTGATGATGTAAATACCGCATTTTAGAACACTTTTTCTTTGTTTTTATAGAAAGTTGTTTTCAGGTTTGATGTGTGGTTTTGAT
>NW_022280034.1:10755872-10795753 GCF_004355925.1 Anarrhichthys ocellatus
TGACCAAAATCCAATGTCCTATATGTATTGTACACGTTGATCTTAGTGTCAGGGATGAGCAAACCTTTCTTAATGCTGGCACACTTTGTACATATAGACTTCTTAACGACACACAAACCTCCATTTACTCACATGTACACGTATACACTTGATTAAAACAATTTTTATAATGTTGCGAAAAACAAGTATGGATGCATGTTTTTGATATAGCTATACACGTATACACACAAGAACGCACACACAAGGGCTTTTAAAGTGCAACATTTGACATCTGCAAAGAGGTTCAAAGTAGACTGGATTTCCTGCCAGAGCTAAGCTATGTTTACATTTGCTATAGTGTTCTGAAGCCTTCCAATTATGTACTGTCTTGCACTTCCTCACACACGTTAACGTTCGTCTGATTTGTGTGACCGCACCACACGAACTGATATTCACACGGACGTGCTGACCGATGAGTTTCTCTGTGCACTTCTGACAGCCTATTGAGCGTTGCAGACAATCGTGCTTTCCGCCCTCTCTGAAGGCAGACATGCTCACTTTTCATAGGCTGAACCCACCTGCGTTGGGTCAGAGCAAAGGTTTATTTAGGTCTTTTGAGACTTTTTCTTTTTCTGCAATGAGATTTAAATCATTTTTGCATTTATTTTGCTTGGTTCAGTTGTAACTTCATTTGATATACTCTGGTCTGAGGTGTTTAACCCCTCTACTTTAGCATCTACCTTTTTAATGCCCATCACAAACGGGCCGTCTGGTTGAGCATTTAGCATCGATTGTCATTTCATGTCACGGACAAACTTATCAAATCTGTAGCCTAATACTTATAAGTGCCCAGTTTGTTTTGCATTCAAGTCATAAGCCACAGACACTGTAGTGCATGATTGAAGATGATCACACTTGTAATCAGAGGGAATGAATGTGTCATTTTTCCTCAATCTAGCAATTACATCAATGAATAAGGTTCTCATATCACTAGATAGATCACTATTCTATATGATCTTATGCAATGTTAAACGTGCAAACTAAGTATGAGGTTAAGGGGATATATCTATATGGTCTTGCATAGGGTAAACCAATAAATATGTTGTCATTCATACATGTGTGTAGCTTGTTTTTATTTCCAGGTGTGTTTACCCTGATCTGTGTTCATTAGTAATCATACAAATCCTATTTTTTGATGAATAGCGACCTCTTGTGTCAGGACCTCAAAACACCTTTCAGTGGCTTTAGTTGCCTTGAAACATGCCTGTTTATTTTGTAGAGCTTTTTGTTTTTTAACAAGGGAAGATAAAACAGTTAAAAAGTGTTTATTACAAAAGAATCTCACTCGGTTTGATCTAAACTCTTTAGTAAATGCTATTTCATTTGTCCATCGTTTGAGTTAACGGTGCCTATGTGCCTTCAACGGTTTACGGTCTTTAATCGAGACAAAGATGTTATACAAGAGAAGATGTAAACCCGCCGTGTTTGTTAGAATGGGACATCTCTTGTTTGACATTCATGATGTATGAAAAATGAGTAATACGTTGTATTTATAACAACTATGAACAGATGGCAGCCAGCAGATATTCATGGTAATAATCATAATACGTCCCTCGCGTATTTTAAAAGTTAGACCGTAAGCCTGCTTTATTTTATATAGAATAAATAGAGTAATAGAGTACGTTAGACAGCGTCACAGCGCATGCGCGATGAGCAACAGCCGCAAGATGATCATCACTTACAACTCTTCAATTCTTAAGATTTCACTCCTGGTTGGTTTAATTTCTATCTGAGTAAAAGCAGTGGAATTGACCCTATAGTTTAGCAGTATGGAGTCTATGGCTCCGTCCTAAATTCCGTACGAACATACTATGTTTCAGAATTGTGTGCATAGTTCCCTTTTTTGTGTATACAATGGAGAAAAACTCAATCCAGATTTCTTCCGGGAATGTCGCCCAGTAATACTGCAGTTTTAATTTTCAGCAGACGTTATGGTGTTCGAATAAAATGTAAACTATTACGGCTAAATCATAAATCGTTAACAGATATTATTAACCCGAATTGCTCACTGCAATATAGAACATTTGTCCTGATCCACCGCGGGGTATTTAAGCAAAGCCGGAAGTAAACGACGGATGACTTTTTCGTTTCGCTGTGTCTCTCTTGAGTCAGAGCTGTTGGTTTTTCAGGAGGGAAACTTTACAAGGTTTAACGGGATTTGAGCACGATTAATTCATTTCGCCCAATTACCAGAGCCAGTGCAGCCATACTGAAAGGTAAGCGCGCACCTTAATTACGTAACATGTTAATTTAGTCGTGTATTATGATATTTTACCCGCTTCAGTTTGCGCCATTTTCGCTAGTTTTGTAATGCACAAATGTGCGCCTTTTAGCTCTGGCGTTCTTTGTCCCTATTTTTTAATGGGTTGTGATATGGTCTATCCCTGTAGAATAAGTCACATCACTTATTGCTAACCCAGATTATGTATGTATAAACGTTGGAAGAAAGACATTTATCACTTTTCTGTCATCCAAAATTGTGTTGAAATCAAGTGCAATTGCGCATTTTTGTGCTGCACCAGGCCGTGTCAAGACGCTAACAGCACCAGCGCCTGTTAGGATACAGCATGAATCTTGCGCACATGAGTTAGCTCGTCAAGCTAACCGGCTAGCTTGCTAATCAAATAGCATTAATGGTCAGGTTGTTGACACTTGTGTTGACAGCAAGTTTACAGTAAAGCTCAGCGAACAGTTAATAAATGTAACGTTGGTGGTTTAATGTCCTGGACCTTAAGTTTAACACCAGACTAAACAGAAGGAGCAGGAGAACCGTGTTTTGTGGACATGTAACGTTATCACCAGCGGCTAACTTAGCTAGCCACCTTAGCGTAGCAGACATGTTCAAACGATACTTTAAAACCCATTACTTTAAGGAGATGAAAACTGTTCAACACTGCGTCCTAACATTATATAGAGTATAACTCTACTCGTATAAAGTTGGTTAATGCTGCATGGACAGTTTGTAGTTGTTGCTGGTGCCGTTCTGTTGCTTTGCCTCGTTTTCATTATCACCAAAGCATCCAATTGAAGGTCCTAATTAGAGCTCCTAATTAGCTTTGAAGCGGACTGGCTACAGCGTGGTGTATAGACACCTTTATGTAATGGTACAGTTTGTGTGACTGTCCTCACACTGTCTTTCACACTGACCAATGATGGGTTGAGTGCCATAATTGAATCTGTCATTTACTGAATAAAACAACCTTTTTAGTAAGGAGGAGCTAATTAATTACTTGGATGAACGAGGATGTGTGTGGTAAGTCCTGGTAACTACATGATCTAATGGCAGGTTTTCAATTTATAATACTGCAATGTTTCTTGTACAATTGATCACTTCACAGCAGGTGGGAACTTACATTCTACTGTTAGCAATTGTATACACACTAACACACCAAAGCCTTTTGTTAGAAAAGCTTGCCACAAACCAAATGTTTTTTGCTTTATTAATTTGTTTGTTTTTCTGGTCCAAAAGATGTTTTAAAAGTGTAAATAAGCACTAAATCCTTACATCCTCCTTTGCTTTTATGCTTTAGGAATGACTAGACTTAATTGACAAATCATGTTGATTCTAAAAACTATGTACGGTGACATGTTTACAAGGCAATGACCTTCGCAAAGTTTAGGAATGGTAAATCCCCGGTGCCAAGTTGGACCTGGTTAGGAATGGTTTCTTACAATTGACTTGACATTGTCTTTCATTACAGGAGTCCACGAATCATGTCAGGCATTGCATTGAGCCGGCTTGCACAGGAGCGCAAGGCATGGCGGAAGGACCATCCTTTTGTAAGTAGTGCCTCATGAAATGCACCTGTTCTGGCTCCACTGTGTATCTGAGTTGACGTTCGATTAAGTCAGTCCTCTGGTGAACACTGGTATCTTAACCGTTTGCTCTATCCTGTTCAATCTTTCAGGGATTTGTTGCTGTACCCACAAAAAATCCAGATGGAACCATGAATCTCATGAATTGGGAATGTGCTATTCCTGGAAAGAAAGGGGTAATGTGCTTTATAGTCTGTCTGCATTCATAACATATTTGCTTTACGTAGCAACGACTGCTAAATGAGAAACACGGTGAGCTTTGTAAGACAGTTGAGTGCGTTTACATGGACATGGGTATCCAGGTTATGATCCGGTTTTTGAAGTATACCGTGTTTGTGTTGGAACACGTAAACATGATATCCCGGTTTCAGAAACTTAGATAAACCCTTATTCCATTAATGGGAAACCCAAATATGGTAGCTGGAGTATTCCCAAAGACACCGGGATATTGTTGCACCGCATCCCGGTTTGAGAGCTGCACAATACCTGCAAGGGCGCAGCTTTTCATTTACAAAAAGAAACAGAAATACAAACAAAGGCAGCAGTGAAAGCATCTCACTTCTGAAGCAAGGAGGAAGTATTGTCTTTCTGTAATAAAGAGGTTAATATACTTGGTAATTTAGATGGAATAAGGCATCGAAATGCTGACCTAGTCAAGTCTGTAGTGGGCAGCGGCAGGTTAGTGTACAACTGTTTTCCTAAATAAAATGTTAGCATCGCATGCGCTAATAGACTGCATTAACTGAGATACTAGAATATCATGTATGCAGGAGTATAAATAACCCAATTTCTCTGTGCCCATGTAAACACCATATCCTGAATATGATCAAAACCAGGATAAGGCTACTCATGTAAACGTAGCAGGTGTATGGCTTTAAACACATATTGCATAATACAACTATAGAGGTATGTCTTACGTTTTCTATAGAGTGCTGCAGGTACGACGTATTTTTGTAGGCCAACCTGGAAGTTGGGATCGCCCTGGTTCCCTAGACAAAAAGCCAATGGGATTGTTTTTTTCATTGGATTTTGGATAATTGCAGAAAACAAGTATATAATAAGTTTATGGTATTACCACGTTTTGTTCCGCAAGATAATCTTTACAAATGATCACCATTCTTGTGATTTTTGAAGCGTGAATACAATCGCCAAAAGTAGAAAGCTAATGTAAACAAGCTACACCACAATCAAATGACTACACGTCAAAAATGGAAACTCATTTCTGGGTTTTAGGGCTCATTCCTGCAGCACTTTATTGTGCCAGCATAGGTAGTGAATATCATGAGTGTCCCCAAATTTTCATGGACCAAAGCAGGTTAGAAAAGTTGTTCATTCTTGGAACCGCGATGAGCCTTAAACATGCTTTTAATATTAATCGGGCAATAATAACAATGTTCTAAGAGTCTGTTTTGGTGGAACATGTGTTAATATGAATCTAATGGTTGTGTCTCCTCAGACTCCGTGGGAAGGAGGCTTGTTCAAACTGCGCATGTTGTTCAAGGATGACTATCCTTCTTCACCTCCAAAATGTGAGTTATTGTGTCCGACCTTGTGGTCAGTGTAAACTCAACCGTTAATGTGATCTCTACACACACCTTGTAGAAACCTGCATTATGGAGTCAGTAGATGGAAGTACTGGCCAATACTGCACAGAGAAATGCTTCGTCTAGAGTGTAGTCAGGTGCACATGTCTTCCTTCAAGGGTATTGTGCACACCCACGCATAATTCCTGTCCTGAAACTGGCAGGAGTCAGGAGACTGTCAATAGCAATGAGTTGATGAAAACATAATGAAAGTGTTTGAAATGGCTCAGTTGAGGTCAAGACACCCCCCGAACCCACTCGACAGAGAGGCAGCGAGCCTCAATATTGTCCCTTTGAAGTATCCTTGTAATGAGAAAGAGTGGCTATGGGCTTACTTTACTACCGGTTGCTATATTAATCTTAAGGTAAATCTGTCGTTAAGATAGTAACCCATGTTTTAAGATTTCTCACTGAAGCTGAGCATCTGCTTGACATCTTGGTTGTGATTGGTTCAAAGCTGCAGTAGATCACACAGGTCCATCATTTGTGTTTGAAGGCTGGTTAATGACTTAAGTCTGTTGAAGCAGATCTAAAAGCTTTGTCATGGTAATAGTTTCCAGTCATTGCTGTTTGTTAGTTATGATTTGGATGTGAATGCTAAACGGGTTCGATATAGGACTGCTTAAAATGTTACACTTTGCCTAGACTACTATACTGGAACCGAATCCTTACATCACCCTTTTGGTTGCGCACAACGCCCGGGCACTGTGATGTACCGTGTTTCTAACATTCATCAACGGGGGTTGTGTTGTCTGAATGTGACGTTAAGACATTAGGGCCGCTTGCTTGTGTGAGGAGCTGAAGTTTCTGCCACTCCACTCAGTGTATGCTGTGGAAAAGCCGAGAGACATTTGTGGAACTTGTTCATCTTGTCTGACGCTTGTAATGGATCCGGAACATAAGTGCACCTAACATTATCTTGTGTTTTTTTAGGTAAATTTGAGCCTCCGCTCTTTCACCCAAATGTGTATCCATCAGGCACAGTATGCCTATCTATTCTAGAGGAGGACAAGGACTGGAGACCAGCCATCACGATAAAGCAGGTTTGGATTGACAAGCATACCTTTTTAAAAAGTGTTTTTATTTCTTTCTTTGGTTTTATACTGCGTTTCTTATTCAATCTAAGAATCAATTGGCTTTATAAAAAAAAAAAACCAGGGAAGCAAATTATATAATTTATGTGTTTTCCATTATCTTGACATAAAAAAACTGGATCTCGAAAATTAAGTTCTGATATTCAACTTGAAATATAACTTTTATTTTTTGTTTGGACAGCTAATATATCCATTTGTGTTGCCTGTGCTGGAAGATAAGTCATTCAAAGACTTCATGCAACTGATTTTAAAACTTTAGTGACTAACAAATATCATAAGCAACCTTATAAATAATGCAAAACGGATACTTTTTATTTTTTATAATTTGTTTAATTTCTCCTTCAGATCTTATTAGGTATCCAGGAACTCCTAAATGAACCAAATATCCAGGATCCAGCCCAAGCAGAGGCTTACACAATCTACTGGTGAGTGACATTTGATTTAATCTTTTCAACCGTGACACTAAAATGTGTCGATGTAAAGTAGCCTGCATGTCTGAAAACGGCAAAGGAAACTAGAAGTCTATTATTGATCGTCAGCGCCAAAATCAGATTCTAAGTTTGACTTGCACTGTAGTACAATGGACATAATGATGAGAACTAGAATTGGCTTTGATGGTCAAGTAAGTGTGAACAAGTACGAGCAATTTGCCTCTGGTATTTAGTTGCTTTCAAAGTACATGCACAGAAATGGCATACGGCACAACAAACGTAAACATCTAACTACTGTGTACAGATATAAATATACATGTAAAAAAGTGTGTATGTTACACACATGCATACACTCTGTGGACGCCAATGGAGGACTTCTTTATTGTTTTCATAACTCAAATATCAGTATTTTTACTCTGTGCCTAAAAATACATTGAGCTCATGACAAATAAAGTGGTTATGAGTGCAAGTCTGATGAGATGGTGGTTTTGAAACGAAAGCAGCGCTGCAAAACCTTGAGGTGGAAATGGTTCTGTTGGGGGGCCGCTCTTCCCCCAGCCTGTATAAGTTCACACCCAACACTCAGAAATGCACAAAAGCCACATCATCTGTTAAAGGGCGATTCAAATCCAAACATTAACAGTTTATTTAGCTTCACATAAATAAAAAAACCACCACCTATGGAACTTCTGAATCCTGAAGATTATATTGTTTTTAACGTCTCCATACTTTCTGATTTGAATAAGTGATCAGAGCAACATGATAACTGCTGTATTGTTTTAACCCCTTTCCAGCCAAAACAGAGTAGAATATGAAAAAAGAGTTCGAGCACAAGCCAAAAAATTCTCCCCCTCGTAAGGGCGAAGACTTGCTCCGCTGTGGCAGAAGGAATGGGTTTGACAAGAATCACCTCCCCGCTCAGTCTCTCAATGAATGTGCTCCTCTCACATCAGGACTTGCTTAAAGACTTCTATTTAAACTCCACACATTCTGTGCCATCCGACCTATCTTTTTTTTTTTTTTTTTTTTTTTTTTTTTTTGTGTTCTTAATTTGCCAGTTGGTGCATAACGCTGAGAGGGGATGGGTGCTTCAGCACCCTGGTCATTTATTTTTAAACATTAATTGTCTTATGTGGTGGAAGGGACAAAGCTCGGTACCAGTTTCATCAACTCCATGCAAGCTGGCTGTCATCAATGTTCAAGGAAGAAAATGTTTTTTTGTTTTAAAATGCTCTTTCACAGGGTCTTCCTTTTTGTCCCCCCCCCCCTTTTTATTTTTCCATAAATTTAATGTAAAATTAGCTTATTTCATTGTCAGTATTTCAACTGCTGTATAATGAATGGCACTTTTATACTGTTGTATCTCACTAGTGTCTCTAGATGGCTCTGTCTAATTCTCTTTCCCAGGTTTTCTATTCAGCATGCTGTAATATACGATAGAATCTGCTGCCTTGGCTGTCTTTTTGTTATTCAGAGTGTTTGCTATGAAATAAATAAAAATGGCCATGACGACTGAGGCAGGTAGGCTTACTTCTGTATCAGACTTTAAGGTTATTCGGTGCTTTGTTCATGTATGTGTTGGCGTAAATAAAACTTTCTACAAAACTTTAGCATTTTATTTAATAAGTGATTTAAAATATACAGCAAGCTTAACTTAACCACTAAGGCTTCAGAGACTAAAAAATACAAAATGTCAAAATTAATATCTATTAAGAATGTCTGACAAATATTTTGTTTACAGTTCCTTTACTCATTTGACTCAAGCAACGGTTATGCAATTAATATCTACATTACGCATAATGCTGTGGAAGCATTTTACAATCACAAGTGCACATTAATGTAATAGCAAAGTATGTAAAAACAGAAATTAAGAATGCAAGTTTTTAACTTGAAGCGTTTAATTTCACGGTCTAAATGTCTAGTTGAACTTCAGGCCCAACACTATTTGAAGTTCATCTTCAGACTATTTTACTTTCTACTACACGCTAACTCATCAGCTTATGCTTCAGTAATGGCCTCCATTCTGATGAGCCCTGTTGCGCAGGAGCAGGATTTGGTTGATGAGCTCCCAGGGTCCTCGGCTGTGACCGGACCGCTCTGCTGGAAGGCGCTCATGGTGCAGTACCTGGGAAGGTCCTTTTCCAGCCAACACCCAGAGTCTCCTTGAGCAGGGCTCCCCGGCTGTGAGCTGAGGGTCAGACTCTGGTGAGAGCTCCCTGCGGATGAAGGCGGGACCATGGTGATCACAGTGTACGGGATGCCCAGGAGAAGAGTATCGCAGCCTGGGTCAGTTATATTGCTGTACATGCCACCCTCCATCAACTGGTGGTGAAACTGGAGCTGACTCTCTTCTTCCTCCTCCTCGACGACTTGACACTCGGTAAGATTGTCAATCTGGAGCGTTTCCTCAGCCTTCAGCATGTCTGCCGTGTTTTCTTGTGTAACCACCCAGCTCTATAATCACAGTCATGTTTAAGGCCGTTGTGATGAGATAATTGTCGGTATTTTATCTTAAGCTAAACCTACCTTGAAATCACCCTGGAAGTCACTGTACAGTGTGTGGAAATAGGGTGCTGGAGTTGGGATGAAGGCACTCTGCCTCCACCTGTAAGTGTTAGAAACAAAAATAATATATATTTTGTGTGCATTGGTTGTAGGAATTGGCATTTGTTATACCGTACATTTTCTAAGGAGTGAAAAGCTGTAAGGGAACCTTACTTTTTAATTGGAGTGTAGCAGAACAGTAGCACGAATGGCACCAGCACACACAGGGGGATGAGCGTCTTACCCAGTCCAGAAACAAATGTGTTTGATGAGAGTTCTGTATGGACTTGCATGCAGTAGAAACATTTGGAGAAGAAAAAAGTAGAACAAAGTATTGAATTTACAGTTGCTGCATTCTCAACAAGTTGCCATAAGATAAAGATCCTCTTCATTAAGCTTAGATCAGCTGAGACTCACCATTCCCAGCCGACTCCGTCCCCCAGTAAACCTCAGAAGACCAGTCACTCCACTGTCCCTTGTAGTAAGCCTGATTAGGACTGGACCGTACTCTTGCGGCGTACTTGGTGTCTGGCTCAAAGTTCTCATCATCCACAGAATAATTCAAACTGTTGGTGTTGATTTCATGCGATAACAGCTGAAATAAATAGATATGGAAATATGTAATTCATCTTTGTAAAGGAGAGAAACTTCCTGTACCGGTTCCCATTAGTTTGCAGGTAGATCAGTAGATGCATTACAATGTATCTACTTACAGTCTACACAATCTACACTTCTTCAGTTGCTTTAAGTTTAATTTTGACTGTCCAAGGAGATATTATCTGTACTGTCAGTCATTTTAATCATGGCACAAAATTGTGTACTGAAAACAGTTTAATTTAATTTAGCTGCACCAGATTCACAGGATGTTTAACGTTTACAGTGGTAGCTGATGAGCACTTTTAAAAGACAGCACTTAATATCACTCGTAAAGGGGCTGGTGTGATGTACTGATGGGAGTCGGTGGCAGTTAATAATCCTAGAAAACTCTGAATTGTACATTTAGATACGTAAAGTTCAGTCTTAATTTGTCATTCAGCAAAATTGTGTTATTGGTGCTCAGGCAGCTCTGGTTAATATAAGTCATAGGAGAAAATGGATTCATTAATGTACGGCACAATCCCTGTCTGTCAGCACTCCAGCAATCCAGCCCTGCTTACTGGGATACTTGCGAGGAACAGAGCCATCATTATGTTCATAGTTAAACTCATCAAAATGTGAAAACGTACCTAGTATTTACATATGGAAAATACCTATGGGTCAAAAAAAGGTCACAGTTTCTCATGACCCACTGAGCTGACAACCACAGCGACCACTAACAAAGCTGCTGTGGTAGTTTATCAGCATTTGCTGAAAGGTGTGCAGCCCGTTCCCAGGTCAAACGCTGTCTCTTTGTCGTGGCGTACTGAGGCTCAAGGTAGCCTACGTGGATCTCTTTAGGGTCTGATACAAAAACGGTTGTTCTGTGTGCAATGCGTTTTCCCTTTCAGTCTCTCGGCTGTGTGGTTGCTATATCGGAACCTCGGTGTCAGTGGACAGAGAGAGCAGACAGGCCACAGCAGGATGAAGCGGGCCTTCGGCTGCATTCATTTAAAATCAGGCACCTTCCCTCAGGTTTGTGAGCAGGTTGTGTTTTATTTGTGCTTTAGAACGTGACTGCTGTCAAACGATCAGAAAATAACGTTTTATTCTGCTGATTCATGGTTCTCACTAATGCCGGCCCCTCTTTTAATTCACTCTCTAGCTCGCTAGGCCACTGCTGCGCTTGCTCACTTGTTGATCCGGAGAGGAGAGACGCATTTTAAATGCTGTGATAACAAACGGCAACCGACAATGTGACTGTTATACCTTTAAGTGTTTTCATTCATCTTTAGATTACTAATTTGTCCATTTCTCAGTTGTATACTTTTATACACCAATTCCCAAGTTTTCATCGATTATTGATTTGCCAATACATTTTAACGGACACAAACAGACCAGAACTGTTTCCTAAAAAGCATGTTCTCTTATTCCCACCAACAAAAAGAGCACCCAATACTTGTTTGTGTATCATTGAATCTCACGCGTGTGTCTCCTCTTTTGTAGTAATGGAGCTGAAACTTGAGGTTTTCGACAAGACTGGTGTAATCTTCATATTCCTCGTAGGTACTTATCCATGTGAAGTGGTGTTGACCTGCGTTGGGGCTGACTGTGAGTTGGCACGGTGCGTTTGGTGTAACTAAAGAGAGGACACATTAAAGACAAACGCACACAAAAGGCGGGTTTTAAATAGGCAGACATCTGTATTTTTATGCACAAATGTGTTCTGTGTGTCTGGTTTTGAAAACCGACCAGAAGCATTGTGTTCCTTACTGTTATTCATGGGTAGATATTTGTCCACCAGCTGCTCACAGATTTCAGGCCCATCATTCTGGCTGTGACAAAGTGAGATTTCAAAACAATCTAGATCTATAAAGGTCCCAGCATCTTCATCGGGTATTGGATTGGATGTTCTTAAGGAGCAGAAGTAATCCTCATCGGTGTTTGTCAGCGTACACACAAACTTCTTTCTGCACAAAACAGTAATGAAACACAACATCATCATCACATTTAAGGTCATCCATTATTTATAAATGGCAGGGGAAAAAAAGCCTCACTTTTCATATGTTTCTATGAAAGTGAGCCAGTAGGAGCTGTTGCTGTCTGAGTAGTTTTCTGATGTTGCGATGCTCAGGGAGCAGTTGATGGTGTACAGGTAATCATTCACACAGTGAAGATGGTGGTCCACCCCTGAAAAATGTACAAGCAATGTTTTATTGGGAGTTTCAGGAATCAAAGCGGAGATTTCACTGTGTCACCTCATTTAAGTAAAGGATCGTATTTGTAGGCTTTTCTATTTATCATGTAGGTTTTTTTTTTTTTTTATGCATACCATCCACTTAAATAACCATTACTGATGACTCAATGACGTTTTAAACTGTACGCATTTTGTTTTGATGAGAAAACAAACACCTTTTTTACTTAAAATATTTAAACTGCAGACTTAAAGGATAGTCCCAGTAGCTTTAAGAGGGAAGCTCTTTGTGGCCAGTTTGGACGGGAAAAACAATTACTCAGACCAAGAACGCTTTTAATGTCCATATGGAAATATTGGTATTGTTTTAGGATAGACTTTAAAAAATATGAACTTATCCTTTTAATTGGTTGCTGTAAAATGAACAAAACTGCAACATTTATTATTGACCCACTGCAATATAAAAGTGGATGTATGCTGGTTTATTGTAAAATAAAAAACCTTACATCACAAAATTAATAAAAGATAAAGACTTTTCCCTTTATAAGAAACATTAGCCGACTTTTCCCATTAGGTCTAAGGTCAAATAGATTATTGCTGAGGTCCTACAAAGTATAACAAAGCGTCTGAAGCCCTTATTCTAACTTTTAGTGTGCATGATGTTTTATCGTTTTTAAAACATCTTATATTTACATTCATTCGTTATTCATTTGGCTTTTGTCTCGATCAACGTGCACATGAACGTACAATCCAAGCAATCTGATCTTAATGATTCTCTTATAACATAAAACAAAAGAAAACTGTGTGGGACATAACCTGTGACAGGAGTTCCATGCAGACAGACACTGTTGGTAGATACGAGCAGAAACGCGAACAGCAGCTTCAGCCTCGGTGGAGAGCGACAATCCATCACACCAGACGATCAAGACATCATTTCAGCACTGAGAGGTCTTGATACAGTCATTCTGCCCTGAAGCTCTCGTAGAACGTTTATTAACGAAGGCTGAGAGAGGGAGGTATCAGTGAGTCGGTGCACACTGATAGCTATCACTCGCATGTCTCTGCGGGGAGAGGATGTGCTTTTTAAAGAGAGCAGTTGTAAAAGGAAAGTCTGTGAGTAAGGCTTCAGTTTCACCAAACATGATGTTGAAGCTCACACCACAACCCTCTAATCTATCGCACTGTGCACGTCATTTGGTTCCCAACAAGACATTTGGTGAAACAGTATTCTTTTCATTATCAGACCGATCTTAATTGCTTTAAAAAAAGATTTTAAATACAAAATGCACTGTCTTTAAATGTTTTACTTTCATTCTTTCAGTGTCCTTTCGATCTCTTCACTGATGGTAAACGATTGAATAGGCACAGAGCTGGAAGACATTCATGTGATATCAGCACTGTGGTCAGATACATTTTGATCTATGATGCCACAAACGCATGCGATGGTGAAACTCAACTTGTTACATCACATTTTACTGCACAGACTCCTCGCTCAAGCTCTGCTCACAAGAAATGGAGAACCATGAAATACACCCATTTCTATGGACTTTGGTTGTATACCTGAGTGTGATTGTGCGGATAGAAATCTTATTCTACACAGAAGACAATACATTTTTCATTTGGTTCATATCATACATCAACTAACTTTCTTTATACAACAGTAGTACAACAGTTATATTTGACTGTCCTTTATAAATTGTTGTTGGCAGAGATAAAAACCTTCAGTAGTACAGGGATGTGCATCTAAAATGTTCCATGTGGCACTATTTCTGCATGCACTGAAATGACAAATCTTTAACGCTCTAGGAATACAGTTTATGTCTGTGGATCGTAGGTTTATGTCTGTAAGTAAGCACTTAAATACCTACATGCCAAGTCTAACTTCACGCTGGTGTACTCTAATGATAACTAGAGTGATGACTTTTCAAGTAGAGCTATACCTGAAATTGGAATAAGAATTATTGTGCCACTTACAAGAGTGTTGTGCAATGTGCAGCACAGCAACAGGAGAACAGTTGAATGTTGGTTGTGTGTGTTGTGGTGATTCTATAAAAGATACGACCTGACAGTGTCTTCCTCTGAGGTTCACAGTTTTGTTGATATAGAGTTCATAACTGTCTCTCGGTGTTCAGTCGAACACAGTGCAGGAATTCATTTTCTAGTTGATCGAGAGGACGTCTGCAAGCTTTCACGACAAAACAGGATTTAATTAAATGCCTGTTCATTTGTGGCCCAAGGGGGGCAAGGTATTGTCAGCGTGTCAACTTCATCCCTTGTCGCGCTTGTAGCAAAGGTTAACAATTTATATATATATAACTTGTTTCAGAGAGCATCTGAACATGAAACAAGAAAACATCATGTTACCACACAGACGGTCATGTCAATTTGATAACAGAGGTTTCAGTTTAATTTGGGTTTTTGCTGTCCAAAATATCCGCAGACGTCTGATCACTTCACCACAGAGCATAAAGGAGGCCTATTTCCATTTGTTGACACCTAAATGACTTTCTGCCCCCCTCGTGTGAAGCAGAGTGAACTCGTGTTGAGAATGTGCTTGAGATCAGCAATAAAGCCCTTGTGACATGTGAATATTATATAAGTCTTTATATTGTGCAAGAGCAGAAACCCTGATATGGTTGGATATATCTGCAACCTGTTGCAGTCCCGCAGCATCTGATATCAGGGCTTTTTTCAAAAAAATTTTGTATTTTGATAAGAATGCTTCCTTCTTTCTGATAAATATTTTAAAATGACAGCAAACAGTCCTAGATGTAACTTTGGCTTGAAATAACACGTAATCTGATGTAGATCTGAGTGAATGATTGACTTTCTATTTAAAATATGTTTAAAAAAAAAAAATCATAGACTTACAAACATTGTATTATTATCATTTAATTTCATTTAATTATCATTTCCCTGGTAGTCTTTACACAGTTGTCCTCAATATCTTAATTGCAGGAGTCCTTTACCTATCTGGCAAATATAAAAAGAAAGACCGTTAAATTAACTTAAATTACTTTTTCCACTGCGATATAAAATCTGCTGTAAAATAATACTGGACCTATGAAACAAGTCCCCTCTGAAGTCTAAGTCTCTGGCATGTATCTTCCATATTTAGTGTATACAAAGTGTTACAATGCACCAGGATACAAAATATGAAAAATTACCCTGTGCAAAATCATGGGTATAGTATAGTGTCTATTTAGATCAGGGATCTAGTTAAGCACCCGAGGCACACCAGCATGGCTCACTCACAAGCCAGTTTACCATCAAATGAGGACAGGGTGATGGCAAAGGCTTGCAGGGCACACATGGGGAAACTGTAATCCATGGAGAAGACATCCTCCGCTACACGCCCAAACTGCATCACTATGTAGTCCTCTGGAGAAGACGGCAGCAGGAGGGGGCAGAAAGAGAGGAGACAGACGACTGTGAAGTTAGGAATAAAGACAAGGCAGCCATTTTCTTCGTGGTTGATGATAGAGGAAGAGAGTCACATCGTCTTACCGTTGTCAGGGTGGATGATCTGGAAGTTCTTGACGGAGGCCTGGGTGACCCGACCGTGGAAGTTCAGCACATATGACTGAGTCTGGTCGTTCCAGCTCGGGGATTTGTTCACCAGTGTGACCAGTTTGTCTGTGTTGCTGTTCGCATGGCGGACCAATAGAGTATCAGGTTCCTATAATAAGATAAACATTTCAGTTCCTCCGACACATTTCACACTTAATCAGCATCCTCACAAAGAATTTTTTTTTTTTTTCTTTCTAAACTTACATTTGTGGGACGAATGGACACTCTCTCATCGTTCTCCAACATGCCAGGGATGATCACTGTCATTTTCCTAGGACCCTTAAATCCCAGCACATTGGTCTCCTGGAACATGATAGCCAATTGTATTACAGGTTGTATCTCTTCATATGCTTTGTCAGATGTTGGTGTATAGAGTTAAGTTTGAACTCACGTAACAAATTGCTGCCAGCTCTTGCCGCACTGATTCACACTCTTTGATGAAGGGCTTCTTCTCAGGGTTTTCACCTCCATCATAGACTGTGAACTTGGTACCCAGGACATTGGACCTGAAACAAATAGGTCTGATCTGATACATGATCTGTCGTCATCTATAAGGTTAGAGATCAAAATGTCAACCTTGCCTGAATTAAGAAAGATAATCATGGGGTGCATTCAATTCCATGTAAAATGATTGCCTCCACAAATCATGGAGGAATTCCCAAAACATTTCCAATTTACACTTGGGATGCAATTGAGGTAGAAATTCATCAAGAGACCTTTTTCGTGGCAGATATGACACGAAAACATAGCAGGAAAACCCCAGGTAGAAATAAAAGAGTTGTACCTTAGCTTTCCTATGTAACAGTTTGTCTCTCTGGACAGATTTGTCGGGTCAGTGGAGATGAGATAGTTGGATGTTTTGCACTTCTTCCGTTTTCTGCCTGCCATTAGGAACACCTTGGTGATGGCAGAATGAAAAACACATTTTTAGACGGTGAAAAGAACTTTGATAGAAATACGATAGCTCAAGAAAACAGGATCATGCCATTAGAGCTTTAGTCAATGTGCACAACGATTGGGTTCAAATTGTGCAGAAGTGCCAACCCTCTTGCCGTCCTCCTTCTCCATGTGGAGGTAGTAAGTCGGGTAAATGCCCTTCTCCATGCCTCTCCTGTCCCTGGTGACCCTACACTGGATCGTCGCATCTCGGGGGGCTGGACGCAAAGCAAACTTCTCAAGATCCTCCACTGACATTGGAGATGTTGACTGGAATGAGAGTGGAAATGATTTCAAAAGTTGTTTTTATATATGCTGCGTGACGAATCTAAATGAGGTGCATACTTGCCGAATTTGCATTTGACAATAAACAAAACAGTTTTTTTACTTGTAAATGTCTCACTCTTTCATTAGATTCACTGTCTGAAGATGAACTCTCTCTGTAGTTGGAGTTGAGGGAAGCGAGACTCGGCATACTTTTCTCTGCTTTCTTTGTCTTCTTTTCCTTTTTCACCTTTTCCTGGCTTTCTTCATCTTTGCCCTCTTCACTTATTTGGCACCTGGCTGTATGATAGCACACACAAATGTATTCCTTACAACAGCTTTACGCTATTGTTGATCGTAAAATGCACAGGACCAGATAGGTCTAACACATGACTCACATGTGTTGAGTTGTTTTTTCTTCTTAGGCGATTGAAGGACAGGCCTCTGGGTCCCCTCTTCATTGTCGCTTTCTTCATGTTTATTCTTCTTTGGACTTGCCATCTCCCCCGCTGACTCTATCCCCTGGGATGAAACCTCCTGTAAGTGATTCTCTGCAAAAGAGGAGACAGACGCTATAAAAGCTGTTGTGTTTAGTATTATGTATTTATGATATTAAATAAAGCTTCATGTTTAAAACGTTAAGTAAGGTCCATAGTTACGTTAATAATAAATTGAACATTGATGTTACTTTTCCGCTCTTGTTTGGTTGTCTTGTTTGTCTTCTGTGGGTCTTCAGATTCTTTGACTTTGTCTTTCTTCTTTGTTTTTTTCTCCTTCTCTTTGTCCTCTTCATCGTTCTGTTCAATCTCTGACGGAAAGCACAATAGCGCGTTGCTGATAAATCATTTATTTATCATTTAATCAAAGTATTCCTTAGCTTTACATGTGCATGCGTGAATACACAGAACATGCATAAACCCATGCGGTCACAGACCACGAAGGGCCCGACGTATGTGTGCTCTCTGACTGCACTATTTGAATCCTTGAAATTGAGTAAGTAAATGAACAAACACATAGAGAATAAAATATTCTACTTTCTATATTCTTACCTTTTTCTTTTTTCACTTCATTCTTCCTTGTCTTTTTTCCCTCAGCCTGAGCATCATTCTCCACCTCCCACTCTACCTCGGGCTCTTTGTCCATCTCCAAGCTCATTTTCTTGGGAGTGACATGATTGTCTGAAGGCATCTCATCAAATGTCATGCTTGTTGTCATGTCACATTCGCCTAATGTGATCTCATCCAGTGGGTTATCATGGGCATGTTCAACTTGATCTCCAGAAAAGAAAAGAAAAACTTGGATTTAATACAATTTAGGAGAATGAATTTGCACCGTACAACGGATTTAATATTCTATTAAAAAAACAAAACAGTGCTAAATATAAATGATTCTAATACCAACCACTCAGGGAAGTGTTGCTGAGGGATTGGTTGATCAACAGAGGTGTTTCATCAGAGCGGGACACTTTGTGCTTTCGACTCTTTTGGCGAGCATCCCGATTGGCTACTACCATTTGGGAATCAGCCCTCTTGTTTTGCTGCTTTTTCATCAAAAGAGTTCGCTGTGGGAGAATTAAGTATTAGGTTTAGAATTCAAACTGTCAACTCAATGTTCAGTGTTCATACGTGGGGTTACAACTACAGAGATAATAGTGATTATTATGTCTGTATATATGGTGACATGCTGTTGGATAGGTATTTAGCTGTACAGGAATGTAGGCATTTCATTACATTTGATGGTGAAAATGTTTTTTTAACCCATTTGATGACAACTAAAGTCAACAGACCATAAGCTAAACATTATTATGAGGTTTATGTTTCACTGAAGTCTAATTTTTTATGTTGACATGCTGGCCATATTATCTGTCAAGATGATTCTCTGTTATAAGTCTGTTATGTAGTACTCTACTGATATAAGCCAGTAGCTCACATACTGTACAGTGCATACAAACAGACTGTGACTTACAGTTGAGCAGTAGCACCACGCAGCAGGTGGTTCTGACACAGGGAGCCATGACCTCAAGACTCAAGAAAGCTTTATTTATTTGCAAAGCTCTGCCTCAGCTTTAACTACTTGTCAGCTAATTAGCCTTAACAGTGAACAAGTGTTTGCTCCGCTGTCCGCGTGGATATCGCTGATAAATATATATTTATCCTATATCTTTTTGATAAAGGAAATGTGATACAAATCTACTCTGTGAGGTTACAAGTATGGAGGCTTATCTCTTTCTCAGTTAGTTGAAGCGAATTGTAGTTTTTTCCCCCAGTTTGAAATAAACCAAAACATATTTGGGCACTTTCATGTGTAAATGACATGAAATACTTAAATGATCCTTGTTTATTTACCTGGTTGTCAAGCTTCTGTTGTCGTATATCGGGGTCCTCCATGTCTGTGTGAAAGAATCACTGCTAATTATAATCAGTAGATAATTAAGGATCGGCTACATAAAAACAACTGATGAAATCCAGCATCAATGTTCAATGCGAGAAATGGTTCAGTCTCCAAAATAAAAAATCAATTAAATATGGACGCGCGCGTTTGTTTGCGGCTCCCTGCTCCATGTGACAGTCTGTCCACCTGCATGGAGCAGAAGGCAAAGTGGATTAAAAGGGGATAATGTTCTTAGACTGCAGCGCTCAGTCAGTATGGACAAGCAGTCTCGGGGGCAAAGCAGGCTTTCCATGCCTGCTTTATGGAGGCGCTATAAGGCCTATGTTACGGTTTTAAACGTGCCCCTGTCACCCAATTTACAACAAGGGAGCAGTCTGCATTACTTACCCAGGCGTCAACAGTAAAACATGGAAGCCGCAGCCTGTAACCCACACATTGCGCTTCAAAGTCTCACCCAAAACGTGCCTCTGTGCGCTGCCGTCACACCACACATCACCTCGAGGGGCTATTAAAGTAATATAAAACGTCCTGGAAGATATAAACCACAACAGACGGGGACTATTAGCGACACTGAGTCAGGCTATCTCGTTGTCATGGATATGGCTGCCATGCAGCAGCGATGAAGCGCCATGATTTAAACAAAATAAAATACAGTTACAAAAAAAAAAATCAGAAAATAAAATTATTCATTTCGTTATTATGAGTTGGTCTATGACAAACAGCCTATACTTGTTTGCAGGATGAATTTTTAACCTATTTATTTTCACTCACATACAACTCAATTAGCTCTTAAACGTTTGTTTAGTCTCATTATGTTTCATATTTATTATTGGTGGTAGTCATATTGGTACAATTAGTATTTGCATATGTATTTGATGTTTTTACGTGTATTTAAACTGTTGCGACGTACTATACTTTACTTGGTATAGTAAGTATTTTATTTTATATTATTATTATTATTATTCCGTACGACGCGCTAAACCGGAAAGAGAGGGGAAAAGGGGGTTTAATGTTGCTAGGATACAACGAGGTAGCCAAACAGGAAGTGATCCAGCTTCATTGAAGCCTGTTTAGTCATGTAAGTTTTCGTTGAATACTTACTTATACGTGGTAAAAAACAAACAAAAAACAAAACGATTACTTCATAGCATCCTTTTTAACTACAAAATATTAATTTTACAAATGTGTAGTGTAGTCTAGATGTTATTCTACAATCAAATCAATCGCACTTCTGTTTTTCAGCGGCCAGCTTCTGCAGTTTAATCAATTATTAATTCGGCAGAAGAAGAAAAAAAATGGATACGAAAACAAAGGTAGGCTCTACAAGTTTAGTTAGCTACATGTTGGGCTCACTTTATTGAGCATTGCTATTCATTGACCTATTGTATTTTGTATTCATATGATTACAATTTAAAGATATTATCATTTACAGTGGATACAGCTATTCTGTTAAGTATTGCCTTATAATACATCGTTTTATTATGTAGGTACCACAGGCCCTGAAAGCTAAAGTGATGCTATGGTGAGAGCTGTGCCTATAATCTGGATTATGTTCATTTTGATTGTTTGATACTGTCTTTACGCCTTGCATCATGTCTAACAGAGAATCCATTTCCTGGGTGTTTTCAGGACCGATGTGAGCTACCATGACATGGAGGAGATATGCAAAATGCAGTCCATTCCTGATCTGGAGAGGTTTCTGTCCTTATATGACCAGAAACACATCTCTCTATTTTAACACAATCACACACACACTGCAATGACATATTTTTCTGTCACCCTTTTTTCTTTTCTGTGGCAGTGCTTTATGCAATGTGTTTGGAGTCCACCTCCCTGAACCAAAAAGAGGAGTTCTGCTGGAGATGTATGTCCAGACTGTGCTTTTTTGCAGAGAGTGCAACTTTAAAAAGGAACAAACCTCGGCTCTCTTGTCCATCATCAAGTCCATCCATGAGGCAAACATAGGTAAGAAAAGCCATATTATTATCACTGTATTTGGATGATGAAATCATAAAACACTGCAGATAATTTAAATGTAACTTTATGTAAGATGTGTTTGGAACTTTTGTCTTGCAGAAACTCCACTCAACAACATAGAAGAGTGTTTCAAATACTGCAAGGATCTACTTCTCTGTCACTCAGTCAGGGTCAGTCTTCCAACTCAGAATTTTATTTTGAAACCCATGGATTCTCATGAAAGCAATGTTTCATTCAGGTGCTTCTGTGTGTTCCCCCACTACAGCGCCCCCCCTTTAGTATCAACCTCTTCAGCTTTGAGGAGGTGGAATGTATATTAAAGTACATCCATAACAGCTACGTGAGACACTACAAACTCTACAAATATATTTTCACCACACAGGTAAGAATTGGAAATCTGTTATTCTGCACAAATTGTTTCAAGCAACTTCTGCTAACAATCATTTTTATTCACTTGAGTCCTGTGAAAATAGATCTGGAGGGAATGAGTTCTATGTATTATTTTTTCACAGCTAAAACTTGATCTATCGCTGACTTACTCTGAGACCCCACACCAGGATGAACCCCCCGTGGAGGATTCATCTGCTCCAGGTAATAATTACAGGGTAACAGCACTTTTAGTAGCACAAAAGTTAAGTTGTATGCTGTGTTACATTGAGAACAGAATATCTTGATATTTTAGAGCACCGTGGACCAGATTTATTAATTCCTTTAAGTACTTTTCTTGCACCAGATGATGAAAATCTGATGGAAAAAGAAACAGAAGCAGCACCGACGACAGACAGCTCTTCTCAAACACAAGAAGCATCCATCGAAGAACCAGAGGGAGCCACACTCGGTAGGATCACAAATCATAAAAAGGACAGTGCAAAAATAACTTTTTGAAGTCTAAAATGCACCCCAACTAACTGCTTCACTTTCTCACTTTCAGGTTTCTCACTTTCAGTGCCTTCAGAACTGAAGGCACTGATTGAGAAAGAGGTCAGAGAGCAGATGGTGCTCGTGTCTGGACAACTAGATCAGCGAATGAAAGACATTGCAGATCAGCACAACAGTGCACTAGATTCACCATTGCCCAACCACAAGGCCAAAAAATAATGGTTGAGATACGCTGTATTCAAATAAGCACTCACACACAGTTTGACAAATCAAGCTCAAACATTAGTTTTATTATCAACAAAACTTTGTTTTTTCACATACAGTACATCATATCTGCATTTCTACAGTTATTTCTTCGAGAGAAACTCTCTGGAAAAGTGCCACTTATCAAACTGAAGAATGAACAGAGTATGGAATGGTGTTGGTTAAATACAGTCACAAGTCATTTTCACAGTTAGTTTAAGTGGGTTTCCTATTGAGGACTGTCTGCATGCATGACAGCTGCAGGTTACTCTCCCAAAAGCACTCCAAATATTCTACATGAATGTTTCACATGTCTTTCAGTACTGATTTGTAACACTGGAACCATCTGTAAATTGTAACATTATGTGTATAGAATCATCTATTAAATAATTAATCACAGTGCTTTAATGTCCACTTCAGCCATGCAGTGTTTAGAAACACATCTCCTCAGTTATAACTGACGATTAACAGGTAATATCATAAATACACATAATGTACTTATATGTGATGTGTTATTTCAAATGATTGTGCAATGTGTCCTTTACTGCAAAACTGATGACCCGACAAGAAGAGTTTCAAACAACCACAAACTTGGATCAAAGGGTGGATAAGATAAGATGTGCATGCTTAACTTGCAGAACCACGGTGCGCATTAATAAGGCACACAAACATCCTGGCCCCTGAATTCCTCTTCTTAAAATTAAACAGTAATTTGACATCACAAACACTGACATGAGAGCACATGCGAATGTTTAAATAAAAATCAGTGTGGTTAGGAATGAGGTTGACCGCTTTATGTTTCAAAGTCCTCCAGGCCCAGCAGCATGATTTTAGCCGTGTTCTGAAAGAGGGCGGCTCGGTTCTGCTGCTCCCCTTTCTTCACCCAGTGCCCGTAGATGCGGAAGGCGCAGCCGTCGATGAGTTTGCGGACACCGCGAATGGAGTAAGGATCTCTGGCCAGCACTTCCCGAGTCAGCGGCCGAGCCCTGCGGTAACGGCTGTACATCCTGATACAGGCCAGCACGCTCAATATCAACACCTGAGGAGGCAGGAAAAGAAAGCAGGTGAGAATGGAGAGGGTATTTTCTCCACGAAGCTTAGGATTTAAAATCAGCTGCCATTACAAAAAAATAAAAAGCCAAGTTAACACTGTGACTCACCCTAAAACTCTTTCTGGGACTAAAGAGTCGCACATCCTCCTTCTGGTACAGTCTGAAGAAGGGATGTGCTAGAGCTTGCTCAGCATTGAGACGGACAGCTGGGTCCACAACCATCAGCCTGGATATCTGAGCAACACAAGCAAAATGAGTGAAAATCAGGACTTTTGTGATAATGTAGATGCTGCTTCATGGTTCAACCTAAACTAGGAGAAATTAAAGGAGAATATAATGAACATTATTATTTAAATTCAAAGTCAGTCAAACGAATATCAGCTTACCAGATCTTTCACAGTGTCAGACCTGTCATCCCACTCTGGTGAGCTGAACTGATAGTGACCCTCCATGATCATCCTCAGCATCAGCATCTGCTTGCGATGCCAGAACGGTGGTGAGCCGGCCAGTAAGGTGAAAAGGATCACGCCACACGCCCAGCTGTCCAACACATTTATCAAAAAAAGGTCAGGACAACACCCAGGATCATGCTTTGTAAACTTATACGGATTTAAATGTTGTTGATAAAAGAAAAGACTTACAGATCGACCTCTTGGCCATAGCCCATGTGCATTTCATCCATCGAACATTTCAGTATTTCAGGGGCCAAGTAACCAGGCGTCCCACAGAGCTCTGATAAGAATAGAATTCAGAATAATAAATTAAATAAAGGCTGAATAGATCATTTTAAACTCTGACTGTATAAATGATTTACATATCTAATCATCAATATTGATTTTCAGGCATCTGTTTCATTTCATAGTACAGTACCTCTAAGCTTGTCTCCAGGTTGTAGCTGAACAGAGAAACCAAAGTCTGACAGTTTTATGTGTCCATAATCATCGAGGAGAATGTTTTCAGGCTTTAAGTCCCGGTGGACGATGTTGAAGGAGTGAAGGTACTGCACGGCCTCCAGCAAAGCTCGCATCATACTCCTGCAGAGCAATGGGTTTTAGAAAATGCATCAATTTTACATTACCACTTTGACATTGTATTTATTTAAATGGTTTAATCTCCTTTCCAGGCAGCAGCATTTATTTAACTTATAGAGATGTGGACTGTGATGTGTGAATGTCAGGTCTCCTTCACAGTGAACATCAAAGTGCCTTGAGCTTTTGTCAAAGTTTGAAAATGTACATGATATTTGGCATATGTGAGGCTAAAACATGCAGAAACACAGTTATAAACCTATATCTATGGAGAGTGACACCGGCCATACAAAGACTCAAAATGCTGCCAGATGAAATGAGCTGATGTCGTGTGTTGATGCTGGAGCTCACCTGGTTTCCTTCTCATTCAAAGTAACTTTTTCTGTGAGATAGTCAAACAGCTCTCCTCGCCTCATGCTGTCAATGAAAACACGAGATTAATACCATCCTACAAAGATGTCATGATTTTTCATTCACATAGTAAGGGGAGGAATTGTAAAGACAAATGTATTTGAGCTTGTTGTTGTAATACTCACAGATCAAACACCAAAAATATGAAGGTTGTGGACTCATAGGAATCAATAAGAGTGACTAAAGGGAATCAACAGAACACAAACAAAGTTGTAACACTTTGTAACCTCCAACAACAGAAAATGAAAGTGTCTTGCTTTTCAAAAGAGCAGAATAACATACTGATTGAGGAGTGTCCCTTCACCATGTTGAGGACTTGGATCTCCTTCAGCGTGGAGGTTTTCACCTCATGCAGCTGCTGAACGGTCATCTTCTCCGCTGTGATCTCAATGATCTTCACTGCCAACTCTTGACCCGTGTGTCTGTGCACACACCTGCGCACCACACTGCTCACACCCCTGAGACGCCATTGATACAGAGCACAGCGTGGGTTTTAAATCATCCCAACAGAGAACTTAGACAACCGAGATCACGTTCTGTGTTATCTTTGCTGGACTCACCTGCCAATCACCTCTTTGGGGTCATACTTCTGGTAAAACTCCTTGGCCCCCACCCAGTCTGGTAATTCATCTCCAACAACGATGTCTTTGGTCATGATGACGGAATATTAATCTATAACAACAACAAATTCACTTTGTAACAGTGCTGCATGATCTGTCTAACAACAGGAACTGCTGAGCTAACTCCTGACAAGGAAGTGTTTTGTTTTGCAGTTTAATTCTAGTTACTCGGGGGATTTACTTGCTACACACCAACACACATCTTTCTCCCTTCTACTGTTACTTAGAAATGTGAGTTAGATCCATCAAGACAGTTAGTTAGCTAACGTTAGCTGTGTCTGTTTTGGCCTTGCTGCAGCAGCGGGTTCACTGACCGGTTCAGGAAGCTACTCACCATGTATGCAATCAAAGGATCAGAGTGAGCGGGATACGGCGAGTATGGAGTCAGTGTTGAAGTGACATCACAAGCTCAAGAATCCGTGAAGCCATAACTGCGTGCAATTCACCGGCGACCGTATCAAACTTAGCTACCGATACTGTTAACAACCGGTGGCTAGCTTACCAACTGAGCAGTGTTTACACCTCGTCACATTCCTCGAAACAGTTCATAGTCTCGTAATACACAGTGTAACAATACTGCCCCCATGAGGCCAGAGTGAATTTTGCAGTCTTAACATTATGTAATAATATTCATTATTTTTAGAGGCATTGCAGATGAGTTCAAGTAGTTAAATGTCAAGAATCTGGTAATCATTGTTTATCTTTTTTTGATTAACTAAAAAATGTTTTTTAAAAAGAAAAAAAAAGTACTCTGCGGAAGTAGATTGTCGCCATTTCCGGTAGGTTCTCCAGACGCACTGAGTTATATTTCCAACCGCTCCTTGTGAAGGTTTGTAGTGGTAATATTTATAAGAAACAATCTAAACTTGTCTTTGCATGTAGAGTTTTTTTTTTACATTATACTTTACGCTTGTAGTGATTTTACAGGAAGAAATGGCGACCACCGGTCATTAAATACGCTGGACAAAGAGCGCCGTCTAGCCAACTAACGCTAGGTCTCAAAGAGTTAACGTTAGCATTAGCATAGCTAGGGTTAGCAGCTAATGTTCGTAGATCTTGACAGAAATGCCAAATGAAAATTAGTCGGAAGCCTTTCCTGCAGCGGCTTATACACTAACAGTCAACGTCAGCGTACAGGAACGCATATGAACACTGGAGGATCATTATTAGGAGACGGTTAAAATCAGTGGCCCTGTGATTGTAATGCAAGGCTAATGCCGTTGCTAGCTGTCATTAAATGAATGAGTTTTCCATTTTCAGACTAATCTAATCAAAATAATTAATTTAGAAAATGTCTTAAAGCTGTACCGACGTAAACATTTCGTGTCATGTTTGGTTTCTTACAGGGGAAGGAAAGATGTCAGGTGCTGGGGGAGGAAAACGTCCCTCAGGAGGGGACAGCCCCCCTGGCCCACCTGAGAAGAAGAGCAAAAAAGAGGAGAAAACCACCACCACTCTCATTGAGCCCATACGCATAGCTGGAGTCTCCTCTACGGTCAGTTATTGATGTTTACTCTCACAGTCCATTTACTGCTACTACCACCAGGATGACTTACACATTGTAGCTCATCACAAGTGTTTTTCCTCCAAACTACATTCAGGACCTCTGACATTCCTCACTTTGTTGTTTGTATTTGTTCCATGCAGGAGGAAATGGACATGAAGGTCCTCCAGTTCAAGAATAAGAAGCTGTGTGAGCGCTTGGAGCAGCGGCAGACGATGGAGGACGAGTTACGAGAGAAAATTGAGAAGCTGGAGAAGAGACAAGCCACTGATGACACCACCCTGCTGATTGTCAACCGCTACTGGTCGCAGGTACCTCTTCACATGATTACATCGTTTTAATCTAACTATACTTTTTAGCCAAAACTTGAATTCAGAAAGATTAAGGGGTAGGGTTTCATTCTTTCAAAGCCACAAGGTATTCAACAGCAATAAATGTGAATGTTACCCAAAGGTTTGAATTACCCTGACTATTTATAATATGTTTTTTATTTTGTTTGTGTGCTTGTAAATTTAGGCAATTAGCAGATTAATGCACTGTGCTCAGTCTGTGGAAGCACAGTAATCAAAAGATCTTACAAATTGCAAGACTCAGCTTTTGGAATAGCACTATCCAAGTTTTGTTGTACAGAAAGTATACTCAAAGCAATGTTTTTTTTTTTTAACCCTTGTGTTTCTGATTTGCAGTTGGACGAGAACGTACACGTTCTACGCAAACGTATTGAGCCAGATGCTCCTGTGACATCTACCCCGCCCGCGCCCCCTTTCCCTGAACCCACACCAACGGAGGAAGATGGTGTCAATCTGGTCTCACCAACTTCTGCTGTGCCTCCACCTCCACTCCCAGAGGGCCAGAATGAGGGGGAGCAGGCAGAGCAGCAGGAAGAGCAGAAGCAGCCGCCACCTCCTACTGGGTCAGAAGAGTTGTTGACACCCACAGAGCCGCCAAAGGACTCAACAACAGGTAAGCAGGGTTTTACCTGACCATGGTGATCTCTGTAAAGTCTCCATCACTGACTGCATTCATGTACTGCTATAATCTGTCCATATAATGTGTTATCTGACCATATTCTATATTAATAGATGGATGAAAGTGTTTACATGGGTATGACTTCACATTTCCAGATCAGTTACTCTCCGGTATTGAACTTAACCCATCTTTCTGTTATGTTGCTACTGTTGTTGACACTCTGAGGCAATGCATAAAATTAATGTTATTACACAGGTGTGTGCAAGAAAGTACTATCAGACATTGTTTAAGATGATTAGATGTGTATTTACTCAAAGTGACAACAGCTGTTGTGAAAATGAAGGAGAGGGCAGGAACGATATCTTCTGAAAGTATCTTTAAAGACGAGAGGAAAATGTTGGAGGTGTGAAGAGAGCAACTGTTAGCTTCCCTTTTATTTTGTGGTAGACTCTTCTTGCCAAAAGCTTGTAGAATTTCAGGCTATTGTAAAGCAATCCTGACCTCTCTATCTCTATAACCTTGTCAGATCCTGCATGCTTTAAAGTATTTGAGAATTAGCAAAATGCTCATTCATAAGTCCACACATAGTTTCCAATTTTCTAGATGAAGGTTGAAGCTTACTACTTTGATTATTTGATCATCTGCTGATTTTAACCAACCTCGTACATAACCACATCTTTCCTTTGTTTTTTTAGATTCATCACTACCCCCTGCTCCGCTAAGTCACAATGCCAAGGGCTTCCTGGCTACATTAGAGCACAGCAGCGAGGAGGAGCTCACCCTGCACTTACAAGACCGCATGCAATTCAGCAAGGAAGCCATTGCCTGCTTGGTCTGTGTCTTTGACAGGCTGCACAGCCGAATTGACAACATGTGCAAGCAAGTCCAACCTACAGGTAACTGTAAATATGCTTGTTACTGACACAATCATATATGATAAGCCATTGATACGAACATAGAAATAGGAAAGAGGATCATCTGCAGCACATTTTATATCCTACGTTAAAACTAATGGACTGCTACTTTTTGTTTCCTATCTCATTATCGAGTTGTTGGTGTAGATACATGTGAGTTTTTTTTGCAACTGGTTAGCTGTACTTTAATTTGGCTAACAATCTTGATGCTCATTGGCAGCATGTGAGGACGATAGTCAGTCTGACATCATCCATGTGAACAACACTCTGCTGGAGGATAACACTCGACTGCGAGACCTGGCCACTCTGCTGCAGGGCCGACACCACAAGATGTCCATGGAGGTACGATGTCCTCAGCCCTGTTAGTGGCTTTCAGCATGTCTGGTGATTTGTTGTGCTTGTGTGTGGTTACGAGAGGTGTGTGTCAGAAATAGTTGGAGTATGAGAATATTGTTAAAAACGTGTTGGTGTGTATGTAACCATTGCGTATAGAGTGTACTTGTCACTGATGACATATTGTCGCGTCTTTGCCTCTCTTGCAGTACAATGAGTTGGTGGACAAGGTGACCAGCTCTGAGACCAAAGTGTCAGAGATGGAAACAACGGTGGAGGACTTGCAGTGGGACATTGAGAAACTACGCAACAGGGAACAAAAGCTCAACAAACATCTGGCAGAAGCCATGGAGCAAGTGCGTTTGTATGCAATTGTCTGTGTGTAACTTCCCTCTTTATTAAGTGCGTGTGGGTGCTTTTTATCTGGCCACTGGGCGTTTCATTCAGTGATAAGGCTCTAAGCATTAATGCATGTCAAGCCAGCTGTTCTTATTGATGCACATCCTGCTTTGAATGCGTGCATCAGCTGTCTTAACGGTTAAGAGTCACCATAGCCAGATTTAACTGTTAATTACCATTCATGATAGCCGTCACTCTTTCAGTTAGCTTAATCTGTTGATGTTGTTAGGTAAGAGTGCTGTAAAGGGTCTGTTATGGTGACAACATACAGCACAAACACTTAAAAGTACTTTTGAACTTGAGTTGACATGCGAGGCAGGGATTTATTTATGCTAACGATAAGCATTGTTATGTGTGTATGTTGGCGATTAGCATTAATGCCATCGATGAGCATATGCAATTCACAGTTCGCTAAGTCCCGCCCCTGAAACTCAGACTGGCCAATTAAGCTTAGCATCGGCCAGCTCTCTCTGACTAGGGTCCAACCATCCGGCTGTGCTCCATAGACTCTTATGCAATCGTTTCAGCTTTTCTTCATATTCAGGCTGGTTTAGTGGATTTCGAGCTAGTCATGGCTAAACGTTGTGCCCGGGTCATGTGTAACCGTGATACGCGTTTGGTTGGTGATGAAAGTTGCCACCATGGTCGTCATCTGCCTCCAGATCAACAAACAGCATAATTCTATTACAAAAGCAGGGTTTCAACCAGTAGGGGACAGTAGCTTTGCATATTTATAACCATTTCTAGAATTAAAATACTCTGCATTAGAATGTTAAGATTTGGACCTGAATCTGTCTGAAACACTACTAAAACCCAAATACATTGTTTTTTAGCAAAACAAAGTGGTTTGAGGGTTTAGTCTCTTTAAAAAGATAAACATTGCTTGAGTCATAGAATGTGTGTAGGTGTGTTTTGTTCTATGATGTTCTTTTTCTGTCTTGTTTGTTCTTATATTATTTTTATCATATGTTCCGTGTCGGCTGTCTGCAGCTCAAGTCTGGATACAGCAGCAGCGGCAGCTCAGGTGGACTTCCTGGAGGCCAGATTACACTGAACATTCAGAAGGTGAGCAACTATAGAAAGGGCCCCCTTGCAATTCTGTTGGTGTGTAATATCTGTATGTAATTATGTAATATCTTAGCACATAACTTGCTTCATATCTCAGATGCCAGTTTGTGCTGGCAAAACGGTGTTCCATACCATCCACATTTCTCCTATCTATAACATGTTGTCTTCGTTGTTTTTTCTAGTTTGAGAGTCTCAATGCAGAGCTGGAGCACAACCAGGAGTTGGCTAATAGCCGCATGGCAGAGTTGGAGAAACTGCAGGTGGAGCTCCAGGAGGCTGTGAGGGAGAGTGAGAAGCTCAAGGTAAAGATATAATCTCTGGTTGTTAGACTAGAAGCATTAGAAACACCTCACCTGTTTGTCAAGATTTCATATTCATCTTGTGATATTGTTGCTGAGATTATAGTGTTGGGCCTGTGTAGTGTGGTAACAGACTTCCAATGCTCACCTTTCTTTGCCATCTCCTGGTTTTTCAGATGGACTTGCGGAATATTCCAGAAGAGGTTGTGAAGGAGACTCTAGAGTACAAATGTCTACAGTCCCAATTCTCGTTACTGTACAATGAGTCCCTTGGGGTGAAAACCCAGCTGGATGAGGCACGGGCCCTCCTGCTCACTGCCAAGAACGCCCACCTCCGACAGATTGAGCACATGGAGGTAAATTTCAGTTGTCAACGTTGATCTCTTAAGAATGCGTTTAGAAAATGTTTGTTTCTTCACTGCATCTTTGTTGTAGCCCAGTGTTGCCATTCCATCTGTTTGTCTTAATTCTTTTGTCCTAGTAACTTTAACCTGGATTTGTGTATTATTACCGCCACTTGGCAACAATGTCAACAAGTCTTACTGTTTTCATCTGTTCAGAGTGATGAGCTGTCCCTTCAGAAGAAACTGCGGACTGAGGTAATCCAGCTGGAGGATACCCTGGCTCAGGTGCGCAAAGAGTACGAGATGCTGCGCATCGAGTTTGAGCAGAACCTGGCAGCCAATGAGCAAGCAGGTACCCTTTGAAACGCACCCTCGCATCTATCAACACGTCTAACAAATGACTTAAAGAGCACACGACGACTGCGCTCGGTGTACGTCTGCCGCTCATCCTTTGTCTCTGCTCTCGCAGGACCAATCAACAGAGAGATGCGTCATTTAATCAGCAGCCTTCAGAACCACAACTTGCAGTTGAAAGGTGACGTGCAGCGCTTTAAAAGGAAGTTACGGGAAACACAGATGGAGATCAATAAGGTAGATGATGTTATTTACGGATTCAAGTGTTTACTGTGTTCATTCGGTGACATCCAGAGGGTTTTCCTAACAAAAACTCATGTCTCTTTATTTATCAGTAAATTAAAGGAATTCTTAAAAATAGTTTTTGCTTTCTCGACAGTTACGTTGTCAAAGTGGCGACACGGGGGTTCCGATTCCAGAGGAGACGACGAGTGAAAGCGTTGACGTGAAGAAAGAGGAGGATGAGGACCAGGAGGAGGAAGAGGAGAGGAGGAAGGAACTGGAGAGACAGCGGGCTCGGGAGAGGGAGAGAGAGAGGGAGACTGAGCGGGAACGAGAGAGGGAGCGGGAGAGAGAGAGGCAGCGCAGCGACGAGCTGAAGAGGAAGGACTCGGACACGCTGAAGATGCTCAGAGTAGAACTCAAGTACATCCCCTTTCTACTCTAATCCATTTATATAAATTATATATTTATGTTTTTGTATTGTTGGCTCTTTTTTTATGTGATCTCTTTGCCTCCTTTAACCCATCAGGAAAGCCCAGGAGTCCCAGAAAGAGATGAAGCTGCTGTTAGACATGTATAAGTCGGCTCCAAAGGAGCAGAGGGACAAAGTGCAGCTCATGGCAGCTGAACGGAAATCTAAAGCGGAGGTTTGTTCTTTGGTGTCTTCCGTCTTTCCGTCATACTTTTTGCACATTTCTTTTTTTTTTTTTTTTTTTTTTGAGTCTCGTAACCCGTATCTCGATAATGATCAGGTGGATGAGTTGAGGATGCGAGTGCGCGAGCTGGAGGAGAGGGAGAGGAAAGAAAGCAAGAAGCTGGCTGATGAAGATGCCCTCAGGAAGATTCGAGTGGCAGAAGAGACCATCGAGCATCTGCAAAAGAAACTCGCTGCCACAAAGCAGGTATGTGTGAATTTCTTTTCTTCTCCTCAAACATATCAGAGCATGTAAGTGGAGTGGCAACACAGGCAGGAGGCTGAGCATGTGGACCACCTTTATGTTGCTGTTTACCTCGTACACTTATGCTGTAAAAGGGGGAAGGACTCTCTAGATCCTTTTTCGAGCAGTGTGCAACCACGTATTAAGAATTGCAGACCAGCATGAAGTGAGACATGAACCATTAGCCCTGTATGGAACATTGATCAGATACGAATATAAACAAGCTAGCTGTGTTAAGAATGAAAGTAGTGCAATGAGTATCACATTTGCCTCAGACGGAAGTTCTCTAATCTAAGATGACAAAAGAGGAACTGAAAGCTGATGCTAGGTCTGATATGCTGGCTGTATCTATTTTTTGTTTTTCATTTGTTTGTTTTAGTCTGAACTATCAGGTATAAATATACAAATGCCGTGGCACTCAATCTGAAAGCATGGCAACAGTGTTGAAAAAGAAGCCACTTTGTTTTGTGCTTAAACAATCATGTGCCAGACTAATTCTCATAACCTTATTAATACAAGAATCAACTCTAATCACAATGTAGTTTTCACAATGTTCATGGTTTGATTATAGACATTTTCTAACAGCATTGTTCTTTTTTTTTTTTTTTTTCTTTTTAAAGAAGCTTTTTATTTATTTAATATGATACACAACACACCCCAGAATTATTATTTTTATCTCTCATTTGGCGCAAATCTGGTGCAAAACCCACTGCTATGTGGCCCTACAAGACAAGAGGAGGGGGGGACTCTGAAATGGTCATGTTGACATTTTAAGAGGAAAAAATGTATAAATGCAATAATTTTGGGAGCGTCAAATCTTTTTTGATGAGGCACCCTGATTAATTCAAAGTATGTTAAAGAACATAAGGTCTGAGCTCACTTACTTGACTCTGCTGTCTTGTAATTGTCGAGATGCTTTCATTAGTGCATCAGAAAACTAAGGGAATAAGAGAGCAGAGTGTAACGACCCCATTAACTGATCCAACGTCGGTTCAGTTAGGTCGTCGCAATTCTAAAACCATAGTTGCGTAGATTTGGGGATACACCCACATGAGATACTGTCACAATAATATTCATTCAACTGTTGACCTTACTGCTACATTGAATATGATCTTTTTACATAATATGGTTCTAATTATTGTCACCCAAGGAGCCGTGAGGATCTTCTCCTTCAGTTCGGGCTCTTTATGCCAGTAAACTTTGGTACAAAGCAAGCAACTGCACTGAGACCATCCAACAATAATGCAGGTCTCTCTTCAGTTAGCACTGAGACTAATTAAATCAAATACAGCAAAAGTGTAAAAGAGCTATGACCGTGTATTAAGCTTTTTAACTGCTGTTCCATCACATTTTATGAGCGCAAAGGAGACGGATGTTGAGATCTGAAAGTCCACTGCTTCTCATGCTTGGGAGGTCAGGCAGAACATAATTAACAGAAGGCACAACACAATCTGGACTAATACTAATTCATTAGGCTCTTTACTTTTGCCTTCTTATCTGGTATAAAGTACAGTCACTAAACTATTTTGGACTCGTATGTGTTTGATTTGTTCGCTTCAGTTTCTGGCTGCCAGCATTTAGCTTTGCAGGGTGACAGATTGGCAGAACTATCCAATAAACAAGCAACTTGTGAGATCATATGGCTTTTGTTTATGGGCCCCAGTTTGCTTGTAAGTTGCCAAAATGCAGAAAAGTCAAATTTTGCAGCACAGAAAACGGACCAGATGCGATTGCACCTCCTGGATGCATAGTCAAAATAGGTTAATGAAGATGTGATGTAATTAATCAAATCAGGTAAGTATGCCATAAAAAAGGCCCCACTGGTTTTTCAACCGGAGTCTGGAGGCAATATCACTTTCTGTCACTGTCTTGTATTGTTTTTGATCCCCGACACCTCTGTCTTTTGAGGAGGAGGAAGCCCTGCTTAGTGAGATGGATGTAACAGGCCAGGCCTTCGAGGACATGCAGGAGCAGAACAGCCGCTTGTTGCAGCAGTTACGCGAGAAGGATGACGCCAACTTCAAGCTGATGAGTGAGCGAATCAAATCCAACCAGATCTACAAGCTGCTGAAAGAGGAGAAGGAGGAGTTGGCAGACCAAGTTCTCACCTTCAAAACCCAGGTAAACATGTAACTTCTTCAGCTGGAAGTGCAACATTGATGGTTCTCGTTGTGTCAGGGCACTTGCGTATTAACTGTTGCTGTCGCTCTGCAGGTGGATGCCCAGCTGTTGGTTGTGCAGAAGCTGGAGGAGAAAGAGGGCATCCTCCAGAACACACTTGCTGCTCTGGAAAAAGAGCTGTCTGTTCGGTCACAAGCACTAGAACTCAACAAGAGGAAGGTGTGAAGAAAAATACCATCAATCATTTTGTCAGCTCTTGCATTTCAGGTTTGCTATTTGACGGATGATTTGATTGGTGCCAGATGTCTGTGCCCCTAAATATAAAAACTGCATTCAGAGGATCTGGATAATAACATTTGACATGTACACATCATCAATCTGGTGTGTTCAGGTTCCCGTGAAAAGTTCTGACATCTGAGAGTTGTTGGGTTCCTTCCACAAAACAATTGTGTTTGAGCTACATTGTTCGCCAATTAAACCCACCTGTCTAGTAATTGCTAACATTGCTCAAGGACCTGTCAAGACACCCAATGGTGCACTGGGGTGCTGTTAATGAGGTCATCCTGTGTGTGTGTGTGTGTGAATTGTTACTTTAACTGAAACCAGTGGTGGCCTGGAAGCCACAATGAGGATGAAAAAACATATGGTATGTTGTGGAAAATGGTCGTCAGAGCTGGAAAATATACACAATCTGTAGTAACTACGATAAAATATGCAAAATCTTAAGTTGGTACATGACTGAATCTTTAAAGTTAGCACAAATGATAGACTCAGAATGTCTTTTATTCAAGCTTATTGTACCACCACCACAGTACAGCTCAGGAATTTCATTAGGTTTTTTTTCTTTATTTTTTTATTGAGTGTGTCCGGTTCCTTTCCTGCTGCAGGCGGTGGAGGCTGCCCAGCTGGCAGAGGACCTGAAGGTGCAGCTGGAGCACACACAGGCCAAGCTTAAGGAGATCCAGGTCTCTGTGGCTGAGAACCGCAGTGCCCGGGAGAGGGAGAGCAGCAACCTGAAACGAGCACAGGTATGTTGTATTTTCAGCACTGGGGATAACGCCCTTAACTCTTTTTTTTTTTTGTTTTGTTTTTTTCCTGAACTCTCACAAATGACTCCTGAAGTTCTGATTGGATCGCACCAGGAGTCTTAGTTAAACAACCCCTCTCCTGATGCCTTCTAGGAAGATCTGTCGAGGCTGAGACGGAAGCTGGAGAAGCAGAAGAAGGTGGAGGTCTACTCCGATGCTGATGAGATCCTGCAGGAGGAGATCAACCAGTACAAGGTCAGGAAAAGAGTGTGCAGAGAAATGAATGGCTTTAATCAATCTATGTTAATGGAGAGGGAGTTATAAAACCACCAACAGCTTTTTGGCACAAACTGCAGTAGTCTAGTGAAAGTAATGTGCTGTAATGCAAATTACTACACCTTTTTTTTTTCCTGTTTTTCATTTGTGGGTACGGTCCAGAAAGTGAGCTCGAAGCTCCACAGAAATATTACGGTCTGAGGATATCAAGAAGCTCACTTGTTACACCCTCAAGTGTTAAACTGTGTTACCATACAATAAATGGATACATGTCATAACAGTGTTGGGAAGTCAGAATTTGGCCCATTTACAATGTGTTTATCTGTCTCCAGGCCAAGCTGCGCTGCCCCTGCTGCAACACACGCGACAAGGAGACGGTGCTCACCAAGTGTTTCCACGTATTCTGCTACGAATGTCTGAAGATGCGTTACGACACCAGACAGAGGAAGTGCCCCAAGTGCAATTGTGCCTTCGGAGCCAACGACTTTCACCGCATCTACATCACCTAATTCACAGAGAGGCAGAGGAGTGAAAAACAGAAAACCGTAGACGGAACCAAAGGAGAGAAACTGATAGAGAAAAGACAAAGGAACTGGAGATTTATTCAAAGAGGCCGACAGTTTGGGGATAGCAGATGAGATGTGGTTCCCCGTTTTTAATCTCTCTTTGGAAAGACTTGTTTTACCGAATCATTGCCATTTGGTGACCAAACAGATAGTGACACATCTGACTGAGAGTGTTGTGCTGTAGTTAATAAACGCATTTGTTTGTGCACACAGTGATAGTCTTACATGTTCGTTTGCTCTGGACTGTTTGTTTTTTTTTGTCCTCCCCGTTCTGGCCATTTAACACATCCTCTCTTTAAACAAGCTGAGCACACTTTTAAGTATTTCTTCTTCTTTTTTTTAATGTATTGAAAAACTTGGATCTGCAGAGGTACACGGTGGACCTCAATGAAGCATTTCTTTGAATACTTTTGTCCTGCTGGTTTTCAGAAATCCCGCAAAAGCAGTGAAGCTGAAATTAGAACTTCGAAATTAAAAGAAACCATGCTTTTATAGCCTGCATGTGTGAAACTAAATATGCTTCTAATATATGAAGTACAACAGCCAGAGTTGTGCAACTTCCTTGGTTAAGCTATAGTATTAACAATGCCAGAGACACGTCAGCGAGCTTGGCTCTCAGTCAGCACATGCAGCACTGTTTGGATCACCTTGGGCAAGGTCCTCCGTGTGTGTTCATCCTGTTGCCATGGTTCCTACTGGAGAGTTTGACACAACATCTGCAGCTTATAGTGCCTCATTACGGATGAAATCACTGCAGTGGAAAGTCAGCTCATATGGGTGTCCTTAGTGGGCTGTGCTGCTCCAGGTCCTCTTAGACCGCTTTCCTAAAGGTTAGCCGTGACAGTAGAGTACAAAAACATCTGTTTAACAACATGCTTCTTACCTAATTGGTCCAATGAAACCCCTTTTCCTCTGTTCGGATGATGTGAACTATTTACTGGGAGGTTGGTTAGCGTCTGTTTGACGTTAGCGCCTGTGGGGAAAGGCAGATCGCACCATGTAACACACACTAAAAGTTCCAGGCTGCAGAGGAAAAAAAGAGTACATCTGTGAGAATACGCTCATCAGGCATTTGGGAGCAGTTGAGTAAGACCCCTTAAAGAATTGGCTATAATGTCGGCAAAAATAATAACTTGATAGTTTTCATTAGCAGTGGTTGTTTACTCATGAATATGCATAACCTGTCATAAATAAATAAGTAGTTTTGACTTTGTGCTAAGTGATCATTTGTATGCCACACAGCACAGATGATGTCGTAAACCGATTAATATGTGAGACAATGCTGTGACAGAGGCCGACCTGATAGCACTCCACTGGCTTTGTTATTGCATATTTGTGCTGCAGCATCAGGCTACACCCAGCCCCAGGCATTAATAACACCATTCTGCGTCAGGGACACTCACTATTCAAATGTCAGTTTCCAAAAACAACCAGTGCGGTTGTTTAGTATCTGCACAGGGCTCTCGAGTTGACAACGATAAAAGCTTATCCTGTGTTAACTTTGAGCAGATTTTCCACAAAGGCTTTAAAAGCTGATAGTTTTTCTAGAGAATGTCATCTGTTTTTGCCTCACTTGCTGTTCCTCTTTTTCTATGCATGGACCCAGGCTCGTGCCAGAGAGTTGTGTTTTTTGGCAGAGAGGGGGGAGAATGACGTCGACAGGCGTGGTAATAACAATGAGAACACTATTAAGTCCAGACTACAACATACTCTGGTAAAAAGAAATGTGGAAAAAACACTGCAGGGTGTGGCCATAAAACATGAAATCTATGTATTTAAACTTTAATACCTGAAGTGGTTTCTTTGAAACTTTGTCTTGAAGCGAAGCAAGTGAGACCACATACTATGATAGAGGAGTTTCCTGTGAGTCGGGGAGTGCGCACAGAGAATCCGAGCAGTACAGTACATAGGAAATGACTCATAGGAGTTGAACTGTTAGCGTGGGTGTGTGCGCTATTAAAACAAGGCTCAGACTCCTCCGGGTGACTCACTCTGATGCTCGCTTTTCCATGCTGAAAACCAGCGCGGATTGTTAATCAGATGAACTTTCGGGAATTGAGTAGCCGACAGCGAGCAGCTTTTCACCCGCAGACACCATGGCTTTAAACGCTCTATGTGCGCTGTGCGGACTTATTATAGCGGCTGTGACCAATTTCTATGGTGTTAGCGCACAGAAAAGTAAGTAAAATAACTTTTTATTCTAACAATTACAACACTTTTTCTTTTACTTAGGGGAACTTGTGTAGTCACTTTTCTTTTTTGTTTACATTTGACTTATGGGCAGTTGTTGGGTATTCTTGTTTACTGTGAACATGGCCTGGAGTCTGCTGGTCTGGTTTCTTTACAATGGAGTCAGATAGTGGGTCTGCTTACAAAGCCGCTTCCTTTACCAGCTGCATTTCTCACCGGTTCCGCATTCCGATCGCCTTATTTCACCCCGTCCATCCGTGTCCCTTGTGAGACGGACAGGCCACATGGGTAGGGCGCTCTGCCTGTGTCCATGTAGCTCAAAGATATATTTTTATTGTCTTACAGAAACTAAAAAGCTTTTGACTTTGTGTCCACAGCAGTTTGGATTTATCCCAGACTGAGATTTCACTGATATCCTAAAATCTTGAATTATTACACTGGGTTAGGACCATTTCCTGAGACACTAGTTACCAAATGCATTTAACTCTCTTAATCAAAACATGCTTGCACAGTCTCTAGATTCTCTGTGTGTAGCCATCTCCACATCTGGACATCAGCTGTTGGTCCACCCACCCCCTTCCAGTTCATGACAAAACACAGCACCCCCACACCCAAAAACACCCTTTGTAAGACAGCCATGTGCAGAAATATGGCAAGGTCTTCTGCTAGGGAACACAAAAATTGACTCCAAACCAGATATTAAGTGCG
>NW_022280034.1:10795853-10801448 GCF_004355925.1 Anarrhichthys ocellatus
CCCCCCCCCCACCCACACCCCCAGCAGAGTAATAATCCTAAAGTTAATTTAACCAGCAGTTTCAGGTTGTTGTCTGACTTAAGCAACAAGCGCTCCACTCCTCAGGTGTGGTTTCTGATGGAGGTCAACCAACAGTCACGGCTCAGTTCTTCTTGGTGACCTTCTGAACCCTCGTTCGTGAGTCTAGCTGTACATGCTTGATGATGTAGAGCTGAAGTCATCTGGAGAAATGCTTACAAGAACTGTGACACATTTTTGCTGTGACCACAACTATAAAATGAGTCAGTCAGCTCTGCAGGCTGTGGAGGATGTAGAGTCTCTTGGGATGTGAGCATGTGGCTGTAACATAACCACAGAGTTAGAGGTCAAAATGCCTCAAACATGATTTTTTTTTTTCAGAGTCTTTTGGCTGCAGCTGGTTTAATAATGACCTGTACATGATAGGTAGTTTGTGTTAGGTGACCGAGGTGAAGTTGCCATTTTAGTTCTTATTTGTCTGCGGCCTTTGACACAGTCGATTGCTCTATTTTAATGGATCGGCTAGAAAGGTTGGGAAAATCCGGTGTTGCACTAAACTGGTTTTCTTCTTATCCAACTGGAATTTTTTTGCATCCATTGATGTGCTCCTTTAACTTGTGGGGTGCCTCATGGGTCGATTCCTGGCCCCGTTTTATTTTCTCCGTATATGCTCCATAGGGCACTTGATCCAGCAATGTGTTTGTGTGCTTTATCATTGCTACGCTGATGATGCACAACTCTACTTATCCATTAGGCCCGGTGACCTCTCAAATTGAACTACTCTGCACAAGTATCTGGCTGAGATTAGTAATTGGATGTCTCAAAATGTTCTTCAATTAAATCACAGTAAAACTGAAGAACTGTTTTTTGCCCCAGACCAGGTCTCTGCAAACATTCTCAAACACCTAGGGTCAACTATTACAATGTCTTTTGCTTTGAGGGTTACTTTACATCAAGACAGTTATTCAGTCTTGCTATTTTCACCTGAGCAATATTGCAAAAATACACCCAAACCTCCTAACAGTTGGAAATGGTCATCCATTCATTTGTGTCCTCCCACTTAGACTACTGTAATGCTCTTTATTCCTGTCTTAAGCATTAGGACATTTTCACTACTTTCTAATATTTGACAGGCCAAATTATTAATTGAGAATACAAACCAAACGATTAATAGATAATGAAAATTATCGTTGGTTGCAGGCTTAATTGTAAATCCACCAGTCTTAGAAAATAACTACATAAATGTACTGAAGTACTGTGCTTAAGTACAAGTTTGTACTAACTTTACTTGAGAATTTCTTGTTCGCGATGTACTCCAACTACACTATATATCAGAGGTTATTATTCTACATTTTACCCCACTTCATTTTTCTGAAAGCTGCAGTTACTAATTACTTTTCTGTTTAAGCTATAAAAATGGTACTCTACTACTCTCATTTGAAGATTTAATCTACCTCTGAATGTTACTGCTGCACACAATGAGACACAACACATGGAAGTCCAGGGAGGCTTTCTGCACATCAGGTTCCATTACCGTAGATAACAGTAGAACATATATTTGACACCTCACTTGGATGTCAGTGGTCAGACCATTACTATATATTTGTTTATTGCACTTACAGAATCAGTTGGTTTGTCAGCTGCTTGGCTTGATGTCACAATATGCATTACCTGGTGGTGTTTGTCATTGAAGCTGCCACAGTCTCCTACACATTAATTTTACTACTTTAGTATTGTTTCAGTGTTGAGAGAGGAGCCAGTTTGAATATGACAGTTACCACAAATGAGTCATTTTAGGCTCGGGGTGGTTCCTAATGGACACTGACATGGAAGAAAGATTGTTATCATTTTATCTATCAAATATCTGTAGACTATTTTCTTGTTACTCTATCTTGGTCGTATCTGGTATTGTTTCATTCATCCTATAGGCTGACTTGTGTTGTAAAATTGTTTCATTAGAAGTTGGTTTTCAGTGTGATGTCTCAATATTCATTACTTAATGCATAACCTTGGGGTGTTTATACACAAGTGCCTCCTAACCAAAGCCAGGAACCTGCAGAGGAAACTACACACTATTAAAACACTAGAACAGTTTCTACACTCAGCCTGCTATTGGTGTTAACTGTGTCACATCTTCAGGCTAATTCCTTGGTTATCATCTGAGAAGTGCACAGCTTTAATTGTTCAGCTGCCACAAAAAGAGATGAATCTTTTCATTGTGTTCACAGAGGTAGACGCGAAGCAAAAAGCTAAACCACCGTCAACTTCTTTCTCACAGAAGTGTTTGTTTGTTCTCTGGAAGTCGCACACGTACACAGGCGCAAAACAATTCAATGGAAGCACTCTGTAAACACATCCTGCTCTTCACGCACTGCCTGTTCATGCACCAAAAGTTACTGAGTAATTCTCCTTCTTGCAATTAAGTTGCATCAGCACTCTAACCCATAGGAATTTCCCACTTTCGTTTTATGAGAAGAAGAAAGCCACAAAGTTCTTTCACAAGTCAAACCTTTTACTGTATTAGCTGAATCCGCCTCTCCTGCAAGTAACCTGTCTATGATTACTTTAGTTTATTTTATTCCAAAATCAAATATTTTTTAAACATTTGCATGACTCTCAAGTGGTGTCTCTTAATATTACCTCCACATTACAATATTTCAAAGTTTAAGCAGTGGTCTATATTTAATAAATTATGAAAAATGTGTTGCCCTGAAAACCAACTAACCAATGATCTCTGATGTTTTTCTGTGTGCAGGTCAGTGTGGAATTCTAGAGTTTTGGAACTCAGATTTAGACGTTTGTGTGCCGTGTGCATCATGCAAGCAGTACCCAAAGACCCCGTCATGCAACACATGTAAGACATTGAATCAGTTTATGTCAATGACTTCCTGCCATGATATCATTTCTTTCACTGGTTGCAGTTCAAACTCTTTCTGTACAACCAATAGGTATATCTGTGGATGAGACACCTGACGTGTGGAAACTAGCAGCCATCACCAGCTTCTCTGTGCTGGCTGTTGTGCTGGTTGGTGCTGCGCTCATCATCGGGGTCATGGTGCATCGACGCAAGTCACACAAACGGCCTCTGCGTGGTGAGATATTTTCAACTTTGAATCATAGATTAAGCTTTCATGACATAGACAAATGCACCAGATAAAAAATAAAAGTATACATTTTCTCTGACAATCTGTCATGCATTAATTAATTTAATTTAAGGGCTTTAGTTTCACGGTCCTGGTGTTGTGCCTGCTGGTTCACCGTCACACTTACTTACTGTGCCACTTAAGTACAAGGGAGCCATTGTTAATGTCTGTAGGATGCTTCTCCTACTATGTCAAAATGTCTGTTGTGAAAAAGGCCTAAAACAGGTGATCTATTTATGTAATCATTCCACTGCGATGCTGGGGAAAAAATGCTAATTTTTGTCTTGATTTATTACAGAACCCATTGAAGAAACAGCGGGGCCACTTTTCCAGGCTTAAACATTTCAGTAGGTACAACTTTGTTGGAAATGTGACTCTACCTTTATTTACCCATAATTTGATAGTGACTGTAATCTTTGTCATGGCCTTTACAGCCTCAACTTAATCTGGAAACAGATGTGACAGAACCAAGGAGTGACTGGTTCAGACCTGGACGGAGCAACCTCTATGCAGAGAGCTATATACTCTGACTGCAGGTCAGGGTATCTCTTCCCCAGAATAGGATGATTTTAATTTATTGTGACTGTTGGGTGAAGAGATGTGCTCAGTTCTCTCACTCAGTGTAGACCCGACAGTGACTACAGGAGCAACTCTTTCACCTCTGTAGTAATAGTAACATTATATTAGTGGTATCATTCTCAGATATTGTGTGCCTTTACATTCCACTTAAATAATATCTACGTCTGGAAGACCTTCGTGGTTTAACTTTTTTTTTGATTCAGAAAAAAAAGACTACAGTCCTTTCTTCAGAGAGATGGGTGCTTTCCAAATCCTGTGTATTTTCTAGCAGGACTCCAATGAATGTAAGACAGCTACTGCTGCCTGCTGGGCTGTGATCTCCTGCCATTAAGTGGGGTTAGGCGGGGTCTGTCTGCCAGTCATTTACCACAACAGCCTGTTAAAGAAAAATCACATGTGAGTAAGATGTACTGTTGGCACATTAAGGCCATTTGAATGTAGCTACTTTTACAGTAGGTGAAATGTATTCTAGCCTTCTTCCCTGCCAGTACCTGCTCTTTTAGTTGCCTGGTATAGTGAAAAAATCGTTTGATTAACTGTACTCATTCACTGTTACTTATGACAACAAAACAAAGACCCTTTATTGCAGGTTATTACAATATTGTCTTGTCTGTTGTAATGTTACTCGATTTTAGCTGGATTTTTCCTCTACCACAACCCCAGAATTCCCTCGTTACTGTCGCAGTGTTGTAGGACGGGACAGAACACTAGACACACAATCCCAAACTGCTAACATGTGGGAATGTTACAAGTAATGTACTGTAGTGAAGAAAATGACAACTACAGTGTTTTGGTGGAGCTACACAATCCCTATGCGTATTAACTTTGACCTGTTGAATCGTCTTAGATCTCAAGAAATATGTGGAGATATGAGATGTCTGTTTATAATTTTGTGGCCATTGAAACCAGTGAGAACTATGGTGGCCAAGGTTGTTTTCCATTTATTTTTTTAGTTCAGGATGCTTTCTATCTTGATCATCAGTTACTGATGTTTTCTGTGTGGTTGACAATGTTTCAGGTCATATTTTGGATCTGTCTACTTGTGGGTAAAATGCTTGCCCTTTGACAGCAGAATTAGGGAATTACTTAACACACAGATACTTCCTTTTTTCTTTAAGTTTTAATATTATTTATTTTTAAATATCTTGTGTCGTTTTGCATCAATTGCGAGTGACAAGCACAATTTTAAAGGGACTCCAGTGAAGATTTTTGTTAAACTTCCACCAGGCCAGCTAATGATGATACTGAGCAATAACTAACAATTTCCGCATATTTCTCTTGCATTCTATTTCTAATTGTATATACTGTACATGCACTGGCTTCTTGTATGTAATGCAATCGTATCAACTGCTTTGTGTACCAAATGTATTTTCACAATAAAACTGACAACTTCCAATAAATGCAAGTCTTGTTGATATGCAAACTGCAAAGACGGTTCCATTTTCTGCTAGGTAACATTTATCTGAATAATATGACATAAGTCATGGGTTACAGTATTAAATGCCATGAAAACAGCAGAAAAATCTCTTTAAAAAATTCAAAAACAGTAGATGGTACGATAACAATCTTGTATATATCAAAAAAAAATAACATAATGGTATGTCATAAAAAAGTAATAACTCTTGTCAAGTCACAAAATGCCTTAGAAAAGTCATAGTATAGCGTGTCGAAAAAAAGGCAAAAACAGTCATGGTATAGCATGTTGAAAAAGGCAAAAACAGTCATGGTATAGCGTGTCGAAAAAAGGCAAAAACAGTCATGGTATAGCGTGTCGAAAAAGGCAAAAACAGTCATAGTATAGCGTGTCAAAAAAAGGCAAAAACAGTCATAGTATAGCGTGTCGAAAAAAGGCAAA
>NW_022280034.1:10801458-10881355 GCF_004355925.1 Anarrhichthys ocellatus
AAAAAAGGCAAAAACGGTCATAGTATTGCATGTCGAAAAAGTCAGAAATAAATTAATAGTATAGCATGTCAGAAATGTCATAGTATAGCGTGTCGAAAAAAGGCAAAAAGATTCCTGGTATGGAATGTCAGAAAAAAGTCACAGTATAGCATGTGACAAACAAATCATGAAAACAGTATAGCATGTGAAAAAAAGTCAGAAAAAAGTCTTGGTATATGTAACGACGCATCGCCGTTCCCTATGCTGCGGACAGTATTTGAGGTGTGGTGTGATGAAGGTACCAAGGAAGACACACACACACAATGTTATTGGATATATTTATTGTTGGACTGTGGATGCTGGGAGTCATGTGCACAGCTGGGATACAGAGTTGTTCCTTTTGTTCTCCCTGGGAACAAGCAAATAGACAACGGCAGTGAGTGACTGATTGAACAGACTGGATTGTATTAATGTCTAATTAGTTATGTGGCAGAACAATAGAGTGTATAAACAGTATATGTAGCCAAGCTAAAGATAAAACTTAGTATAAATATTGCAACAACTCACCTCTACCCGTTTCCTCTCGCCAGGGTGTTTGGGTAAAATAGTTCTCCGGGGCCTCGAGCACCCATTTATAGTTCCGGGAAGTACCAACCACAGGAAGCGGCTAGGCGGGGAAGTCAAGATATGTGTTGCTCTGTTTATTTTGATAAATTATGTGTTGATAATGTATTCTATTTATAGGGATTGTAAATTATTGATATCTTTGGGTTGGTGAAATCATGTAAATATTTATTTCATATATTGTTGATATATACTTACCTGTAGATGGTATGTCTGGGCTAATTAGAGTGACAAGGTGTATATAAGGAGCTCGGACTGTTTGTGTAGAGAGACTGGTGGGAACAGGTCGGTGATGGTGGTAGAATGTAAAAATAAAGGAAGCTTCTTCTGAAACCTCTTCTAGACTCCTGATCTGCTCATTTACCTCAGTGGCCGTTCAGGTATGTTAACAGTATAGTATGTCGAATAAATGGAAAGAAAAAGTCAGGGTATAGTATGTCAAAAACAACTCGGTATGGCATGTCTAAAAAAGTCCCAAAAAAGGCATTGAATAGTATGTCGAAAGAAATCATAAAAAAGTCATAGTATAGCACGTCGAAAAAAGGTATAAAAAGTCTTCATTAGTCCATGTTTATACTGACATAAATGTCCCTAATTTCTCTGTTTCTAATTTCTCTCGCTCTGCATGTGTTTTATGTGCCTGTTAAATGTCTAAATAGTACAATAACAATATCCTTGAATGTAGACAAAAAGTAAAGATGCAACATTTTTTTGTAGTCTGTCGAGAAAAATAAACATTTTTAAGTATGTTGAGAAAGAAAATCATTTTATAGTATGTCCAAAAAATATCATAGAATGTCGAAAAAAAGCCATTCAAAAAAATCATAGTAAAGTATGTCGTATAGAAATGTCATAGAATAGTATAGCATGTCATGAAATGTCATAAATACATAAAAAGTAATCATAGAATAGTATCTTATATAAGATTTTTGACAATAAACAAACACATTGTATTTCTTCAAGTCTTTTAATTAATTTGAACTAGTATACTTTCAATAATTTGCTTATTTTCTAAACTATGTTCTAACAAAGAAGTAAAAATCTACGTTTCAGAGTGACAAAATAGTTATATAAATATGAGTTAAATAGTGAGCAGACATTTGTGAGCATTGAAATCAACCATAAATCAGAACACGTGGTATATGCTTGTTTTTAATACACAACAGCCATTTTCTCCTGCTGAAGAAAATCTGAATGTACATCGATCCAACTCATAACTACCTTAAAGTATTTACAGAGAGAACTCTGAGATTTACACATGCCACAAATACCAGGCTGTGATTGTGATCAATGACAGAGTGAACGTCTTTAGTGCCACAGGGAGATTGGATGGAGAACATTGTAAAAAAATAGTTTACAGTTTTAACTCAAACGTGCGTGTCGTTTTACATGTAGGCTACCACGGCATGAGGAAATATGTAAATATTAAGATCATCTAAATCATTACAATTAATACACGTAAGATTTTAAACAATGTCAGAAAACAGCAGATGGCAATGGTTTTTCAAGGCTAGTGTAGGTATACTGAATCTGATGCCACTGTAGATACAATGGTGAGACAAAACAAAGGAGATGTACTTGGTTCATGCACTGAAACATATACTTTCAGCATATTGCTTAAATATTACTCCCCGCAAACTAAGGTGAGGTGAACTATCGCACAGCCGACTGGTTGCCCGTCGACACCCCGACAGACGACAGGTCGGCTGCATTATTATAGACTCCCTGTCGTCCTTAGGCTACAAGTGTCATCTATATATGTGCAAATATAACTCTGAAAACAACAAACTGCAGCGAAACGACCATTTTACGGAGAAAACAGCTTCTGGAAACTACAATGCAAAACCTTAAAATTGATGCTTCATCCATTCTGTCTTACAATTGAGAACTATCTCTATAGTTACAGTGTATTCTCTACAAGTGAGCTGCATGAGGCATTAAGTAGTTGCTAGGTAGGCAGGACTTTCCATGAGGTATTTCATACTTCTGACCAGTGCCAAACATACTCGTACATGAAATGTAATGTATAAGGCATGAAGAAAATCTAATTTCAGATGGTTATTGAAAAACACAAAACAAGGGCCATGTGCTCCCTTTTGCTAGATTTGTGAAAAGAAACCACTTAAGGAACAACAGGCATGTTAGACAACATTACCCATAGACTCAATAATTGCACATTTTTGCAGAACATAAAGTGGTTCACGGACTTGACAGCGAAGATGAAACTGCTTCGTCCTTGCACATCCACAGAGCCTGGTTTGTAGCAATACTTGTGCTTGGCAGAAATTGGTCATTCTGCCCACATATTTGCTTGTTTGAAAATACATCCGTCACTCTATTTGATTTATATAAAGCATTTGTGGGGGAAGAAACTTCACGGAGACAAAAAAGGGAACCATTTTCACATCACTGTTGCTATACGTCTGCTATCGACTGCTTTGAGACGTTTTAACCGTCTGCGGCTGAGATTCACAAATCAGAAGATCGATCTCATCGTGTGACGGACAATATTAAATCAACATTGTGGTTTGCAGTTTACAACAAGTACAGTGAGAGGTTTGTTCACATTTAACTGCTACAATTGACTTACATTTCAGGCACTGGCACTTCAACATAACTGAGGCTTCTCAAAAGGTTCAAGATTAATCTTAAATCAACAGCATGCACTGCAGGTGGAGCTGCAGCCAACTGTCAACACGTGTTACATGAGCTAAATTATAGGTGTTGAAATGGCACAAAATATAATGCTGATTATCTACAATGTGTTACACGTCAGGTATGTTCCTTTTGAAGGGTTACCCCGAGTGCTGCCAATGCTTGGCTCATTCATTCCTGCCCGTTTTAACTAAGAACTAATAAGCAAATACAAACTGACAGATGTTCCTTAAAAGCTACATGAGTTTTAGTAGACCGATTTTTACAACATTCATAAAAAGTTTTTCTAATAAAATATGCACTTAAAACAGGAATAAATTAATAAAAAAACTTATTTTTTTGAATATTATTAACAGTACGACTACTTTACTGGATAATAGGATTTCAGAAAATAACTTTGCCATTGACCTTTTGACACACCCAGAGGTATTTGACTTAATAACAGGCTTGCCCGATGTGCAATCCAAAAGGAAAGTCCTTTGACATTGACGGCAAAGCTAACAAAAGGATTCAGAGATAAATATAGTTTGTATATGTCGTTTCCTAAGGAACTTACAGAGGCACTGAACATAATTATACATAGTAAGAGAGGAACGATCACCGTTAGAACAGTACTGTCTTACAAAAACATGTTATCAGTGTTAATGTTCTTGAGTGGACCTGGGCTGCACTTCCCTGTTCACTTTGGTTGGGTGGTTTGTCATCGAGGAATGAGCGACGACTGATATAGTCATCAGCCGCCCTTGTACTCTGGGATCCTGTGTATTCATGGAAAACATTCAGGCCTTTATTAAAAGCCGACTGATAAACCCTCTGGAGACTTTTGAATGATGTCACCATCTGTTGTGGGGTCAAGACCGGAAGTCAGTAAAGAAAAGTGCATGTCCTCAAAAGGAGCCTTTTTTTTGAAAAAAAATACTGTTTTACAATTATTGATAGAGGGATGAATAACAGATAAATAAAAGGACCACTTGTCGTCTTCTCTTGTACGCTCTGGAATCCCACTTCAGAGAAAAGACCCCATGTCCAAGTCCATAAACGCGTTAGCATCCATGCTAAAAGAGGAGTCGTAGGTCTGGGTGTTCTGGTGCATCTTCTGATGGTGCCGCAGGTTGGACTTGCTGGAAAAACTCTTGTCGCACAGCAGGCAGGCGAAGGGCTTCTCTTTGGTGTGGATTCGTCGGTGACATATGAGCTGTGTGGACACGCGGAAGGCCTTCCCACACTCCAGACACTGGTAGCGCTTGGGCTCCGTATGAATTCGCCGGTGGTTCTTGAGAGCCATCAGGTTGGTGAACTCTTTCTGGCAGACGGAGCAGGAGAAGGAGCCCGTCTTGTGGCTGTTCTTGTGGTTGAGGAGGGAGCCGGCGTGGCGATACGTGCGGCCGCAATGCTCGCAGACATGGCTCTTCTCCTCTGTGCCGGCAGGCTCGTTACTCTCCTGTGGATTGGTGATGCTTCCTGGAATGTGGGACAAAGGCGGTGGAACCTGCTTGTGCATCCCGTCGATCCCCAAGGTCTGATTTATTCCTGAGTCCCAGCAAACGTTGCTATCTACAGGTTCATCCACGCTTTGTTGATAGGGCTCCTGGGCCCTGTGGCGCATGTCCTGGTGCTGCTGGTAGCTAGCTGTGTTGGGAAAGCTCTGCTGGCAAGGGCTGCAGACCACAGACTGGTCCTTTGAGTGCACCTCCATGTGGCTCTGCAGGTGTGCGACCAGACAGAAGGTCTTGCCGCACTCGGGGCAGCAGTGGCGCCTCATCATGGAGTGTATCTGTAGAGTGAGAGGATCAGGAAATGTCTGGAGACACAAGTTACAGTGGTGGAGGTTTTCGGAGTGGGTCTTTTTATGGTTGAGGAGAGAGCCAGCATGGCGGTAGGAGCGCCCACACAGGTCACACCTGCAGCAGGGATATGTTCATATTCAATGGCTGATATTACACTTCAACTCAAATTAGACTTTTTATCAACCTGCAAGGTTACTATTATTAAACATTATTTTACTTTCAAAATAACAGCCTGACCAATACTGGATCTTTAAGGCTGATATCTATAGTTTGAAAGTCCGATAACAGTTGGCTGAGTTTTTTTAACATGAACACATAACAAACAAACATGGTTGATAAGGATCCTTTAGAGAGTAACTGCACACGTAAACTTGTTTTTTAAGCTATAAACTAAATAATAAAACTGTACTGTGATGAAAGTAATTCTGCGATAGAGTCGACCTTTTGGGAATGTTCTACGTCATCAAATACAATTTTTTTAATGCCCTCTAATCAGACCCCCCCTCCCTTTACCTCTCTCCACACATCTGTCCTTTTCACTTTTTCTGTAATCACTGTATTGCATCACATTAACAGCACAAGCCTGTTCTCTCCTTTCTAAGCTGTAAGCACATTACAACATCTGGTGAGTCAGTGTTAATGACATGAAATGGACAGCTTTGGTTAACAAAAAGAAAAAGACACAAAAACGACCCTGATGATGACTAATAGACAAAACAAGACGTACATACTCAGTTCACATTAACTCACATGAAGCACTTGTCTCCCCTCTCTGACTGCTGGACTCCAGCTCTCGGGGAGTTCTCCTGGCCTCTGCGGCAGCGGTGCCTCTTCAGGCCGGACCTGCCGTGGAAGCTCTTTCCACAGGCAGGGCAGCTGAATTGACTCGCAACCCGATTGTGGACCCTCTGGTGGTTGTGCAGGATGCTGGCGAGGCGGAAGGCCTTTCCGCACGTGAGACACACGTACTTTTTCTTCTGCGTATGGATGCGTGTGTGATTGCGTAAAGCCATGGGGTTAGTGAAAGGCTTAGAGCAGAAGGAGCAACTGAAGTGGCCTGTCTTGTGGGTGTTTTTGTGGTTCAGGAGTGAGCCTGCGTGGCGGTAGCTGCGATTACATATGTTGCACTTGAACGGTCGCTCCTCTTTATTTGTGGACACATTCGTTTGTGCGTCACTGCTGCCTGAACGTCCATCACAGGTGTGGGCTGTCAGTTGGTCGACGGAGAGAAAGGCCTGCTTACATTCCTTACATTTAACGGTCCTGGATTTTAGGCCCCTCCTGCCTCTGGGCACATCCTTTCTGAGGTCTGCACAAACGTGGGCTAATAGCTGCTTGTTTCCCCTAAAGCCTTTTCCACAGTTTTGGCAAGAGTGCTTTTTATATGCAAAGTGGGTGCGCAAGTGGTTCTTCATTGCTAGTTGATTGGAGTACGTGTTGTTACAAACAGAACAATAGTATTCACCCGTTTTATGAGAGTTTCTGTGGTTGACCAGGCTTCCTGCGTGGCGATACGTACGTCCACACTGGTCACAGGCGAAAGGCCTCGGGTCACTCGTGTCCTCTGATTTGACTGCGGTCTCACACTTTCTTTGTCCTCTCTTACCCCCCCGGAGTTGCTTGCAGCGTCGCGAGGAGGGTAAAGCCTGACTGGCGTTTGACGTTACGGACTGCGTTCCTCCATCTGAACTGGTCCCATTCATCTGCATGAGAGCCTGGATCTGGTTGTTGAGATCCTGGATTTTGGCTTGGTTCTCTTTGTGCCTTCTCAGGTGGTTCAATAGCTGCTTCTGAATTTTGAAGGCTTTCCCACACTCTTGGCAAGCATGCCTGAGGGGGGGGGGGGGTGACAAGGCATATGGTTAATTATGTGTTTGCAAAAACAGGCAGCCATGATGAACACAAAACACATCTGCAACACAAAAAATAAAGACTCTACAGGAAACTCAAAGGTTTTTGGCTCAACACTTCTAATAAACATTGACAGTTTGCAACACGAATGACAATTTGATATGTGTGGATGATGTGTATCCTTACTGGAACTAACCTCTTAATGTCAAAGTGGGACCTCTGATGGTTTTTAAGGGCCAACAGGTTGTAGAGGCGCTTCTGGCAGATGAGGCATCTGAATACACCCGTTTTGTGGGACTTTTTGTGGTTAAGGAGGGAACCGGCGTGTCTGTATGAACGCCCACACTGATCACACTTGTACTGACGATCTTCAGAATCCAAAGTTTCTTTGTTGTGACTCATGTCTTCATGCTGGGCAACATCATTTACTTTAATTTCCTCTTTACTACGTGTCGACTCATCCGTCCTCTCAGCTGTGCAACCGTGGTTTTCAAGATGATGGTAGCTGGTGCAGAAGATGCCACAGCTGCCACAGATGATACTCTGTGCTTCATCTTTTCCTACAGATACACCACTGTTGTTCATATTTACATTATCTACCGGGTCCTTTTTGTGTAGAAACTGATGCATGATCAAGTCCTGCCTATTGGCAAAACTTTCCCCACATGTGCTACAGATCATCATCTCTCCGGGCTCATCTTCTTTCATTTCTTCGTGGGAGGACATGGAGGAAGGCCCTGAGCTAGCAGGAGTACCATGGGACTGTGTGTGCCCTCGAAGATGGCTCCTGAGAGCCCTCATGCTGGTGTAGTTGTTTCCACATATAGAGCATTGATAAAGATCTCCATCATCGTCGTCCTCGTCATCATCGTCCTCGTCAGCATTACCACCTTCTCCGTCGCCATTCAGCTGATCGATGCTCATATTGTCATGGAAGTTCTGTTCAAAGTAATTTTGGTCGTGGCTACCATTCAGACCGTGGAACTCGACATTACTCCCTGGATCTCCAATGAGACAGTGACCATTACTGTCCTGGAAATTTATATTACTGTCATAGTCACTGCTAGTAGTGTTGTGTTGCTGCTGTAGCAGCGGGCAACTGTGAGACTTAATCCCTGCAATATCTGCAAATGTCTCCCCACAGTCTGCACACATGTGCCTCTGCATTGGGTGTTCGTTGTGAGGTAGATGCATGATATCCTGGGAAAAGTCCTGTTTAAACTGCTCATGGTATAAAGCTCTATTGCTGTGGTCAACTCCATTCTCCTGATTCATACCAAGCGCAGGAGGAGTGCCATCTTCCTCCTCGTCTTGAGAGGAGAAGCAGCCCTGTTGGTTCTCAAGAGTCAGAGGCTCGGAGGAGAGCCAGTCACCCTCAGCGTTGAGACCAAAAGATGCCGACTGAGCTTTGTGGAGACGAAGATGACTTTTTAGGGCAGCTAGATGAGGATAGCTCTTTCTGCAGATGGAACATTGGTAAATCCCGACCTGATGTGACCTTTTGTGGTTGATGAGGCTCCCAGAGTGCCGGTAGCTTTTACCGCAGATTTGACACCTGAAAGGCCGCTCATCAGAATCTAGAGTTGAAGTCTCTTCCGTTTCAGTTGCATTGTCAGTGTTTTGTATGTGCATCAGAGCAGGACTGAGAATGCTTGTATCCATGATTGGGGGTTCTCCCTGAGTGCTATTGAAAGGGGATGTTTGATTTTTAGGGCAGTCAGAGTACACGTGGCCGTTACTTCTAATCCGCTCCTGTGGCTGATCAAAGCCTCCGTGATTATCTATCGATGATACTGAGGGAACATTATTTATAGGAGATGCATACAAATTGGACTCAGGCGAAGCAATACTGTTGTCATATGATATATTGTGGTTCTCTGACAAGGTATCATGAAGACCAAATGACAGAGATGAAGAGTTATGCATTTGGATGTGTTCCTGGAACTCTTCATCATTGGGGAATAGTACCTGACACAAATGGCAAAAATTGACAGGAGCATCCTGGCTCTGAGGTGAAAACTGGCCCTGTGGTGTGCCTGTGTAGGACCCACCCATCGAGTCAGGGTCTGCCCCACTTCTTGTCTTGTGAGTTCTCTGGTGGCTATAGAGGGCAGCCATGTTATTGAACAGCTTGAAACACACCGTGCACTCAAACATTCCCACTTGGTGAGTCTTTTTATGATTGGTCAGGCTTCGATGGTGTATGTATGACTTGTCACACAAATCACACCTGAAAGGTCGATTTGCTGCATCATCAGAGGTCTCGGATTGTGGATTATAAACAACCTCCATCTTGTCGTCAACTGGGCTATTTTCTGGAGAAATCTGGACCCCGGGTGACTGCTCAATGAGATCATTTTCAATTTCATCATTATCTTCATGTGTGGGATATTCCATGTCTACCTTCCTATATGACCGCTCCTTTACTCGCCTGGCAAGGTGAACCCTCTCATGTGTGGCCAGCTGTGTTGCCAGACGAAAAGATTTCCCACATTCTGCACAAGAGTACTTTTTCTGTGAAGTGTGGCTCCGGAGATGACTCTTCAGGGCCAAAGCATTGGAGTTTTCTTTACCGCAGATGTTACATTGAAAAGAACCCACCTCGTGAGTCTTTTTGTGGTTAGCTAGGCTACCCGCATGCCTATAACCACGTCCACATTCGTCACATTTAAATTTGCGTTCTTCCTCTTCTTGAAGGTGAGCATCCATGTGCTCGAGCAGACTGGGCATATTGGGACATACCGTGCCACATTGTTTGCAAGGAAAACCTGTTGCCCTGCCAGGCTCTTGCACTGCCATTACAAGACAGCAGCTGAATTGAGTGCACCAGACACAGAGTGTATGAAAATTCAGAGGGGAAATGCATTAGATGCCCTTATTGTCCGAGAGGATTAATAATAAGGTCCAAGCAGTGCCCGGTGACGTAACACGGCAGAAGATGTTGAGAACCAGTTCCTCAAAATTAGGAGTGTGACTTAAATTTAGGAGAAGCAGGCAAATGGAGCTGTTGAGGACAGAAGAGATGCCAGTTAGTGCTGTGGTGAATACATTTAACAATCTATGTAACACTATGCAGTTTTATGCCAGGACGTGTACATTATAGAACATACAAATACCCATTCGAGAATTATTCCGAATGAAACAAAGGTTTATTCATCAATCATACTACAATATAAATCGACAACTTAGCCCGTGGCATTTCTGTAGCATCAATGAAAATCTCATAATGTTTAAGCCTTACAGGGGCTGATCCCTGCTTTAAATCTATAAAAACCAATACATCTTTGTAAATACCAGCTGATATATTTCCTTGCGTTAACTTCAGCAAGTAACCAGTGTCATGGACAGACGTATTACGTTGAATGCAGTTAGCTAGACACGGTAACTAGCCTACCATGTTTGTCTACACCTCTGCACCAGCAGGCTAACTGAACCAACGCTAGCTATGTCAATAAACCGGGAAACGCCTATTTCTCTACAGATTCGTTGCCACATCAAAAAAAAAACACATTTCTCCGACATTGTAAACAAAACCAGAATAAACATACTCTCATATCACTGTATAATGAAGAGCGGACAGGTTAACAACAGCTACATATGTATAATCGTGGGAAACCGTTAGCGTGCTACCAGCTAGCATCAAGGCTAGCTAAACAAACATTGCACCAAAAAGCCAAGAATTCGTTTTAAATGCAGAGTCACAACGTCAGCAAATACGTCATTAAATACCTGCAGCAGTGCTGATTCAACGCGAGCCTCCGATGGTATGTTTTCATTCATTATTCTAAAAACGTTATTTTTGTGTAAAGGGCAACCCCCTCTTTTCAATTGTCTTTTTTTCTTCCATCCCCATTTCCACATTGCTCTCGTTGCTAGGAAACAGGAAATGTGCAGCAGTGAAATGCTTCCCTCTGGAAAGTAACGTTAGATACACTAAAAGTTGAGGTAATAAAACTGCGGCGAGGTCAGCGTTAAATAAATCACAAAGCAAACATTAAACTGAAATACAACCCAAGAACGTAAATATTATTTGACTATTCTGCTGCTGTTTATCGTAAAACACCCAGAGCACGCTAGCTAGCTAGCCTAGCCTCTGACACCTGACGTTATGTTAGCTGTAGCATTAGCTAGCTCTGACTTCCGAGCATTGTAAATTAAATTAGCTTAGCACACATGTTTCCATTATGGCAGACCACCTGCTAGCTTTATAATAACTACCGTGTTTTATTAGGAAATGTTAATACATTGATTATCTGTCTTATCTTGATATTTTTTAAACATTACACGCATTAAAATGTTGCACACTTGGCTTGCCGAGAGCTTTCGTCATCATGGTCCTAGAGCCGTCCCACACCCTGTAGCCAGTCAACAGCAATCACCTTGTCTCACTGTAAATGCAGCCGTGTACCGAGACGCTTTTCCAGGCATTATCGACCAACCATTAATGTCCTGATTCGGGTAAGAAATATATTTGTTTCATTAACGCACACTAAGGCAGCTAATGTTAACCAAATCCATCCCGCATAATCACGGTCATTATGATGACGACACTGTCGAGTGAATTGCTGCAGCCGGTCCTAAAGCCAGCCATTTTGAGTTAGTTAAAGTGTTTAGCAAGAGAGCTAGCAAAAAAATAAATAATACGTACATATCGTATGCTGTTGTTGACACCACCGCACGGACTCGTGATCTTTGATCCTCGAACGTATGCCAGTCAGTCATGCAACGCGATCTCTGTCATTGCATTGTCAACTTCCTTTGGCATCAAAGCGGTTAGCTTATTGTCCCTGAGGTCCTAATGCCAGCCATTTTGTGATTTAATGCACACCAATATATTTTTATTCTGATTATTATACAGATTTTTTTTTTCAAGTCCATCATCATCAGGCATTTTCACTTTCGATCTGCTCTCCTAATTATTATCCATCATAGCCAATGACTTAAGCCTGGTGTCTGTGGAACAATCTTTCAGGATCATAGCCATAATGCTGCTAATAATCTGTTTATTTACATAATTATTACAACGGTCTTTGCAATTTCTTTGCAGGTATAAAGATGGCCTCTCCTCAGCCCTGCAACCCCCCTCTTGTGGAGCAGTACACCCCTCCTGCACAGGAGGAAGAGAGCCAACAAGAGGAAGAGGTGGGGAGGGATCAGCCTGCAAAAAAACGTGGCAGAGGCAGGCCTCCAAAAGCCAAACCATCATTCAAATGCTCTGCGTGCACAGAGGCTTTCAGGAGTCTGTCAGCTCTGCGGAGCCACAAGCTTTCGGCACATGTAAAGGACCGTCAGCAGCAGCAGCACTCGTGTTCTCAGTGTACTAAAACATACTCGAGCAAGGCTCAACTCTCAAAGCATGAGCGCACTCACTCAGCTCAGCGCCCCTTTCAGTGTCCCGACTGTCACAAGGCTTACAAGACACCCACAGAGCTACGCAACCATAGCCGCTCTCACACTGGGGAGAAACCATTCGTATGCACGGAGTGTGCTAAGGCCTTTATGCAGGCTATATGCCTGAGGATCCATATGACACAGCACAGTGGAGAGCGTCCTTTCTCTTGCCGTCAGTGCTCTAAGAGCTACCCCACCCTGTCTAAACTGAAGGTGCACATGCGCTCTCACACAGGAGAAAAGCCATACTTCTGTGCCGAGTGCGGTAAGAGTTTCGCAGATCCTTCTGTGTTTCGAAAACACAGAAGGAACCACCAAGGCCACCGGCCATACGCTTGTGACGAGTGCGGGAAAACGTACACAGAGCTGAAGGACCTGAAAAACCATGAGCGCTCCCACACTGGAGAAAAACCATTCCTGTGCTCAGACTGTGGCAAAGCCTTCTCCCGCTCTTCCTCCCTTGCCTGCCATCAGCGTATTCACTCCCAGAACAAACCCTATCAGTGTGAGCAGTGTGGTAAAGGCTTCACCCAGCTCTCCTCCTACCAGTCTCATCTCCGCACTCACTCTGGTGAGAAGCCGTTCCTCTGCCCACAGTGTGGCAAGATGTTTTCTGACCCCTCCAGTTTCCGTCGCCACCAGCGAGCCCACTTGGGTTTCAAGCCATATCCCTGCGACAAGTGTTCCAAGAGGTTCCGGCAGCCGGCCGATCTGGCCGTGCACGAGCGCGTTCACTCTGGAGAGCGGCCTTACAAATGCCAGAGCTGTGACAAAGCCTTTGTTGCATCCTGGGATCTGCGCCGCCACATGCTTGTCCACACAGGTCTTAGGCCCTTCTCTTGCACCGAGTGTGACAAGTCCTTTGCTGAGCGCTCCAGCCTCAACAAGCACCGGCGTGTGCACTCTGGAGAAAGGCCTTTCAAATGTGAGGAGTGTTTGAAGTCATTCGTGGTGTCCTCAAGCCTGCGCAAACATGAGAGGACTCACCTAGCTGAGCAGCCTGAGCAACAACAACAACAACAGCCACAACAACAACAGGAGACAGAGGCCGGGTCAGCCTCAGCCTTTACTACCCACACAACTCTCCCTCAGTTCTCCTGTACTCACTGTGATGCTACATTTGGAAGCTGGGATGAAGTTCAGTCACATGAGAATCTTCACCCCATCGACTCCAGTCCTCCGACTGTAAACAAAACCGTGCCCATGGGCTCGCATGTATGTGAAACCTGCCAGGCAGAGTTTGCACAGTTGGCAGACTTGCAGGAGCATGAGAAGCAGCATCCCAAGCCGAGGCCTCATGTCTGCAGCAGCTGTGGCAAAGGCTTCCTCAACAAGTCTGGACTGCGTAAACACCAGAAGATCCACTCCACCATTAAACCTCACGGCTGCCCCTACTGTGGCAAATCTTTCCTGTTTGCCGCCTATCTTCGCAAGCACTTGCGAACTCATCCCCCGGCCACCCAAATCAGTGACATAAACATTATTCATACTGATCCGCTTCCCTCTCCTCCACCCCCCAGTGAGGTTTCCCCCTCCACTGTTGAACCTAGCGCGATATCGCTGACCGTTCCAGTGGCTGTACCTGTGACTGCTTTTCAGACTCTGCCAGACTACTTGGTCAAAGAAGAGGGACTTTAAGCTTTTTTTTTTTTTTTTTTTTTTTTTTTTACTGTTTTGGAATTTTTATTCCACAAATATTTAGCCAGGAGCCTTAAATCATTTTAGATTGGTCTTATGAAGTGTTTTTTTTTAAGGAAAACTTTCATTCAAGTAACCTTAAAAAAACCTCAAGAAAAGAGTCTCCTTTATGTAAATTGTCGGCGCTTTGTCACTGTTTTGCATTGCCATGAAATTTCAAAGATGTTATGTATGATGTTCATGTTTTAAAATATATGCTATAAGAAGCTTACTAAGAAATATACTCTGTTATCTGTAATCTCTTTATGAAAATATGGTGTTGCAAAAATGTATGCTGATCACTTAAGATGTTGTTATTTCAGGTAAATGTGTTTTATAATGCTCTTAAACTCTTAATTTACATTTTGTTGGAAAAAAATGTTACTGTTTTACTGTGCAAGTATTAGCATTATTTAATATAAAACTTGTTGGGTAGAAAAAAAAAAGAAGTCGGTTGCATTCCAAAATGTTTAATCAGTTGAGTTACATTTTATACAAATAAAACTGTGTAATGTGTAAATAGTTCTGTTTTAGTGGTCATTTTGTTGAGTATATCTTCTGCACGAGCATCTTAAATGTTGAAGTTCTCAAAGGTATGAGCTCTCTTACTGCTATACACCTTATTCCTATTAATGACACATAATGTACCTTGAATTACATGAAGTACCACAGCAATCCATGCAGACCAACAGCTCTGTTAATGAACTTGTGAAAATGCTTTTGGGTGTTATCTTTTGTTACAAATGCTCATAAGATGCAATCATGTGATGTTAGTGAATAAACAGAAACTGTTGTTTTTGCTTATGTTGCTTAGTTTAGAATGGTAATATAAAATATAAGATTTTATTTTTTTCATTCATTCGATTATTTTTGACCGTAACGACATTATGTTGATTTTATACTTTAAGAAAAATTCCTGACACACTCATGATATATAAGCTAGATTGAAAGGGAAAGCCATGAGTGATAATGGCAGCAATAATAACAGGCCTTTTACCTATTCTCCACACAGCAGTGGATGCCACCACCACCACCTACAAGTGTGGCTCCCTGTGATCTGGCTTCCTGTGCGTCCGCCTGCTGATCCTCTTCCTGGCTGAGATGCCCTTGAGACGCCAAACTGGAGGCATACTTCACCTTCAACGATAGAAAAAGGGACAGCATCTGCTAAAGAGCCTGTTATAGCAAACACTACACCACAAACCCGTGATGGCGGACTGGAACTTCATCTACGTGCCGGTTAATCTCTCTCAGGGGAAGACTGATGTGGAGTTGGAGGCTCAGGTTGTGTCCACAGACCCGGCAGCGAGACGGTTACAGAACTCCACAGACACAGAGGCACAGTAGGCTTCTACCTGCTCAGCATCAGTCTGCGTAATGATAGAACTTGCATTTGTTTCTCTTGGAACCTGCCGGCACTAAATAACGAATGAATGCATCTTCTGAACAACATCCACTGCATATATTTAGTGGTTTTTTTTTTGTATGAATTAAACAATTTAATAAAAAAATTTAACAATAACGCAGCTGTTGTGAGGTTGTATTTCCTGTTGCATTGTCAAGTTTGGTGCAAATAAGTTGCATATATTAAAACACAATTACATGATCATATTCTGAACTATATTAACTGTTTAGTTGGAAGTTTACACATGTTGTGAGATGTGTTTTGCTCTAGGTGTTAGCTGCATGATGGTGTTTCTGAGTCAGGTGTTTCTTGTCTGTTTTGGTCAGTGTAAACTCTGCCGCAGTGTCAAATACACATCCATGTTCGCTATACTCCCTCAGCAGATTTTAATGTAACACTGAAAAAAATCACATGTTTTACTTCTTTATGATACAGATAACCAGTTTTTTTGTTGATATATTTGAAATATTTGAGGTATTTGAGATATACTGTATATTCAGCCAGATGATGAAAATCAAACAACAGTGTCTGTCCTTGTCATTCATGACTTGAGCTGCTTCCAACGAGATGAAAGGTGAAGGCTGACAGTTGGTTAGAGTTTATGTTTATTCTTCAGGGAGATGGTCATCCTGTTGCTGTGCTTCATAGTGTAGAACAGCGCTGCACCGGCGTCTGTTAGAGACTGGTGGGAGGAGGAAAGTTAAGAAAAATGGGCAAAGTATTTAACTACTAAACAGTTTAATTTGTAAGGAAAGAACATTAATTACCTCCGAGTCTGAAACGACTGATTTTCTCTGTAAAAAAACAAACCAAAAGACTTTAGTGTGGTGTTTTCAACCGATGTAAGACACTGAAGATGATCAAAAATACTGTAAAAACTCACCCTTATGATGGTATGTTTGTGGCTGTATATTGGCTCCATGGTTTTAATCCATTCTTGGTATGTTTGCTGGTCCTCTGCACTGTGATTATGCTCTCTGCAAACAGAGGCAGACTCACTTTGTACAATACAATATCTAGCCTAAAAAAATACATCTTAAAAACACATGCATTCAGACACACACTGTGGCTTTGCTAATAATATGAAGTTGATCAAAAAGAAAAGAAAAAAATGAAAGCCTTAAAAAAACGAGCTTGAATTCAAAATGATCTGTTGGAATGAATTAACCAAAAAAACGAGGGTCATCGCTTATGAACCCTTGAATTAAAAAACAATATTCACCAGTTAGAGCTCAAATAATAATCAACAGTTGATCAGATTAATCAGACATATTTAATATTTGCTCTTTAATTGACAGTTTGGACTTTTGAGTTTCCGCCATCCCTCCTGTTACTCACATTGCTCTCTCGATCAGCTTCCTCTGCAGCTCTCCTTCCCTCCTGGCATCGAGGAAGCGGCCTCTGACAGCCAGAGCGGCGCTGGCCTGTGACGAGTTGAGCTGAATGATGGCCAGAGAGAGAGAGGACAGGGCCGCCGAGCTGAGCAGGAGGGTCACACTTCTATCACAAGAGTGCTTCTTAACATTTACAGCTTCAGCCATGCCATTATTATTACTGTGCAAACACACACAGGGGCCACTAAGTAGCTGTTTAGACGATGAATTGCATGACCTCCATTCAGTATAGACTGAGTTGAGAGGTTAATTTACTGTGTGACTAAATGCTAGAATGGATGAGAAATGCGATTTACATGGTGCAATCCTTTATGCATGATGTGAAGGGTCTCGTATCTCAGCAACAGCCAGCCTCCTTGGATTTTTCACAAACGCTTTACTTAAAGCTTCACTGAGATTGGTGTATATAATACATCTAATCAATTGTTGTCCCCAGGGAGAAAACCCCTCGTTGATTAAAGATGTCAGACGATAATGACTTGTTTAAGCTTACAAGGAGGCCAAAAGCATGCAACAGCTCAGTGATGTGTGTGTGTGTGTGTGTGTGTGTGTATGTGAGGTAATCTAAAAACCCAAAAGTGAGAGAAGCAGTGTAATTATGGAAACATTATTATCACCTGTCATCAGTAACATCTCGGCCTGTGGTGATCACTCTGAGCATCGTCTGTCCCTTCCTCTGCCTGTACCTGATCTGCAGCTGGATAAACACACGGCTACCAGAGGCTGGCGCCGACACTGAAGGGGAGCACAGAAAAAAACACAAATATTAATCGAGAGCGTTTCTGAGAAAATACATGTTGCTTTTCAGTGATGGAATTTGACCAAGTGAATTTACTCAAGTAAACTACAGATTTAGTCTGGAGTGAGACAATTTCATGCATATCAAACTAACCAGTCTATCATGGTGACATACTGGAACTTTCTTTTTTCTCACCGTCTGTGTTCTGTTCACTGGCTCCAAACTGGAAGGTGATCTCTGTTTCTGGGTCCACGTTCCCCACCTCTCTTGTCCCTTTGTGTCCTGCCTCCTTCTCTCCTCTCATACGCCTGGACCAAAGGAGAACATTAGTGAATGCTTGTTAATAATGTCATTTAAAGTGCATTATTGTGGCAACTAGACCACTGAGAAACATCAGTATTGAGGTATATACGGAGCAGATCTTACAGGGATTGGGGTAGCAGTAACGTGACAGTGCACTGTGTCGCTATCATTCTGTTCTCAATGATCTCTTCAAACTCTGCATGCAACCTTTTGGGACTTGCTATCACCACCTAGGGGACCAAACACACAGATGACAAGATCTAATGAGTGATAGACATCATCAAATAAAAAAATTAAAGTACTTAATATAATAATCGGACAAATGTCGACATACATCACAACGCATCTTACTTTCCCTCCAGTGCGATCAGCGAGTCTTCCCAGCTCGTCCAGCCTGGAGTCTGTTCCCTCTATGGACAGCACAGACACTGTCACACTAATGAAAGAAGGACATTTCAGTATGAACTTAATTAGAGTGAAGCACTTGAGTATAATATAATATGTACTGTAATATGTATTATAACACTTGTGCCATTTCTGACACTGATGAGGAGATGTTTACCAACCCCTGATTGGCAGCATAATCCCCCAGGTCCTTGTAGAATATGGTGGATGAGAGGAGAGTGCGAGCATCATTATCCTCTACCTCCAGATTCCCCAAGTCTGTGTTGGCCTTTCCATCTGTACAGATAATCACCTTCGAGATCAGCAGGGATAGCAGGTCAGGATTGTTTTTAGAGAATAGGCAAATGAAAAATGACTTATGTTTGCTTAAGAAGTAAGAAATACTGATTCAGGTCAACAAACAAAACAAATAAAGTGAAACACTTTATAGTGTAAATGAGTTTAGCTGAATCTGTGCAGCTAATGTGTGCAGTGCTGTGAAATGATCATGTACTACAGGCCACATGTATAATGTAGTACATGGGCTTAGACATACAAATACATTTGTTTGGTCTTGTGAATAAGACAGAACCTACCGTGGACCCTGGCTGTCTGGAGGCTATCGCAATCGTCAGGAGCGCAGCAGGACCAAGAGCCGTCGTCCCACCGTCGCATAATCTTTCAACAAGAGGTAACGCAAAAAACACATGTTATTTAAGTTTTATAAAACACAACAATTTGGAGGTAATACAATAGGATTAATGAATGTATCTCCTTTCAATGGAATCATATCATAATGAAGACATATATTGAGATATGATACTTCATCTAAATCTCTATCAATAAGAATTCTGTTTAACTACCCCAGTGTAGTTCAATCAAACTATTGTCTTAATCCAATTATTGGGTTATTTTGTGCAAGCATGAAACCACAGTCAGTTATAGCTGGGACTTTTATTTATTTTTACTCAATATTTTCACTTAATTATCACTTAGATATATATATATATATATCTATATATAGATACGATAGACCCGTAATAGAAGATTATGGCCATATTGCCCAGCCCTATTACTATGTAATAAAATACTAAAACAATTGATTGTACACCAATTGCAGTTTTTTTTCTTACCCCATGACTTGTTTCCGTAAGTAATCCTTGTTCTGTGAGAGTGGAGGCGGAGTTGGGAAACTGGCTGCAGTCTTTTTCAGAAAGTTGCAGTCAGCTAACTCAGCACCGCTCAGGGAATGTGACGTGAAATTCTCATTTCCATGCATTGTCACCTGGTAACACAAGCATTATAGGGGATGAAGAAAAGCAGCAGTCATAACTTGCTTTCTATATGAGATCATTATAAGATGAAAAACTAAATGTACACACAAATCTATTGTGAAGCTCAAGCCTCTCGTGATCATTTATGTACCTGACTGCTGAAGGTGATGAGTCCCACTCGAATGTCAGGTTTCTGCTCACTCAGTCTCTGGACACACTGCAGCACGGCTTCCAGAACAAACTGGGTTGAAGACAATAATTTCACAAACTGCATCTTGATATCATCTTTGCACAAACAGCATTTTGTAGACGTTGATTTTCAAGCAAACCTGCAGTTTGTTAAGAATCACAGTTCATTCTGAGTCTTACAAGGTTAAAAGACAAAAAAACTCACCTGGAGACGGGTTTTGTGGACAACAAGTTCTCCCTCCGACACCTTGAAACAACAGAGACTGATCATTTGAAACACCACAGGATGTATTTGTGACACGAATGGCCTCATGATACCGGCGGTAAACATATCAGTGTCAGGTCATGTGGTTTTACCTCTGAGGTGATGCTCATAGAGCCTGAGACGTCGATGCAGAAGAGCAGCAGAGCGTCAGCCGCACAACGGGGTTTTTCATCAGGACATAGCAAAAAGAGGACATCCTGGTGACACTGTGGCATACTGGGAGTGCTGGTCGGCTCCCAGGGCTGACAGAAGTAACATTCATTAACCTGCAGTTCAGCACAAGGAGAGAACATCACTGTTTACTGAAAATCATTACCAACATTAACTGAGTCCACTCTGCCTGCAGTCTGTATCAATCAAACCAGCCCCAGTTATCCATTGTTTCATTATGTTGAGATCAATAAGGCTTGTGCTTGCTATGCTTTGTGTTTCCGAGTAGTGATTACAAGGATATTTACAGTTATCACATTTGAAATCAATGACTCTTAATTGTGTTGCTATTTATCAGTTTCAGAATATAGACTGAATGAAATACAGCATGTAATTACCACATTGTCATAGCAGGAGTCCAGCACAGAGCCGCATTTGGAGCAGGAGGCGAGTTCTCCTTGTGTGGTCTGCGCTGGAAATATGCAAACATCTATCGTCATCATATGCCAAGAAGGACTAAAAATCAAACTAAATGGGATATAATGGAGGTTTTACAGTGATGATAAAAGTTTACTGACCTCTTTCCTCTGAGAGTAATTTTCCTAAACTGACAAGGAGCACATTGGGATTCCCAGGCAGAGGCCCCTGATCTGCTGATTCTGAGATGGGAACAACAGCATTAAAAATAAGCACTGGTGGTGTAAAACATTCATCATGAGAGTTAATCTTTTGACAGCATGACAGAGACCGTTACAAATATCTTTACTAGTAGGTGGTGGGACAAGTGATGTGTCCGTGAGTGATTTCTGAGGCAACAGCACCAGGTACTCTGGGATTAACTTCATGAACGAAGGTCTCGGAGGAAGGGGAGGAACTGATGTATGAGAGAACAGAACAGAATAAAACTGGGATGATCTGTCTATTCCTCCATACTGTCAAATAAAAAAAAAAAGAATGCAAATGTCAACACAAGTTGTCCGTTTACCTGACACCGGAGCCGACACTTTGCTAGTATCAGCTGGCAGCTTCACCTTGAACCCTGCGCCTTCTGGTGTGGCGTACGAGTAGTTTGGGTCCGAAGAAGGTACATCTAAATCTGGCTCATTCGGGAGGTTGTAGGTAAATGATGACAGATGACTGTTGGTGTTGGAGGAAATGAGTGGCTGGCTGTAAGGAGGGGACTGGCTGTTTGCTGAAGATCTCATGTGTGGTGGCAGAAGAGCTTTGTGAAGCAGATTAGGAGACGTGTGTTAAAGGAACGATTCACCCAAATAATATAAACTGTCACTCATTTGCTGCAGATCAGTGGAATACATAAGAGCAGTGGACCACTAAACACAGTGCTTTAGCACCTGCAGCTCAATCTCCGACTATTAATCAAGTCTTCATAGTCTTAGAGGGATTAGTTCACCCAAACTCTCTTCTCTCTCTAGTGATGTGTAAATCCAATACAGAGGATTGTTTGAAACAAAGAGAATCAAACTTTCCAGATTAAATAAACCCTTTTTAATTTAAATTGTTTAGATGGTTGTGTGGCTTAGAGGATAACTCTAAATGACTAATTAAGGATATCAACTGCATCTAAGATAATACCATAATACAGAAACTAATCTTGATCAGCCATACATTTACATTAGCATTGCTACATTCACAGTACCTGTCTTTTGAGGAGTTGTACTCCTGGAAGAAGCTGCACCCGCTTTATTGTGAAATTCAGCATTTGCATAGAAGGGAGTGGGCTTCACAGCCTTCTTCACTTCCTTGCTCTTTTCCAACTGTTCAATGACCTTTAGGCGAGATTGGGGTGACTTTGGTGGTTTGGCTTCTGCAGAGTTTTTTGGAGGAGGAGGGGGAGGACTGCTAGGACGAATCCAGTTAACAGGAGGAAGAAGAGCTAAAAAAGCATAGATATAGAAAAATAAATATACAGTGGCTGTTAATTTGAGAGGAGCTTCTTGCCAGAGAAATGGATGTACAGACAAAACAACTGGTGCAGCAATGACCTTTGTGCTGTGAAGAGAATGTGACTCAGGTGGCAGATGGCTTTTACGGAGAAAAGCTGAGCATCTGAAAGGAATCTGTCCTCTAAGATAGACAGGAGAGGTTGTGTGTGTCACATTACATAATGCATAATGGTACTTAACCAACTCAGAAAGCTCTTATGAGAGGAGTCGGCATATACTTTTAGAAATTAGCCGTTATTTTGTAATCAAGTATTGGAATTTACTCCGTTGATCTTTCTCTCAACTTATACTTCAGTTTATGACTTCCTATATTTCCCAGAACCTCTTTTGCCATCCTGCAGAGAATGGACCGGACAGCTGGCGACGTGACCGATTTAGACTTAGTGACAGCCCAATGAAAGCTTTGTGTCTCTTTAGTGGATTTCTTCAAACTGGTGTGTCAAGCTTTTCGAATCTGAGACTGACTGTCAGGACAGCTGCCTCTGTAGTTTTCCTACTTCCCCAGGCCCCTGCATTTCCATGAAGCTTTGCAGTCCTTGCCATTCTCCACCTGTCCACCAGATGCCCTCAAAATTGACTCCCACATCTCCCTGCTCACCTGTCTCTTTCTCCAATCTCCCTGTCATATACCAGCCCCTTTTTCTACTGTCATATTGTCCATGTTGCTTCCAGCCTCTTCTACCTGAACATGAATCTCTGCCTGCCTGCATCTTTTTTCCTGCCCCATTCCTGTTAACCTGTGGATTCTCGGTTACTTCTGTTTGGACTTGCTACCTTTTTGTCTGTTACTTAATGTGTTATCTTCCGGTAAGATCACCAAACTGATCCTGTCTGCCTGGTGGTCATTTGGGGACGGCATTATTCGCTGCAACCGCCGAATGAGAGCAGTGCATACACGTGAGCTAACCAGCGGGGCACGCTCACGTGCACCAACATGCGCGTGACCGGCCAAGCTAAGTCAATAAAGCAAGGAGAAGTTTGGATAACAACACACATAAGGAAAGCGACTTCGTTCTCTGCTCAGGTACATTACCCCACCGTATCTTTACACATACAATAGTTGTTTGCTGCTATATTAATGTTCAGAATGTTAGATGATGTTCCTTTAAACAAGTATTAAGTGTTATACATTTAGATTTTCTTTTTCTTTGATGTCTGGAATTATTTGAAAGAGATCACACCTGAGCGCTTAATGACATTATGTCGTTGGCCGTCCTTCTGAGTCACCGATGGTGGCACATAAACAAATCCACAAGCAAACTCCATTGTGAGCCTACCTGCCTATGAGAGAGAGGACATTATTTAATACATCACACATAATAACTCATTAAAGAGGACACCTTAACGTCTGTAAAACACTAAACACGTATAACTTACAGTCCACTCCAAAGTAATTACAATACAATTTGCTCTGGGGAGCATGTGACATTCAGTTTTTATGATGTCGTCAGGCCTTTAATTAAGCGCTCGAATGAAAGAAACTTAATCCACACAATGCAGGCAACATTTATCGATTGTTTCTGCAATATAAAAGCAACACATCCTCTGAAAACAAGCAGAAGACCTACTTACACATGCGGAGTCCTTTGAAAGCAGTCAGTACAGTGTACTGTATACCATAAACATGAAACCTTCCCAGGCCAGGACTGTGTGACGTCCTCTTGTCAGTCACTCTTTGTCTTTCATTGCGTCTCAGACATCTTGTCCAACAAGTTTCTTTACTCAAGAAACTGCTGTGATGTGTGTACAAAGCTGTGCGGTTGGGTGGTTAGTCAGAGATGTATTGCACATTGCCTAACTCTAGTGAATTGCGAAATAGGACAATAAAATGTTGATGGTCAAGATGATTTTTATGTTTTTCAAAGTAAAATAATATACAGACTATACTGTAAACATATTGAATGTACATATATACCTTGCTAGTGAAATTAATGACAATGACATGCTATTATGTCATTATGTTATTATTATCATTTAAGTTAATAGCATCTGTAATGTAATACAATGTTACGTTTATTCTAGGAATGCTAATCCCAATCTACAAGACTTCTGTGTACCAAAGAACTTGATCAAAAAAGAAACAAACTAAAAAGCATATTTTGAACAAATTTCTTTTGTCCTCCATTTGCTTCATGTAATTAAATGCGTCTATATTTACAATACATTCCCTAATCACAAAATATATAATAATAAAAAAAGATAATATACAATTGAAACATTTTAAGTGTATTTGAAAATGATGGCACATGTTTACACATGTATGTTTTAGCTTTTTATCTGGTCTTTTTCCCTTTGTGTTGTTGACACGATAGCGCCTCTGTGAGGCTATACTTAGGTACAGTGCAGCTTTGAGTCAAATGCTAACATCAGCACATGCACACAGATGCCAATGCTAACAAACTGGTATGGCTGATTTAGCCGGTACAGTGTTTACCACGTCCATCATCTTAGTTTAGCGTTTTAGCATGCTAACATGTGCTAACTAACTTTAACCTGCTGGTGGGCTCGATGAAAAGTCGGGGTCATTAGGATCAATAGAGTCATCAGGGTTCATCCTCGGTGCACCATGAATGACTGTTCAAAATCCATTTGATAGTTGTTGAGATATTTCAGTCTGAACCAACGTGGTGGACCAACCAACTGCCACACACACACACACACACACACACGCGCGCACGCGCATGCACAGAGCATGGCAACAAAAAACACTGTCAATCAGATGGATTAGAGGCAAAACAACTACACTTTTATTTTGAAAATCAATTCCCTTAGTCAAAGTAACTTCTATGTGCCTCTACATAATACTTATTGAGTAAACATTAACCTTGTGTGCTCCCATCATTGTAACCTGTTCCTGGGTCATCGCCATGTATCGTTATCCGCTGTTTTCATTGTAATGACCTAATGACTCAAACATGATGGCAGTAAATAAATATCCTCTCTTGTTCTTTTTTGTTTCATCTGAACGCGCACACATGCATGCAAACACACGTACACACTCGCACATATACACATACGGCTCCTGCACAAACAGTACATCTAGTCTTGGATAATTCATATTGCAGAAGCACTCAAACCAAAGTAGGTTAGAATATTAAGGCCTTAACAAATTTTACATTTCAAAGTGGCTGGGAACAGATTATATCGGAGTTACAAACTATATTGTATAACAATAATTGTTATTTTTGGAAGATTTGTAACTAACTGTAAGAAATAAGTTTAGGACAAAGTCTATTAGACAGTATGACGTCACTCTGCAACTTCAACGTAATTTGCTGGGTAGAAGCCCTCTTTCCCTCCGCTCAGGACTCCTCGACACCAACCCTGGTCATCCTCCTCCTCGACCTTCAGGAACACTTCACCTGGGATCACAGAAAACAGAAGTCTGTTAATCGATGTTTGTGTTTCAATAAATAGTGAGTTATGTGTGTCATGATACGCAAAGTTTTAATTTTTAGTTTACTTTGACTTTAAAGTACTACCAACCAACATCATGGGAGTGTTCCGACTGTTCTTATTATTTGACACTTTGACTGTACCATTCAACTCTAGCGGCACAATGCATGTTTAAGCCATTGCAAAAATGCCAGAAGATGTTGTTCCTATTAAGGCCACTTGGTGTCTGCTCTAAATTTCAGTAACGAATTATATCACGGTCAAATGTGAATGAAGAATTACATATACAAAGTTTTAGCGGTGGAGCACAAAAGACAGCTCTCTTTAAAAAATGTACATTCCACCATTTTCATGTAAATCGCCACATACGGCCACAAAGAGAACATTCTATAAAACATAAACTAGCCAACCATATTATGAGCATAATAATGTCAACAAGCATCTTATAACGACTAAAAACATTTAGTACATGCACCAAAACATAAAATGTTACCCAATATTCTTCCAAAATACAAAGCATGTGCAATTTTCAAATAGTTTTTTGATAAGTTAGGAATAGAATATATTTTAGTTAGGAAATATTATTTTAGAGTGTGTGTTTTAATTTTATTTGATTGACTGTTCTGTTTGCTTAGCTCACCTCAGCTTGTCTTAGTTGTCCAGAAGTGTCTGGTTACTAAACTTACTGAAGCCTTGCAAATGGTACTTTCATGTTTTTTTGTTAAGAGAAACCTAGACTTTGGCGCCTCCTTTTTTGCTCTATTATAAGGCTTCAGAAAATGTAACCAGAGATGGGAGACTTTAGCCAAATTGCAGGTCATTTCAGCGAGGGTGTTCCTATTGGCTTCTCTACAGATGCGAATGGGTGTGTGTGCACGCCCCTTTGGGGAAAGCATGATTTAACGGCAGAATCACAACCCAGATATCATGTAATGTAACATCAGTAAACTGCACACAGCACATGCATGTTTACTAGCCTGCCGTCATTTTAGAGGGATGGGATGCATTTGTTGTGGTCACACTGAAATTTATACTGATGCAATGTTTGTAATTTATTATAAAAATCCTATTATAGCTTTAAAACACTGAGAATAACACTACTGTCTGATACATTTGAGTGTCGTCACATCACACTTTAGGTGTCACCTGCTTTAAAGGACAGCTCATCGCCCTCCTCTCCCATGTAGTCATACATAGCTCGCACCTTCACACCCCCGATCATCACACTAACAGGAGAAGACGTGGATGTTTGAACAATCAGAAATACACAAATATGAATTGGAATAAAATATATGTTGTTCTTTTTTTTAATCATATATTGAAAGAACTACACGGGATTACTTACGGTCGATTCTCTTTTATTTTCATCTTGTCTCTTTTCTTTCTATCTAGCTTTTTTATTGGTGGGACCCATTCCTGATGAAAAAGATACACGTTTAGGTATCAAATTTATCAACACTTTGCTAGAGTAAAACAGCTACGATAAATGCAAATATTCACACAAAAATAGGAAAATATATTGTTTATATGGCCGTGCATTTCTTTAACTGAGGTAAGCACAAGAAAAACAACACAAGAAGGTTTACACAAAGCAACAATATACATTTTAGAAGATCAGTATGTCCACATTTAGTTCATGATGTCTCTGATGTAGGACTCCAAAAAAGTCTGTTTCTGATAAATACTGCATTTACTTATTCCATTGTTGGAGTGCAACATTGTAACATACATCAATCTTTGGCCAGTCGGTGGGCATGCCAGGACCGTGGTTGTTCTTCCACCATTTCAGATCATCTTGCTCATTGATGGACATCAGAGTGTGGTGGAGCTCACTGTACACCGCCTTCACACTGACACAAGGACACGATAAATACACAGAGACACTTGCTCAGCACTATCCCCGAACAAGCAATTTATTCACACCCAGTCACCTGATGGCTGCTCACCTCTCATTGTTGGTGATATCAAGATGTCTGTGGATGGAGAGGAAGGCCTGCTTCAGAAAGCTGATCCTCTTCCTCTCCTCCTCCTGGGACTCTTCAAAAATGGCTTCCATCTCCTCCATGTAGCGAGGTGTGTAAGACGTCGCTTCCTCCAGCAGTTTCTCATAGCGGTCTCTAATCTGTAGGCAGGGCACAAAACTATTTTATGACGAAAAGTAAAACATCTACTGCGTTTGAATGAAGGATCATCTAAAATGTATCAATCATCTGGTGCTCTTTACTGTTGCCATGTTGGGCTCCATAAACACAGAGAAGTGTAACAATAACACATCGCCATACAAGGCAAATGCTTGGAACAGAAACTTAAGGCTGGGGCTTGTGTTTAGAGTTGATAGTGCAGTACCAGATGCAGCAGGCCAGCAAATCCTTCTTGGAATGCAACATGTTTGACTTTGTGGCATGTCGTGAATCAGTGATTGGGAATTTAAATGTGCTGTGAATGAAGCCCTTATTCAACATGCATGACCTGGAGTGCAGTGGTGCAGTGTTTTAACATCCCTCCTCACCTTTTCTTTGTCCTCTGAGACCATCTCTCTGGCCTCTGTGATTTTCTGCTTTTTCTCTGGACTCATCTCAGAGTTTTCGTTAGCTTGTTTTTCTTTGTCGAGGGCTGTTTGCTCCCTCTGACAGGACTTGTGATACACAACGCGGGCCTTCTCCAGCTGATAAATACACATTCACACACATATTATTTACTTTAAGGAAATTAGATTTCTTATCGAACACTAAATATGAAGCTCTGGGTAGAGGATGGTTATGCTATGCTAGACTGGAAACAGGAAGAAAACAGCTTGCGTGGCTCTGACTAAAAGTTTAAAATATATATTTTAAAAAAACGTCTAAAGCTCACTAATTAACATATGATATCTTATTTGTTAGATTTGTATAAACAAACTTAGTGATAGTGTGTACAGCCGGCATATTTTAAGATCTTAGTCTGTGATCTAAGAGATTTATTTTGTTTCTGTCCAGTTTGAATGAAAAGTGTTTGATGATGAGTTAACAAGGCTATTAAGCCTCTTAGTTCGGTGTAAAAGAGAAACCTGAATTAAAAAGGTGTACAGTTGTATTCTTCAGTTTAGGTGTAAGAATATTTCCTTCATTGATTGTTTTTAGGGTTTAATTTGTTTATTTATTAGACTTATTGAAATCCCTGTTCGCACACAAAGCATTCTTGTACATGTATAGGCACAGCCTGCACGGCTCCGCAGGAGGAGCAATCAGCTTTCTCCGTCAATATAGCATGCACTGGGTCATGTATTTCTTTAGTGGAATACATACCATCCACCCTGATTGGACAGCCACATAAAAGATGGTAAATTTTCCCTTAATTGTACTTTCATTTTCATTCAAGTAAAAAGCAGTGCTTTTAACAATTATGGAAAAAATGTATGCATAACTTTTAGCAATAGTTTACATTCAATGAAGTTGGTAAACTTAGTTTACAAGGGATTATGTGGTGGACACCAAATCCCCTTAAAACCACAATGTGTCAATACAACTTGTTAATCAACGTACATTTTATGCTAAGTGTAGCTAACTGTCTCCTGGCTGTATCTTTATATTTAATGTAAAGACTTTTCAAAATTCTTTTCTATTATCTATACAATATTCAGGGCATTAATAGAGCAGCAAACAACTATTTTCTATCTAAAGATACAGTGGAGTAATGTCTACCCGAGTAGAAAAAATTGTCTGTCTGTCCGTCTGTCTGTCTGTCTGTCTGTCTGTCTGTCTGTCTGTCTGTTGTTATCAGAGCTTCTCTCCGCTTTGTTGACATAGCCAGGCCAGTCTTGTGTGCTTTTTAGTGCACGTTTGTGCGCGAGAGCGCGCCCCACTGTGGCTAGCTCATAGCCACCATAGCACCCATACGGTGGTTATAGTTACTAACGCCATGGCATCGTTGTAGTGCCCACTCTGGTTCCGGCTTAACACTGTTCGCTGTGTCCATACTGTTGCCGTCGTCTGCACTGTAAGCATTGTTTGCACTGTAAGCTTCTAGCGGCAGGCTCAGCCATCACAATAGATACGCTCTGAATTTTGTATTGAGCACCATTAAAACATATTGAAAATCTTTTGTTGCTCTACATGACAGTTCATTTTTGACCTTTGAAATAGGAGTTTGACAAAAAATCCTATTCTTTTCACATTATTCTGAGCTTTCAGTTGCTTCTTGTGGTTTTCATCTGCAGATGGAGTTGCCAATTGATACCTTGTGCAAACATTTGCTAATAAACACCATGAAATGCAAAAAAATGGTTTCTTTTTGAGTAAAGCAGCCATTGCTACTTCTGACCTCCATCACAAGCATGTCACACGCACACGCACCTTCGTCATCTTTTTGGACCAGGGTTTCTGCGCACGAGAAAAACTTGTGTTGTTGTTGTGGCTCTCCCTGAACCCACAAAATAGTTTCTTTGGAAAGGTCTCCTTCTGCCAGGTTTTCACGCGGCCGCCTTCCTCCACCATGAGGGACTGGGATATGGAGGAGTGGAGGGCGGACAAACGCTCGGTGGAGGTGAAGAAACATTGCCATGCCCTCATGAGGGAGCCATAAAGTGGTCCTGGGAAAGGAGAAAAAAAGACTGAGGAATGAAATAACAGAGCACAGAGGTCATGGAACCAGCAGAGAAATAATAGACTCCCATTTGTAAAGTTTCAAACAGGCACAGATGCAGCCATTTAAAATACATCATGATGTTATTTTAAGCCGATGTCGACTGAGATGATCAAAAAGACCTGGGAATGCGTGTTCCCATTTTCAGGCTACCCATCATGCAGCTCCTAATACTTACGAGAATCCACTATGGACTTCCACTTGCTGCTCCATTGGCTGAGCTGCTGGGCGTACTGTTTCTCTACTTTTGCTCTCTCTGTGAAACAGGCCACAATGTCGTTGCAGGCCTGGAAGGACTGTTGAGTTCGGTGCACTGTAGGCACATAATTTCCTGGCTGAGAGGAGGAATGGTGATATGTAAGAATAACAACCCTGCAGAACTCAAGTATGTACTGTACATTCCCAAACACACATGAGGACCGATTTAGTTTAGCTATTCCTTGCATCATAGTGTTGTTAGATTCAATCATAAATATAATCCTCACCATCCAGAAGCTCTGTTTCTTGACATCCTCCGGCGGCTCTTTGGGAAGGCTCGCCATTGTAGGGAGCGTGTCTGTCTCAGAAAGTAAGAGATAGCCGTTTGTGTTACACGAGAGCCTTGCTCGACTGGTTAAGATGCATAATGAGCAAGGAAAGAGAGCGTGTGGCAGACAGGTGACATTGATAATCACGCAACAGGTCGGACGTCTACACTATGTGCAGATACAGCAGGCCGACTTCCTCATAAACAGAACTGTTCCTCCTGCATGGCAGGCAAGTCTGATAGGAAATAATTGGCGGCTGAAACCTTACAGTGTGTGTGTGTGTTAGTGTGTTGCAGAGCTTATTGCCATAACAACTTTGATGATTCTGACGAGGTGTTATTTACACTGTACAGTGCTTGGATACATCCAAGAAGCCCCCTGGTTCGGTAAGAGGAGTGTCATGCAGTAGCAGACTGGAATTCACAGGGGTGGGATCTGCCAGTAGGAATAGAGCAGCTGCTCCAGCATTCTTCCTGTTGCCTTCCCAAAATAAACAGCACGGAAAGGTCATCTTTCCCTTTGCTCTGACTAATACGAGGCCTAACAGAACCAACTGTCGCCCACTCTTACTCTTCCTGCCTATCGATATGGAGATCATGACCGCAAGAGCAAGATTTCTGCTTTGGCATACAAATGGGAATGCAGGATTTAAAAGGAATTCAACTGTCCTGACATTTTTGCACAGCTTGTAAAGCAAAGCCCAAGTGTAGCATATACATTGGAGGGAGATTGAACAAAAGAAGAGAGCTGCATGCACGAACACGCAAAGGACGCGGTCACATTCAGGCCTATTTCTGTCTGAGTAACAAGTTGGCACATTGCTGGCTGAGTAATATGAAAGTGACTAACCACACCTCATCACAAGACTGAGCATGACGGAGAGTTAGGCTCACTTGCTGGTGTAAATGCATATATTATCATGTCATTCCTTCTTTTTTTCAGTTACTATGAGCTCCTGCAAGTCGAAACATGGAAAGGAGTACCTGAAGGCTCAGCTTAAATTTCCATTTTTTCACTTTGTCTGATTCTGTTATCCACGCAAAGGAAAGGAACATCTTATACACTCATTTTATCTCACAGAATCATTCATATCAAAGTATTTTGATGCTAAAAAAAACTCCATCCACAAGCATTAAAAAAAGAAGCAAGAAGTGGCAACAGAGCAGTCATGCCTGGCAGCACTTACATTTCTCTCTGAATCACCAGTGATTACTCAAGTGACCACTTGTTACTGTAGTTCAAGGGCCGAGGATTTTCTCTCCATTTCTCTGTCCGTCTCCCGCTCTCTCAGTGTGCCTCTCTTCCTCTAACACATGTTTCTCTCTCCGTTCTCACTGACCCAATTTTCCCTGGGCACTTAAAGTTACACACACACACACGTTGTCGATCTAAAAGTGGGCGTGAGACACCGAGACAATACAAAAATTAACCAAATCAGAGCCTTTGCATGGTAATCACTCCGCTGCTAATTGGCTTCAGGGCAAACAAAGAGGGAGGAAGAAACTTACCTTTCTTGCTCTCCTGTCAGCTGCGATATTCTAGTTCACAGTCATGAACTCTTCTTCCTCTTTCTCTTCTGTTCCCTACTTTAACCCCATCCTTTGCTTCTTTGACTCACTGGCTTCACTCCCTATCAGTTCTGTTTAGCTCTTGGACTATCACCCTCTCACTTACTCTCCACTGTAGAAAAACAGCTGGAAGAATCCCCCTCTCTCTCCATGCCTGTCCCTCCCCGTCTCTCTCAATATGGTGCTAATGAGATGCTGAACCTTCTTTTTGACCGTTCGCTGGTCACAGAAACGTGTCAATGTGCCACAGAGTCATGTGAGCTTATTAGTGAGTGTGTGTGACAGCAGGGGGGTGGGGGTGTCCCATGAACTGCCACATTAGGCCTATATGCCCCTTTGTGACCTGCCATTCTCTCCGTGGTCAGGCCTAGAAAGAGAGCATGTCAAAGACAGTACAGTATGCAGCATGTTCACCACACACTTGTTGTGAGATTTTACTCTTCTGGATATCAACCAGAAGTTAAAGGAGAACACAAGAGTTACAGTTCACATACTGCTGTCTAGATCTGCTTTATATTCCTCAGTCTTTTTGAGATACATGCTGTGTGTAATCAGGTTTAAAACAGCACTTGTTCTTAACAGCTTATTCAGAGCCAGAAAAATTCAAAGGACATTCACCACCCACCATACATGAGATATTGTTACTCACTAGTGGTTGCAGAGGGTTAATATCAGTTTGGGCAAGTGTTCCTTTAGGCTCTACAGAATAAGGAGCCCTGGAAAGAAACAATTAAATCCTAATTATTCATTAAGAATAAGAATAAAATATTTAAAAAACAGTTTGACAGTACAGAAACAACCAGAACAATGGAGCGCACACACCTATGGGACCTTGGAAGGTCATAGAACTTCTATTTGAGATTATCTTTATATATATATACACACGTTACATATATTGAGTCTCAACTAATAAATACCGTTTTTTTTAAGAGACAATCTGTTTTTTAAACATGATATCGAGCGTCGTACAAAAAAAATCTCAGGGTGATGTTAGGTTTCTACTATAGAAACAAAATTTAAGTCAAGCGACACTTCTATCATCAATTGATTATGGTAATGATATATATGCATGCAAGTACATCCTCTGAAAATGTTAGGAAAGACCAAGAATCAAATTGTAACGTAGCATGATATTCTAAACCCTCATCGTGGTGTGAGGTAGAAATAGATTATTTTATAAGCATGCAAGATTTTAAAAACAGGATTAAGGATTAGTTGAGCACTTAATGTACTTGTCCTGACACTGAATGACAATTCTTTGGTTAAAGCAATTTGTTGATTTGTTTGAAGTCTGTCATCTCATTCTTTCTTCTCTTTTTATGTTGTTTTTAACTTTTTGTTAAAGTCTGTTATTTGTGTTTTGACGTGGTGCTTCTGTGAAACAGTTCTGCTGCCATCTCGCTCATGCAGGACCCACTTGAAATAAGACAAAACATCTCAATGGGATTCTCCTGGCTTAATAAAGGTTAATAGAAATGTGTGTCGACTACTTTTGCAACACAAAGTTCATCACGGACCATCAATCAGAAAACTTTGCCGGTACAACCCAGCACTACCACTGCCCACACTGCCCACACTGCCGGGCGCTGGGTGAATTTGAGTTGCTACAGCTTACTGAAGGTCAGTCTCCAGAGCTGCCGCTCACTCTCCTCCCAGAGAAGTAGTCCCCTAGTGTAGTCACGCTCCACAGACTACACTGTGAACAGCATCCATTGAAAATACAGATGGGTGACAAATTAGAGGGAAAACCTGATTAAATAAGTTAAAAAACATAAAGAAGCAGTTGCTTGATGATGACATACTGTGGCCTGCGCAGTCAGCAGATCTCAACCCAACGTGTATGGGAGATTTTAGACAGCTCTCTCCTCCACCATAATCCAAACACTAAATGAAGAAACATGTTTTGGAAGAATGGTGTACATTTCTTTTTGTGTTTTTCTCTGTGGAAGTTTTTTTTCATACTGTGAGAAGAAAAATAGCAGCTTGTGGCCTCATCCCCACAGAGATAAACAAGCCCTGACATCTATAATTTTGGTAATTATGAGCAGACTCCTCAGTTAGAGAGCTACAAAGCAAAGGCAACCTGGACAACTGGCAAAAACTGGCCACCATGCTCAGCAAACAATCTCACACAATCTCCTTCCAAGCTGTTTTTCATTCTTAACAGGTGTCTTTCAGTGTGCTGCATAAATGCAGCCACTGCTTGCTTTGAATTAAGCCATCTCATCTTCTCCCTCCCCGCAAGCTCTACTCTTTTGTCCTATTAGCTCACCGAGCCTGATGGGAATATAATCCTGGACCTGAAAACAATGTTGTGTTCAACCACCGCAGGGCTGAGAAGAGCTGCTGCCAAATTACTCAATTCAAACACAGCACTTTAAATTGGATCATTATGTGAAACTGTCAGAAGAGGGAATCCAAGGAGAAATGAGAATCACGACAGGGCCATATTATATTTTAGCATTTATTTCAACACCTTAGTTGTACCTCTATTATATAGTGTATCAGTATATACTTTATTTTATTCAAAGCAAAACTCTATTTATTTATATATATATATATATATACCTTTTATCTCTGCATATTTATGCTCATACTGTATGCAGTCATATTCAATATGCATTTTACTAGACCTAAAAAACTCTTTTAAATCATAGTATGCAATGCTTTCTACACTATTGCTCAGTCCTTCACATTCTCAGAATAGTTAATCATGAGATAGCAGTGAGGCAACTCAGCATGAGAATACAGAGTCATCATTTTAAACTCACATAGAGAGAATACACATTAACTAACGTGCGTCAGCTTCACTGGGGTTCACCACAGGGCGAGCAGTATAGAAAGCATTTACAGAAAATCAAAAATGAAACAAACAAAACAAAGCTTCAAAGAATTTCTCCACACTATTTGGAAGACGGAGATTCTTAAAAATGTTTAAATACTTAAATATTATATCTATTATACTATATTTGTATGTTATTGTCATCATCATCATTACATATAGATCTATAAATGATGTGTGTTTGCCTTACAGTTGAATTCACTGCAGGGAAATGGCTAAACTGGCATGTTAAAAAAATTCTGGGAGTTCATCTTCACATCAAAGCAACATATGTAGTATTTGCTTTAAGTTTGAAAACTGTGTTTCTTTTTGAGGGTTAATGTGTGGAACGGGGAAACACTGGGGATTGTCAACTATTGAGAAAAAAACAATATTTTCTGACCATTATAAATATGTTTTGGAAAAGGCATTAGAAAGAGAAAAGTGTTGGTCAAGGAAAGCGTTTGGCTGACGCACTAAATCAGACACACAGAGACTCACAGAGGCTGAAGGTTGAGGTTCAGGTAGTCAGAGAAGCAGTAAAAAGCCCTTATTGATCACTGCACCTGCTGTGTGAGAGAGAGCCGTCAACATTATGGCATCAAAGAGGACGGATCCATCCCTTGACCTGTGCTATGGCAATTAACACCAGTAAAGAAAAAAAAAAAAAAAAAAAAAAGACGATTTGCAGTTAAAAATGTCATACAAACCCTTTCAATTCCTCTTTTATACATTTCATCTCCTTTCTATAGAATAATCAGGAAAATAATAAAAGGTAATTTCACAACAATATAATCTCAAAACTTGTACGTCCTCATTATGCACAACTTCAATTCAACAGTTATAAATACCCTGACCAGTTTGAAATGAATGATTGCGATAAGCACTTTGTACAAAACATATGGTTCTACTATAGTAGTGAATCCCGTTTAACATGTAAGATATATTTAGTGCTCGCAAATACATACATACAAAGCTTATTGGGGTATCCTTTGGGGTAATATGGCAAAGATATAAAGAGAATACCAATATTGTCTACCATTTTATCTATCATCATTTACAAACAAATCTCTCATATTCTGACTTTGGCTCCTGTACTCAGCCATTTGATACTCTGATCTGCTTAAAGCTTCAAATATGATGTTAGGATGGCACTGTTTTACCCAGAGTTTCTGGCTCAGCCACAGTCAGTAACACTTTATTGGGGTCTACCCTTTAAGCAGCAACTTTTCCATTTTTCTTTGAACTCAGACTGAAGTTTTCTCAATACTGCTAAACAGCAGATGGTGTGAGAATCCATCTGTCAGTGTGTGTGTGAGAATAAGTGTGTGTGTATATGTGTTTGTCTTTTACAGCACAAAACGGCGTGTTAATTAAATGCCTGTCCATCAAAAGTTTTAAAGTATATTTTCAGTTGAAGAGCGTCATTTTCATATGATATTCATAACGTCCTCGTACCCTTTCTTGACCAAAAGTCATCCCACAAATTTCAACAGTATTCTCTAAATGTGGAGCCAATTTGAAAGAAAACTCCCCCCAAACACATTCAGCCCTTCTTAGTCTAAGTTCAACACAACCTGTTGATGTCCACTGCTCTTCTCTTGCACATCTTCTGTTATTGTCCATCTTTGTCAATTAGTTTCTCTCCCTTTCTTTCATCTTTGAATCACCCCTTCACTCTCTCAGTCTGTGTCTTGGAGGGAAGTAGTGACATGCAAAGGAGAGGAGAGCCGCCTGGGGGAGAGAAGGAGGGCAAATCAATAAGAATAGAAATGAAATAAAGGCGCAGCAAACTAAATAGGTTTGATAAAACTGGTAAATAAAGAGAAAAGGGTCGGAGGGAAGATGAGATAACGTATCAAATTATATGCATCTAATGAAGAAAGGGGACGGCCCAGCTAACTTGACTGTCCTTCACCATCCAGTGCTTCCTTTTTTGACCTTTGACCATATTGCCTCTATGTGTTCCAGAGTCTATTAGTCCTCCCTCACCTGTCAGTGAGTTTCTTCAGCGCCCTCTCGATGTTCATGCGGTGTCCCACACGTGTCACTCCCAGGTCCAGGAAATCATCCTTGGTGAGCGAAGGCAGATGTGATCCATCTATCTCATTGTCTATAAAACGCTCTCTGTGTTCCCCCAGGTTTAGGTAAGCCAGCCAGTCGGCCACATCGTACTTGGTCCAGTAGGGCAGGGGCTTGACAGCAAAGGGTTTGGCTGGCGCAGGAGGAGTGAGATGGGGATAGTTGAGGCAGGATGGGCTGAGGGGCAAGTGTATGGGGGATGAGGCTCCAGAGAGAAAATGGGTGGGGGAGAGAGAGCGGGAGACAAGTAGGGGGTTCGCACTTGGCACACCAGATGGGGAGAAGATTGGAGGAGTTGAAGTCGCGTAGGTATCTCCTAGAGGGATTCCAGGCGAAGGAGGGGTGAGGGGCCCGGGGAAGTCAAAGGGGTTGTTGTAGATAGGTGTAATGGGAAGGATTGGGAGAGAGGAAGGCCTGGGAGGAGTTGGGTTTGACTGTTCAGTGTTATAGATAAGAGGACTGGGAGCTCGCCGTCGTGAGACTGAAGACCGCATCTCCTTTGTGGGACTGCACTGAAAATCAAAAGTCTGCCCGCGCAACTTGGACCGATGCTTTGGCGACGTTGGGTATGGGCAGTAGGTCGGAGAATGGGGAGGGTGTGCATGAACTGGGGAGGTAGGCATCTGTGGAGATGGGGAGCGGGTCCAGTTGCGTTGAATTGGGACTTGAGAGGATGGGGAGACAGAAGGAGTGGCCGACAGATTTGGTGTTAGGATCTGACGATGCTGTGGAGAGGAGGTGGGTAATGGCGAGGTGGAATGGCCAGAAGGGGGGCTATGAAATACATCCGTGAAATCCGCTGAATACCTGAGAGACAGACAAACAACAAACTTCAGTTAAAAAAAGCAGATATGCAAACTTTCATATTAATATTAAAGGCCGGTTAATGAAAACAAACAAACCTATGCATGGTGGGTGACTTTGGAGTGTGGCTCCAGTCATCCATGCTCTTCATATGTTGTAGCTTGGAGCTTAGCTCATTGATGATGCTCGCCTTCACGCCAGCAAGAGGGGAGTGAAGTCTGCGGCCCTCCAAAACGATACCACCTCTCTGTACTCCATCTCCACCTTGCTCATGCTCACCAACCTCAACCCAGTTCACCGACCGAGGGTCTATCTGCCTCTCTAAGCAGGCAGCCAGAGAGGTGTTGAAGCCATCCTCCATTTTGGATCGACTCTGCTTGCGCTTCCTTTCATCTTCGAACACTTCTAACCTAACATCGTCCGGGTTGCTTGGTCTGTGCAACTGCAAAGGAGCAGGGTTGGTGCTGTTCTGCCTACGTAGTGCAACAGGCGGGCACCTCCCTCCTCCCTCCTTGTAATGAGTCATCCTTGGAAACACTGGATTTGCCAGTTTGGCACTGTGCAACTCAAATGTTTGCCCACCTGAGTAGGTTGTGCAAGGATCCTGATGCTCACTTCCTCTCTCTCCCTCTTCTCCTCGCCCATCTCCTCCAATCCCTCCCCTCTCTCCTCTTAGCCCACTCAATCCCAGCATTTCTAAATGGTGGTCGCTACTGCTGTGACTGTCAAGCTCCTCAATCCCAGAATCCACCACGGCATCTTGCCAGTCTCCACTCTTCGGTGTAACAGTAGGGTGATGAGTATGGTCAGCGGCTTTGCCCCCTGTGCTGAGGCCAGTCTTGTGCCCGGCCATGGTCATACTGTAGTCAGAGGATCCTGGTGAGGTTGTGGTGGTGGGGGCTGCAGTGGATGTCATGGTAGTGGTAGCATAGGTAATGGTGGCTGTGCCTCTATCCTGGGCCGTGATGTGACCACCTACTGAGGGGTCGTTAGAGCTGCCATAATAGGGGTGAGAGTGAGACATGGGCTGGGGTCTGTGTAGTGAAGTGGCAGGCAAAGGTGTAGCGGTGTTGGTAGTGGCGGGCGGAGGGGGAAATATCTGTGGGGACGGATAAGATGGAGAGAGAGCCGATTGTGTAAGGTTGGCCACCTCACTGTCATAGGATGTAAGGCTGGAGGCAGCAGAGTCCCCACCCTGTGAGGAGGGTTGGGGAGCATTTGAGTGCTTGCTAGATGGAAGAGAGGGTGGAGGAGGTGGTGCAACAGCAGCAGAGTGTTGACTCCGGTGTTGATGCTGCTGAGGATACTCCTGGACTCTCTCCTTCTTACCATTAGCAAACTGTATAGGAGGGGGCAAGGGATCTGAAAAGACAAACTCATCCTCTGCATCTATTGAGGGAGCTGGTGGAGGGAGAACCATCAGTCCTAGACCTCCACCCGCCCCTGCTCTAGTTTCATGCGTCTGTGCGGGGGCTGTGGGGACAGTATACTGAGGGACGTAGCTGGTGTTGGGAGCACTATCCATCTGCAGAAAGGAAGGTCTTCGGGGTGCGGGTTGAACCGGCGGTGGAGGAGGCTGCATGGGTGGAGCAGGTCTGCTGTCATACACCTCCTTTTCTCTTTCTCTCTCCCTGGGGCTCTGTGGGTAATACTGGGTTGAATACTGACTGGTTCGGTCCTCTGAGAAGCGAACTCTGAGACCCTCCCTTGGCGCTCCTTCCTTGTCTCTCTCCATCCTCTCCCCACCTCCTCCTCCCAAACGTAATATCCTTGGTGACTGTGGCCGGCTCATAGATGCAGGCGAGGTGGTGGCGGTGGGGGAGCTTAGGTGGACGGATACAGGGGAAGTGTAGGCAGATTGTGTAGGGGTTGCAAAAAGTGAAGGAGTTGGGGTCTGAACAGGAGTAGGGAATGCTCCTACTGTGGACAGCTGCCGACCAAAGTGTCTCTCCTCTCTGCGTGTCCTGCGGTCATCTTTTAGGGCCCTCTCTCTTGCAGCTAGGGCCAAGCCAAGTGGGGACGAGGGGTCAAGAACTTTCCCTGTAAGTGGGTGGATGAAAGTAGTAGTGGCCTGGGTGCCATACATTGAGGGAGCTGACTTGGGCTGGCCATCCTGACCAAGAACAGGGGAAGAATACTCAGGCAGGCCAAAGGCTGGGGGCATGCTGCTGGAATAGTGGACATAGCTGTCTCCCGAAAACATGCCCTCATCTATAGACTTGGAGGGCCGTAGACGAGGGGTGGGCACTTCCATTTGTATGCCCTGTAACGGCTGAATTCTTGCCCCTATTGCTCCTCCTCCCTCCTCTACTCCTCCCTCTGCCTCTCCTTGAATGTCCTCCTCAGTTGATAGGAAGAAAGAAGCACTCTTTCTTCTCATATCTCGGAAACGTTCTCTTTCCCTGCGTGCCCCTCCTCCTCCAAAGGCCGTACCGTATGTTGACGTGTAGTCCAAGTTTTCCAAGTTTTGCTGCGAGGAAACAGATGGGGCAACAGTTGATGAAGGCAAGGATGTGGGTGTAGGGGGCTGAGGTGGCAAAGGGGTGAGTGGTGAGGGTAGACTGGTGTTGGGGCTGTCTGAGGTCGTATCTGCTGAGGTGTGGTCTTCAACATGGCGGAGGGGCTCAGCTTCCATGCTGCTACCCTGGCTGCTTCGCCCACTGCTGCTGGTTGAGGGAGCTTTGACAATGATGGTGGGGATGGGGATGGAGCTCTTCTCTTTGGCTGCAACTCCTTTTCCTCGGTGCTGTCTCAGCCCATCCTCCACTTTCGACTGTTTCATCAGAGCTCCTCGACCACCCCTCCTGGTTGTACCCCTGCCAACCCCTCCACCCTGCTCCCGGTTGGCCATGTGCGGGTGATGTTGCGGTGCTGGTGGGGCCTTTGGCTTAGCACTTGTTGGTGGTGTAGCACTGCTGTAGCCTCTCCTTAACCCTCCCATTTTGCCACCACCTCTCCTGGGCGCCTCCGGCTCTCTGACACCCAGTCCATCAGATTGTCTGCGGAGGGTGGGGACCATGGCCTGCTGGTTCATCCCACCAGGCCCACCCCTCTCCCAGCCTGCTTGAGTAGCATGCCCTGGCTGGGACTGGAGCTGGTAGTGGGCTTGAGATACAGGGGGTATGGGCATAGCAGGCCCTCTCACAGGATGAGGGCCTGCTGATAAAGGTGGCTCTGGGGCAGATGTGTTAGGGGGTGGGGGTATCTCCTCCGGTCCCGGCACCGACAGGCTGCGAGCCAGTTTCATAGCGGGTGGGTGTAGATACTGTCTTTCCTCCTCTGTTACACCTGAGAGCAAGAAGACAGGTTTTTATATAATTAAAAAGAAACTATTGAGCAGGCAGAAATCTTTCCATGACGATTGTCATTACCAATAGATTTTTGACGTATCATGACTGCATGCTGAGTGTGGCCGGGTTGAAAATGAGCTTGGTTGTAGCCAAAACCTGGTCCGGGCTGCACCATACTCACTGATGACTGATGCTCATAGGGTTGCTTCAATTGTCGAAAAACATTTTGAAAAGGGACAAAAAGAGAATTTGAAAGGAAGAAAGGAGTAAAAGAGAGAAGAGGAAACATTAATAACACATAATCAAATCTAATTGATGTCGGCTGTTAAGCTGATATACAGTATAATGCAATATAAAAGAACCAGTCAGTCTGAGTATTGGAGTATCAGGCAACAGAGCATGGATGCATGAACACAAACTGCCTCACACTTAAATAAATGTTTTAGTGTGGTTGATCCATTGTCAATCATTTTCTATAAAGTGCAGTGAGAGCAGGAGAACGTACACAGCTGAAAAACAGAGCTTAAGACCAAGCCGCTTTAAACCTTTTCTAGCATTAGTCACGTCCATGACTAAATATCTGCTGTATCCTAAATCAGCGGAGAAGCTCTGTTGTATGTGAATATGGTATGGAAGCAGGACCATGATTAGGGTAACGACCAAAACTATGACCATCTCTTTTCCATTCTCAACAATACCTCATTGGAGACATTGGGAACAACACTCTTGCTCCGGTCCCTCTTGCCTCCATGACCCCTCTGGCCCTGGTTGTCTGGAGTAATAGTGTGTTGGGCAGCAGACAAGATTTCATCCAGTTTATCTAAAACAAAGACCAAGCAGGGGCAGGGCAGGAAAGAAATGTAGAGAGAAAGTGAGAGTGAGTATAAAATAAAAGGCAGAAACATGAAAAGAAGGATTCCCTCCCATCCCCTCAAGGTTTAAAAACACCCTTTTACAGTATGACAAGAGCGGTGAGAGAGATTTCTTACTTAGTGCCATCTGATAGACGGTCCTCTTCTTATCAGGACCAAGAGAGGACTCGTATTCTGAAAAAGGAGGGAGAAAAAGGAGCATCAAACAGGCTAACTTTTAATTAAAGCTCAGGGGCTGATGACTGGTAACGATTAAGGCTGATATTCACCTGCTTTCTTTTTCCATGGAGACGCAGCTGTAGCAAACATAATTTGGAAAACAGAAATTAGGTGTGACTAGAACTGCTGTGTAGTCATGTGTATTATTAGGCAGTTGACATAGCTGGATGAAATACATACTCGGACACATGTGATGGTGTGAATACTGATGTGATGAGAGGAATGGTGATGGGGACGGAAATGATAATGAGAGCACACAAATCCGTGATTCTCCCACCTTTGTCCACTGTATGCAGAAGCATATTTGGTCCAAAAGAAAAAGAAAAAGAAACAAACCAATTTGTGACTGATGGCACCAGACCAGTATCATTTCACAACCTGTTCAGTTATAACCTTTGTTATTCATAGTTAATACCAAACATGCAAATTAATCTAAAAGCTCCTTTCACATCAAAGTATTGCTAATGAAAAAAATGATATTGCCCCAGTAATGGATAATTCTCTTGGCTATCTGCATCATCTCAGGTTCAAATTTAATGATGTGTTTCCCTAATAGTGCCCTAGTAGTGTACCATCATCCAGCAGAGAAGCTGATAACTCACATTTCAAATGTGACCCCCCCAGAAAAAAAAAACTGGTGGGGCCTATAATCTTTTAAAAATAATAATTTCTTTCCCCCCCATCCTTTTAATTATTTGCAATCAAGCCTTTGCCTGCCCCCCCCCTATCACCTTACCCATGTCTTCCAGCTCTGATGTCATTGACTTGGAGCGCAGGGCAATGGCAGGAGGAGTCAGTCTTTTAGTCTGCTGCGGGGCTGCCAAGGGAAGCCAGCCAAATGCAGACTTAATGTTTAGTCTTCTCGTATAAACATGCAGTCACCATTGACAACCACATTCAAACAGGCTTTTAAGGCGAAGTAAACACGCAATCAGCTTTATCTTCACATCATAAACATGGGATGGAAATGACATACGAGGAAAGTTTGACTCGTACCTCTCTTCCGAGCAGTATCCTCCAGTTCAGGGTTTCGAGCAACCATCACAACTTTCACCATAAGGCTGTTGCTGCCCTGTCGGATCATATTGACCACCTGCCGGTGGCCAACCTTCACCACATTCTGGCCGTTCACCTTACAGACACAAAGACACGGAAGGACTTAATGAAGAATGAGCTGATCCACTTAAATGAAAGAAGAAAAGAAAAGGTAGGTACAAGCGAGTGGAGCAAAAAACTGAAACACACTTTACAGAATAACTGAGGGGCTTTTTGTGACCACTGGTTCACTTTGGTAATGCAGCTTTCCCATGTTTGGCATATGTTGTTGCAGATTTCAAAGACTTTTCTTCAAACATACATCATTTTCCAGTGTTTTGGACGAGTGCACCAGCAATTCAGGCAGCGACTACAGTAAATCACAGTTACAAAGGCTTGGGCAGCTACAGAAGTGACTCATATTAGGTTGAATACTAATTAGCAGATATGTCAGCTTTAATATAGGTTTGACAATCACAATTTTTAGAACTGAGTTTTTTCAGTAAACTAACGGGAACTTTAACAGGTACAAAAAGGCCAGAACGTTGCTGCTTGAACGGGCATAGAAACATGAAAGGGCATAGGTTTTATGCCTTAACTGATGTCCCACATTCACAGCCCAGCGAGGACACACATTTTGGTGGTGGGAGGAAACCAGAGCACAATCGCGAACACGAAGAACATGCAAACTCAACACTGACTCTTCTTGCTGTGAGGTGGCAACATGTGTGGGTAACATTTTGAGTAATAGTAACAAAAAATAAGTAAAAATTTGCAATCACAATCTTCTTTTCTGATCTCATAGAAATCCAATCTGCGCCTATCAGCTCACCTTAACTTGCAGAGTGCGTCTGGAGGTTCAGCACCCGGCTGCTTAATGATCGATGTCTTAGTTAATCAGACGCTGAATACACAAAACATTTAGAGACAAACCGCTTTCTTGTAAATATGGTCTGATGTGTTTTATCAATCAAATTGGTATTTACTGCAAGCTATTTTATTGTAAAGTGGTCCTATTGTCCACCCTGCAGATATCACTGATCTGTGATCAGTTCAGTGCATCAGTATTGGTGTACAGACTTCTCTTCAGGCTGCCTGGTCTTTTTCATTTCCTATATTTCCCAGAATGATTTGTGACACTCTCGGAGAAAAATGCCAGCACTTGTTGCATTTATTAGTGGGATTTTTTAAGTAAAATTGTATTCCCTCACTCAAAATGTAATATAGTGCTTCAGGTTCAGTTTGTGCGTTAGTGTCCAAAGTGCATCTGGTCCTTACCTCGATGAGGAAATCCCCCATCCTGAGGCCCGCCCTCCAGGCCACACCCCCCTCATCGACAGACTCCAGGTACTGCAGCGCGGGGAACGCTGGCGTTGGAGTGAACTCTTCTATGGGAGTCTGAGCTGCAGAAGACAAAATGTTAAGCATGAGTGGACACATAACTACAACATGGATTTGAGAAGAGGGAGGGTTAGAGGGATATAAAGAGAGAAAAAGAGCATACGAGACTGAGAAGGCTATAGAGACAGAAAAATATGAGGCAAATTTGGGTGAAGAGGCTCACCTTTGGCTCCCCTAAGCACAAAGCCAAAGCCCTCATTGTCTTTCTTCTGCAGGAGCACTGTCTTCTCCTTAATGATGTAGTCACTTAGAAAGAGTAAAGTGGGAGCAGAGGAGAAGGGGATGGAGAGAGACAGCGAGAGAAAGACAGAGAATAGGAGAGAAACAGAGCTATATGACTTCTATATCAACAGAAAAGTGTTATTGTCATGCAAATAAAGCCTTTTCTGAATGTGTAAAACAGCTATACTGCATCACATTATGATATCACACTGCAGCAAAAGAGGTTGGCTTGAGAATGTCATACAAAAAATGCTGGTGCACAAAAGGGTTGATGTCAGGGATACAGTTAGTGTCACAATGGGAGGAAGTGTATATGAGATGACATTCCATACTATGGACTAATCCAGCTAGAGCTGACAAGCACTGGGATGGGGGGGGAACGGCACATTAGAAAAATGTGCACACACACTTCCCTGATAATGGAAACTTCCAAATGCACCTAAATTGCTGCATTAGCTTTCGCTGCCTCTGGCAGCTTTTGCAAGGATAGTGTTTTACCGACTCCAGCGCTACCACTACCGGTCATACATGACACATCACATCATGGAGCAGAAGACATTGGACAGACCTCTGATCTTCCTCCACAAACAGATCCTCTTGCTAAGAGACCACAGCCTCGGAGGGCAGAAATGATCACAGACTTGATGCAAGCTTATCATCACACTTACAGTAGTGTAACAGCTGGCCCAGCAAACTCCTTCATTATTCTATTACCATGTCTGGGACTTTTGGCCAAGCTGCTTTACAACCCTTTCTCGAATATAGGACCGGTTTTAAATGGACTTCACACTGCCACACACAGCCACATCTCATGACTCATTTCTGGACTTGACTTTCCAACAATGTCAATTCACCCTGGTTATGTTAGAGAGCCCGGGGCTTGAGCAGAGCTGTATGATTTAAGAGGGATTCCAGATATTTCTTTCCGAGGCAGCTCATTCCAGTGTTAGTATGTGCTCTTCAACTTAAACCAAACTGACACTCCAACTGAAATCAAATCAAAGGATTTGATTTCCTAGAATGGATAACTGTGAGTGAACAGGATAAGTTGCCTGGTAGAAGAATTGTCTATATTTATAGTAATAGTTTGACTCCCAATAATGCAGTGAAAATGCTCCGGGTATACTCAAGGGGAATACATGTTTTTTCTTCTTCTATTAGACCCTCCCCCTTTTCAAATGGGAATTTGAGGTGAATTCTGTGTGCGTTCACACCTGGACCTTCATGAGAAGTAGTGTACGTAAATAGGAGTTTTCAGCCATGAATTCAATAATTCCGGGTATTGCCTGTATACTCTCGGGCTCCATACAAATTCTCAATTACAATTCTCCTTCGCTTGAATCAACGGACCCAAAACCGTGGTGCTAAATCCAACTTTAAATCTCTAAAGTAAACACAACCATTTGATTGGTTTCCTGACAATCAAGTTGGCAGGGTAACTTGGCCATGTAACCCTAAATAAACCCACAATGTAACATTTAAAAACGCCAACATTTTGATTTATTTTTTAGTTTTAGGCAGCAGATTTAAATATTTTCTACGTCTGGCAGAGGACCCCATCACTCCAACTTCATTCTGCCTCCGCCACTTGTGAAACACCCATGTGTATACAGGTCCTAAAATAACAAAAGCAGTAATAGAATATTCCACACCGCCTCTTACAGTACAGACCCAGCAAGGTGTTGTGTATTCAAGAGCATGTAATAAAGTTTGGCTGTGGAATCACAGATCACACAGAGGTACAGCGGAGGCATGAGCGTTGGCCTACAGGCCTGAAGATCCAGACTTCGACACCAAGTTGTAACTTTAGCACTGAACAGACGATCGCTAGTTTCCCCTACTGAGGTCCATCCCTTGTGTGTTCTCCATCAATGTTACTGTTTCGCCAACGCACAGCCGCCTTCCAGCCATCTGCTCCTCACACCTCATTCCTTTTTCTCTCACCCTGTCCTCCACCATGCTTTCCCTCTCTGAGGATCAAAGTAGCAAAGAGTGGGTGGACAAATCCATTGGGCTCTTCATCCATCCACTTCTACAAGGGGAAATGTGGCCTGCGTTGGTCCTCCAGGTGGTCTAAGTTGTGTTGCTGGCTTGCAGTAGCACACCTGATTTCCTTTACATATTTAAAAGCCATTCAACTTGTATGTCACCACATTGACCACTATAGCCTGGCCAATTAGGGCCATACAAATCGCAAAGTCCCTGGTTAATCCCTGTAGGCTTGTAGGACACACTCTTGTCTGAACTGGCTGCAATGAAGCTGTAAGCCTACTAGAGACCAGAGTTATTATGTACCCTCCTGAGTCATCCTCTCTTCTACCCACAATTACTGAGAAAAAAAGGCAGCTTTTTAACCATTAACCTGCTGAATGTACATGCAGATAGACTGGCGATGTGGGGACTATACACACACACAACACAAGTGAGGCACATGATGGGTGTTGGTGACACACACTGTGGATTGAGACGTGGTAGATGGATGAACAGTACATACAATTATAGGTAGGAGAGATACTCCCACAGCAATTAAGCACTATGTACACGACGTACACACTTATAAGTGAAAACACATTAATTTCATTCAGTGTATATGCACACACACAAACACAAATGCATGCACACAGACATGCACAGAATTCGTGGTATCTGAAATTAGAGCTCGAAAGGAGCTGACAAACCGCACTCTTATTGACTTATTCACTTTCATCCTTCTGTACAGACACAATACCTCACATTCTTAATGATACACTGGGATACATAAAAAAAGATGGGATGTGACAATACATTTCTTTAAAAAGGAACATGAATAAATGGGAAGTCCCGGTGAATGAAAAATATCTGCTTAAAGAAATCATGACTCAAAGAGAATGAAATACACCCACACTGTCTGACTGAAATGCATCAATATGTGCTCCCTTTCATGCACTAACACACACGGCGTTCAGAGACACACGGGAGGAAGACACAGAAATAAACAGGCTGCAGAGTCTCCATTCAATAGCCACTTCCGTACCACAGATATTCACATGCATAGGAAAAATACACATTTTAGACACACGCACTGATACACACACGGACACTCAGAGACACATGAACAAAATACATAGCTTATTAGTCTGTCTTTGAAAAGGCACGGCCTCTCAATAGCATCATCTACCTCTCCCCTCTCTCCATTGTCCTCTCCTCACATCCATAGCCAGCCAATGAATGAGGAAACAGCCGCTACCTGTAAATGAACCACACGCTCCTGTTTCTGGGGCCCAGTGACGGCCACGAAGAAGAGAGGGAGAGAGAGAGATCTCTCTCTCCGCAACCCCCCATTGCCATGTCCCCCCCTCCTCTCTCGCGCGCGCGCTCTCAAACCCCCTCCCCCCTCCTCCTCCTCCTCCCGCTCCCGGTCTTCCAGCGAGAGCTCAGCCGGAGAGCGCCGCGAGAGTGGAGGAGAGAGTGAGAGAGGTGGGTAACGAGAAGGAGAGAGACAGCGTGATGGTCTGCACCCGGCATACTTCAGACAAGAGAAAGACATTGTGAATGAAAAGAGAGAGAGAGAGAGAGAATACCAGCTATTATCCCAACAGGGAGAGAGTGTATGGAGTGTGTGCTGCTACATGACGGGAAGAGGGTTTGGCTGCAGAATATGGGAGATGGAGAGCTGAATTTGTGGTGTGGAGATGCGGGGGATGGGTACAAATATAAGGCGACACAGGGAGAGACTGTGCTCGAATTGCACATCCACTGACTGTTGTATCACAGATATACTAACAGCTGATTCTCACCCTGGATTTACTCACACTCGCTAACTTTTCTGTCGCTCCCTCCTCTCCTCTAAATCAGAACTGTCATCACCACACAGGCTAACAAACACTCTTCCTCTCTCTATATCTCTCTGAAATAGTATTTGACATTCTCTCAAATGCCTAGCTGCAGTGAGGGAACATGCTCCCTATCACCTTGCTCTTAATTGAGCACCACTTCACCACAGTGCTGCAATTACGCTTAACCAGCTTAGCACAGGTAATATAACCCCAGTGGCTGCTATTTCCATTTAGAACACAAGCGCAGCTGCATTAAAGCGAATGCCTTTTTGTAATGACGGTGGCAGCGGCTCAGCACAAGGGTAATGTCGGCTACAATGCGTAAGAGGCTGTAAAACCCCGGGGTGGCGACTGTTAAGTCTCACTAGCCCAGGGACCTAACCATTGCTTGGTGTCTCAGCCTCCTCATGACTCATCAGCAGGATGATGTACATACACACAAAGACACACACACTCTCACAGGCATAGTCAGATGCACACCAACTCTCGAACAAACACGCATAGCTTCATAAAACACAGCTGCAGCTGCCCAGGGCTGAGCTGCAGCTTCAGACAAATGCCATGTAGGACAAGTACCCTCCCCCCCTCTACCTTTCATTATGGCATTATTGTGTTCAGTGTAAACAAGCAACAACAGACGAGAGAGAGAGGCATGTGGCGGGATGTATCAAAGAGACAAGTGCATTTGTCTGGTTGAGCCAAAAGGGGCAGAGCTGAAAAATGACATGGCTGCTCTTTGTGCCTTCACCGCTGACGTGTTCACACAGCGAAACAATAGAGAACAAGCGCTGCTCAGGATCTGCAGAGAAAATGGACACATGCAGCAGACAGGATGGTATGAAAGCACAATAGGCGAAACAAGTGAGCACGCGCGCACACACATGAACCTTCTGCGTGTCAACTATTTAAAATCACCTTAAATGGCCTCACAGTCTTTCCTTACAGTAATAAACCCAGAGAGCAGACAGTTCAGTGGCTGCCCACGCTCATGTGACAATCCACAGCCAAACTATATCAGAGGCTGCAGCCAATCAAGTTCATCTTTGTTTTATGACTCCATCTATTTTCTAAACTGGTATCCTGTTCAGGGAAGTGCTAGGGCCGGTCCCAGCATGCATTGGGAGAAAAGTCAGGGACAATTTGAAACGTTACAGGGGAGCAGACAAAGAATAACACTCACATTTACACGTTGCCAGCAGTTTAGACTTTCCCAACTTACTTATTGACCGATCACAGGTTGTAAGTGTCATAGCAACTTTTCTTACCTGGGGCCATCAGTGCCGTCGTAGGCTCCAACAGTGACGTTACGGAAAAGCTTCCTCTTGGCTTTCTCGCTGCGCGTCTCTGCAAGGCACATGCAAGAAAAACACATGCTCAATTTAAACACCTTCAGCTTCCGTCATGACACCTTCATGACGGAAGATCATGAAGGTGTTTTGCACCGTTTTAGAAGTATTGTGTCTTTAGTGCAGATCACAAACGAATCAAATATATTTTTGATATATACTGTATATATTTTCCCAGTTTTCTACATGGCATATAGTTTGCTTGCTGCCTGAACAGTGCAGCTGTGGAAATAGGAGACAAGTTCATTTCTGCGCTGTACGTGTGCCACTGTCTGCTGCAAAAGAAGCTGCTGGTAAACATGAGTGTGACATGTGCTGGGTGTTACAGTGACTGAAAGGATAATTCCAGCCTGAGGGAGTAGGTAACCCATTTTCTCTCCAATCTATGTGCTATTTCCTATTACTGGTATGCGTCTTATGAGAGTTATCTCAAAACCATCAATAGCTAATTTATTTTAAATTATACATGAACAATTGAAAAAAAAAAGAAGAAAAGTTTTGTCTTACCTGATCGATTGTCTTTGCTGAGAGCCGCCACCTCTTCTACACAGTCTGACGGAAACCAGCCAGTACGACCTTTCGCTGTTCCTTCCCAGTATCCCCCTTCTCCTACACTTAACACTGAGACAGAGAGATAGACAGATAAATCGATAGCATAGATGGATGGATATAATTTAATTTGGCTAGTAAATCATTTATCACAAACTCTTACACTGTAATAAGTCTGAAGCTCAACCTTCCGTGTTTACCTCAAGCCATTTTTTTAATAACAATATTGAACAGTCCACTGAGAATGGAGAGGAACATGTATTGTGATGACTGGATGTGTCTGCTGGTGCTTCTCATTTCTCTTGTTTACAATCCTCTCTTCCCTCATGAACATCTCTTCATGCTGTTGATGTTTTAGACACAGTAGTTTCAATTATTTCCGGAATTAAACTCTATTGCAACTGCACTGGAAGTACAGGATCTCAGCATTACACAAAATCATCTCCAGTTGAGAACGTCTAGCTAATTGTCCTCAAACAACAACATGATTAAAAAGATGTCTTGGGCAAGTTTTTCTTACATTCTCTTAATTGACTTTTTGTGAATTTGCTCTATCTCACCTTTAACTCTGTCGCCTTTGTTAAGTGAGAGCTCTTTGTCTCCGCCAGCAGAGTACGCCCGAGTGGCCATGTAAACCCGCCCTGGCACTGCGCTGTACATACGCTTCATCTGATCTCCACCACTGCCCACTGAGGTTGCACTACAGAGGGAGAAAGAAAGAGAGTCTCTTACAAAACCAAGAGATTAGACTGTGTTGCACACTGTGGAAAAACAAGTGAGACAAAGTGAGACAACATACAGCTTATCAGGCTTCATCGGAGACAGACAGTAGTTGAGTCATACCAACAGTAATGCGTGCAGCAATCTTGTATTTACAAACAGTGACCAGTAATTGTAGGTCAGATATATACAAAGTGCTAAGAATTTTAACACAGTGCGCCTCAAATATTTGCTATAATAATACTATAGAGTACATACTATTAGGGCAGTTAGTACACAAGAAATGAATGTAGGGTTGAAATTAATGTCATTTAGTATACATGGAATTAGTGTTTCAAAATTAAAAAAGACACAAATAGCAAGTACCATACATTTTGTGTCAACAGGGATTTTTCTGGATTACTATCTCAAAATAATCCAGTATCTCAACAACTTTTAGATAGATAGGGCAATGATTGGTTCAGACATTCATAGTTCCTTGATGATGAATAACTTTGGTGATCTAGCAGCACACCTAGTGCCATGATGATGACAAAATTTTAATTTTAATTTGTTCAATACTTTTTTTTTTGAATACCCGCCAAACTAATATCCTTCCCATCAGCCTCAACTTTGTGTTTAGTCCTAATTAGCAATGTTAGCATTGTAGCATGCTAAACCAAGATGGTAAACATCAGCACGTTAATATCTGTCATTGTAAGCACAACTGTACAGCCTCCCAGAGCCACTAGCATGGCTGTAGACTCGGCGGAGAAATTGCATCACTGTCTGACATTTTTTAAACATATTTCAGACTGTGAGGAGCTCCTCTATTGATTTTACCCTGCAGGACAACATCCACACTTAAAATATGTGACATTCTTGCACCTAAAAATAGTATACTGTATGCATCTGAGACACAAATAGTAACTTTCCTGCATACAGCAGATGGTAACTGGAGAGTTAGTGAACCCCGTTAGTACATAGCCTTAAAGGACCTGGTCAAAATATGAATCCACCACTCTCCCTATCTGCATTAACACCGTATATATTCCTTCCTTACCCCTGTCTGCCTCTCGGCTGTCGGTGCCTCTCCTCTGTGTCACTTTGGCCTCCTCTACCCCGGGATGGGGAGCGAGTACGAGTTCTGGGGCTGCTTGAGCTTCTCATGCCGATGGAGGCCCTGCGTTGGCCCTGCAGAAACGCACAAGTCCCACATGGGCAGAACTTCAAAGCTGATCCTGTAACTTACTATATGTCAAAGACTGAAAAAGAAATGCAACACCAGCAAAGCATATCTATTATCACAAAGATCAGCAGATGAGCATCCACCTAATGGTCCTCAGTACCTGTCCCGGGTTGGGATTGGTTGCAGCCTTGTTGGGCAGGGCCAGGGGGTCAGACTGGGTCATGGAGTTATCGCTGTTAGCGCGCAGTAGGGGGTGGGAATGAAGTGAGGGGAGAGGTAGAGTGTAGGCGCTCTCTTTTCGCTTGGGAACATACTTTGGCGATTCCAAAAAGGGCACTGAAGATGGGAGGTGTGAGGTTAACGGGTGAGGGATCAGAGGTGGTGAGTGAGAAGGATTAGGAAGTGAGGAAGGGCAGTGGGGTTTGATGTGACAGGATGAAATAGAGGGAGGAATTAGGGAGATTGTTAGGGAAAAAGAGGGAGATCGTAAAGGCAAAATACATGATATTTTCAGGAAAGTACAAAGAAAAGCAGGTGTGAAACTGCAAAACTTGACAAGCCCCCTCAGACGAGACAGTTTGGCACGATAGCTTACCTATGTCAGAATCTTTATGGTTTTTGAAGATTTCCCCAAGTTCAAAGTGACCAGACATTATAGCTAGCTGCAAACACAAACAAAACAAAACAAGATTTAATTAGATAAGCCATTGTAGTTATTGCTATTTTTGTTATATTGTGTTGTCTGCTTTTTCTCTTTTAGTTTGTGACAAAACTGTTGGTCAAAGCTACTCAAAAAAATAAATGCAATTTCACTTTAAAAACATGATAAAACTGTGTACAGTTTTAATTGATAGTCAAACCATTTACCTGAAAAGGGGTCTGACCAAGCTTGTTCTTTGCCTCCTTATTTGCTCCCCTGTACAGAAGAACGCGGACACAGCTTTCCTGATTATTCACAGAGGGAAAGTGATGTGTTAACACCGTTCGGGAGAACAGCAGTAGTAATTATGGTAATAATAGTTTCATATGAGGGAATCTGTTTCCATACTTGCCTTGTTGTACAGGGCAGAAATGTGAAGTGCAGTGTTCCCTGAGGCATTTTGAGAGGAGGTTTCAGCCCCATAAAACAACAGATGCTCCAAGTGCTGTGCAAAACCGTTCTGGCAAGCCTTTAAGTGTCAATAGCGTGATAGAAATATCCAAAAATTGTCAGAATCAAAAAGTATAGAAAGAGACAAGTTAAAGTGAAGAGGGGGATTTCATATCTGACAGTTTCAGTAGAATAAAATTAGGCAGAAAAGGGGAGATTAAAACTATATTGCAAAAGAGAAACAATTAGAATTGAAGGGAGATGTCTTACATCCACATTTAGATCCATAATTACTCTTACAGAAAAACAGGTCAGAGACAATTACATTGCACTGTGATGGAAAAGAAAGTAAACAGAATTCATTCAAATAACAGAAATGAGCCTTCAGCAGCCTGAGAGGTTTCCTCGTGTCTTTCTGCAGAGACTTAAATATCACACGATATGTACAAAGTAAAGAACGACAAAAACCAAAATAAAATACCATGACAACCAGCTTGCAGCACAAACACAAATTTACCAGAATGTCACAGAGACATAATGTAGGCAATTCACACGCTTCTACAGTAAGAAAGAGATAGTATCCAATGCTCTTTCTGAACTGGACTCTTGAGATGACCCAGATTTGTTTTAAGGAAACCATGTGGTCAGTCACTTCATTCAGTTTATCCACATTTTTATCACATCACGATTCTGAGGGGAAGATGAGATGGTAGGATGAAGGGTACCTTGTGTATTTCTTCCATTCCAAACTCTTCTTCATCCCTGTGCTATGGAAGGAGAGAGAATGGAGATATGAGTGAGGAAGGCTGAGACGAGAGGAGTGTGAGAAAACGCTGAGAGACGGAGGGCGATGGTACAAGACATCAAACAGAGATCAGACAGGGACATGTTGGTGCATAGCTTAAGTTAAATGAGGCGAGACAAAGACCAAAGATGCTTAATGTGAAAATATAAAAAGGAAACAAATGAAACCACATGGAAATCAATGGATGTATAGAAAGGTAGATTAATAATATTAAAATGTCCATTGGTACCTGGTGGGACTCGTCCCAGCCATTCTCATCCTTTGTCCCCAGCCTCGCCCTGTAATACAGCAAGGTCTCGCAGCAGGAAGTGTCGCCCCCTGTCAGTACAGTGTGGTACAGCGGGGTCAGGCCATAGCGGTCTCTGTAGTTTGGAGATGCTCCAAGGGACAAGAGAGCCTGGCAAGGAGAGACCAACGAAAAGCATCACTTTTCTAATAAAGGTGGATGTGCAGATTCTGTGTGTAGTGAGAAATAGACGAGCTGAGAAAGAAAGACTTTGGGTATATGGCTGGGACTTATTTTACTCGTGATGCTGCGGCTGATCAATACAACACACGGTATAAATCAAATGATACTAAGTCATTGTGAGAAACATGTTTATGTCTAAATCAATTATATGTATATATAGTTTGATTATTTAACATTTGATCTCATATATATATATATATATATATACTATCAGTGTTATATTGCATATTGAAGCTGCAGGGATTGACAAAATAATATATTTCATGGCAGAAATACTTGCCTGGCCAACTTGAGTCTGTTTGCAATATATATATGCGACTTTAATTCAAAGTCCTTACCATCAGCCCAGCATGATTGTGAGCCCTAACAGCTTTGTGCACCGGTGTGAAGCCATCTCTGCTCCTAAAGTCCAAATGAGAGCCGCCCTGAACCAGCAGCCTGATGCCCTCCACCGGCAGGCCCGACTGCATGGCTATGGAGAGCGGGGTCTCTGACCCACAGAAGAGGAAAGGGTCAGGAAGGGTGGTAAGTAGAAGAGTGTAAGTGAAAGCCTTTCATATCACCACCCCAATACCACTTGCACAATCATTTATTTGAAATTAAAGAATGAATTTAGTCAAAATTGGTATTTCCACAGTGAGAGTCAGCACACACAGCAAACTCACCTCCACTGTCAGGGTCATGGAAATTTGAATCAAGACCTTTATCAAGGACTTTTGCCATTTTCTCTATTGCTCCGGTCTGAATGTAATCCAGGAACTTCTTCAGACTGGCCTGAGAGCGGTAGAAGAGGAAGGAAAGGAATATTTGAGTAGAAATGAGTACTGTGCACCAGCAATATTCAATAGACACAAGAAGAAATACCTTTGTGCTGAGTTTGGAGAGCGCCTTTTCATCCAGATTCGTCTGTTTATAAACTCTAGTTTTGTACCTAAACTGAGTACAGAAAAAGATACGTGTGAAAACTGTGATTCATCGTCATGCTGCATCACAGTTCAGTTTGATGGTGAAATGGTGGAAATAACAAATATATATATTTTTTTGTGCAGTAAATATGTACTTCAGATGATGTTTTACGATCTGAACTTTAAAAAAGCAGAGAAGCAAAGCTAGGAATGCAAATTCATTTTAAAATTGATTTTTATTTTGTATTCAGAAGTCAGACTTGGTTGACTGCTTCTTGGGAAAAGCGTAATCACATGTAGAGTAAGGTAGCATTGGAATGCATTGCTTACATATCCATAAAGCAATATATATCATAGGCTCTGACGTAAATCGAAATATATTTTACTCACTGATAATACATCCCGATAATACACCTTAACCTGTACCATGGTTAAGAGACCACAGACTGTGTATTGTTTGAATATTTTTCTTTCATTCTCTGTAAATGTTAATTATACACAGGCAGCAGTAGTTTTTACGGGCTGGTCTTAATGTTTTTTAATCTTCTCTACTCTGCAATGATATATATAATTAGGCAGTGAAATAAAAAAAAAACATTGCTCTAAAATATGGTCTAGAGAATTAGTCTTCTAAACCCCCATTCTGCCAAAAACACAACATCCACATCAGTACTGTACAGTAATGGTAAACCATTGAAGATTGCTGAGGTGAGATCAGCTGACAGCTGAACTGAACCACATGCTGCACCTCAGACAGCCAAAGAACAGCTGCATATTTCAAGCATCAGAGGTGGGTTTGGCCAGCATAAAAGAGCAACCGGCCTAATATTTGATACTAGTTTTATCTGAAAAGTAATGGCACAAAGTAAGAACTAAACTTATCAAGAAACTCCTCTATACCAACGAATACTGGTCCAATTCAAGCACTGACGTTATTCAAAATGCCATTACTCGTGTTATAAATACATACACTCATGGAGCAGTGAGATACATTCTGCTGTGGAGCAGCAGTCCTCATCCGGAACCTTGTCAAGAATGTAAACACTCTGGTTCGAAGCCAAAAACGTGAGTGTGGGATATTTCTCAGCCCCACCCAGCTCGTCAACATTTACAGCAGCTGGACCACCAGAGGGCACTGTGAGATAATTGTATCACAGCATGACAAAATCATATTGATGTCATCTCAGAGCCCACTTCCCAAAAAGTGGAGAAACATAATATAATTTGTAGGTTATATAAAGCACAGAATGCAATTAAGTCCATGAGGTGGATATTATATTTGTAAAGATTGGTTCATTTACTGTGTTGAACATGGGAATTCTAATAAAAAAGTAAGCAGCGAGTAATTTGTCTGCAATTGTAGAACACTCCTTATGTGCAATAACATTTTCACAGTATGATGCAGTACCATAGTTAATGTCATCAAACAACAGAAGCTTCAAAAGATCAAAGATGCACACAAAAGATTCTGTTGTTGAACTGTTTTTCCTGTATTTGGTGATGACAACAATGCTATATTTTATATTCAGTAATAACAAGTGCACTCAGTCAGGGCCGTTGCTACCACTGAAGAAACTGACGTCAAGTCCAATGTATCTTTTGTGGAAATTTGGGGGGGTTGTTGTAACACTTTTTGGATATTTTAGAAGCTGATTTCTTTGCATTTTTAAGACCCCAGTAAATGTAAAATCCTGGCTATGGTCCCGTCGCTGTCCCACTATTCCCACCTCCATACCTCCAGGTAAGGCACCCCTTTCTCAAAGGTCTGCGAGTAGTCTCGGAGGGCCCTCTCCTCCTCCAGGAACTTGGCGTCCCGTCCGTCTCCAGCCGGCTGGAAGAGGCCGTAGTTGTAGACGTCCCACAACGTCTCATTGAGGGAGCAGATGATCTGCTGCTTAGCGCTCCATACTGTGCAGTCCTGGTCAAACTGGAGACACCTCTGACAGACACAGAGAGAGCAAATACATCATTAATGTTGTCAATTCAAACAAAAACACTTGCTTAGGTTTAGGCAACAAAACCACTTTGTTAGGTTTCGGAAAAACATCATAGTTGGGCTTAAAATAACTGCAGGAAAACGTGAACAGCATAACATGAATACGGAAAACAGGTCACAAACATCAGTATCGCAACTTTCGGACACAAACACTGGTCTCCGGGTTGAAAGTTCTGTGTTTGTCTGATCCATCCACCAAACATCCCACCAACCCTGTGTGGCTTTTTGTACCACGTCATCTCACTCCTGGAGAATGTTCTCTCGCAGTCTAATAATGATGGGATGGGTTTATATTGTAGATACTTGAAAGCCCGGTCCGCCTCATACAGACGCTAAAAGGTGCCTTGTGCATCAGGTATCGGAGGCAGAGTGACAAAGCGTCAGTATTTGACGTCCTGGGAATGAGAATGGGCTGAAAAGTCAGTTATGCACATTCAAGAACTTGTCAGCTCAGTAGTTCAATCTGAAAAATCTGATTTTAGTATACAGTTTTCTCTCTGCCTCTAGCACCAAAAAACACACCAGGCAGTGACAAACTGAGGCTCGCCACCATAAATTACTTTTGTCTGGCAGGCGTGTTCATGTGTTTCAGGCGGGAAGACATTCTTTGTGACATTTTCTTTTCACAGGAGTCACAGTTTACCGTTTGGCTGTTTGGCTCCGTCTCCAAGAAAAGTCAATATCATTAAAACAGCAACCAATTTAATGGTAGTGTGTGTGTGTGTAGGTGTGTGTGTGTGTGTAAACTTGCGTGCACACAATTATATTAACACACAGCTATATTTAGTCAGTTTGGCTAAATAGCTAGCCACTGGCATTTTATCATTACGGATTAATAATGTAGCATGACTGTTTTAACATCAGTTGGTGAATGATGGATGCACAAGTATTTGGTATGTGCAGATTATGCATTAATTTAAATAATTAATCGTCTGCCACATCCATGGAAATTCGATGACATATGCTATCCTTATAGTCTATCAGTGCTATCAAGATATTCAGGTCTATTTATTTTCACAGCACTGTATCTCTTTACACCTGATGGAGAAGTAAAGATTCTATACAGGGATACATCTTTCCCTTTGTGATTTCTTTCACTTTGATCCCTCCATACACAGTGTCAGATTTACACCACAATCCAGGGGGAGAGAGAAAAACCTAGCTTTAAGAGAAGCTCCTACACCTCTTACTATATCACCCTGGATGTATGCACTACTAGATTTCACGGTGATTTGTGCACTGCCCATGTCCTCACATTATTACATTTCCACAGGAAGACCATCTTTTTTGTCCTTTTCTTATTAAACTCTGGAGCCTGAGGACAGAGCTGACCGGGAGCAAGTCTTTACCAGCAGCCACTGAGAGCTCTGAACGAGATGTATGCATCCGTGCTATTGTTCCATTTCAGAGAACTCCAAGTCAAATTGCACAGCTCAGCACAGTTTCATGTCCCCCCCCCGCTAGGTTGCACTATTTGATAGTGTAGCCAACTCTATTGGCATGGCAACCAGTTCATTAGTGAAGGCAGGAACCCGTTGCCGTAGCAATGTCTTGGTGGTCCCTAGGAGGTAAACCACATGATGGGGGTGTGTGCGTGTGTATGTGTATCTGCATGCATATAAGTGAGTTGTGAAGTATACGCGTGTCTGTGTGTTCTTACGTGTGTGTAATTGTGCAGTGTTGTGTACATATTTCAACAGTGTGTGTGTGTGTGTGTGTGAGAGAGAGAGGTCGATTGGCTAATCCTTGGGTGAGAAGTCTAATGTAATGTACACTGTATATTACAGCGACACTTCTTTCCCCTTTGTTCGGTTTTATTCAACCAAGGGTTTTCTGGGATCTATCTGGCAGTACTTGTCCTCAGAGTTATTTGGACATTCACTGCGCAGTATTAAGCTTTTTTCAAATGCGTATATCTTCCTCTTTGTTTATTCATTTCCTCACCTCTCTCTTCCTGGCATTTATTTCCTCCCCTCCCTCTCTTCAGCTCTCCTAATTCAGCTAAATAATATTACAGCTGCAAGGTTTGGGGTGCGGAGTGTTTTTTTTTTCCAGTCATGTGCAGAGCGGAATATGATGCCTGTGGCGGACAAAGACCTAAGAGCAACGCAGATGCCTTCCACATATTCCTTCCTTTCCAGCGTCACTCACTTCCCCAGCTCTCCCTAAACTCATTAAAACCTATAAGATAATTAGCAATTACTGTTATATTGAGGGCAGATTAGCTGACATGTAGAACAGTCGGCATGTTTAGGGAGTTGAAAATGGAGAAAGGGCGGTTGGGGGGGGGGGAGGGGTTACAGTGGGGCACCCACTCTCACCTGGATATGGCGAGTGTGGGCCGGCCAATTCTCACCTGCCGCCGCTGTACAGCGGAGAGCTATTGTAAGTGTGAATTGATACTAACTTCAGTTTTGGAAACTAATTATGACCATCCCTGACCCAAGGCAGATGCTTACATGGTATTGTTGGCTGAATATGTCAACACACATAACACATAACACGCTCTGTGTTTTTTCCTACTTCCTTTTGGGATTCATCCCTGGGCGTGTGGGATGGCTGGAATGAAAATGCTTTGAAATAAGTTCTGTGCTTGTACATTTGTTCACACTATTTGGCTAATGTAAAAAAAACATAATTATGCATCAAGTACCCATGGGTTCTTCTCAGCAACACACTTGAAACAGATGTAGATGTCAACACTGCAGAAAAATGTGTATTTAAAAAAAAAAGAAGTAAAGTTTTGTCTACTTGCACAAAGATCAGAATCAGAAATAGTTACATAAGCCAAACCCACTACTCCCTTAACATTGTAAAGTTGCTTCTGTTTGTTGAATTAAATCTATCTATCTCACTCTGAGGCAGTGACACCAGAGAGAATTGGCTTGAGCTACTTCCTCATTTGGAAAGACCTCCCATCAGTGCTCCGTTTGCAAGGGAGACTTTTCTTTCTATATACATAGATAACTAGACTTTGTGTTTTTTGATTGAGCGTGACAATTCATTCTTAAAATGTTTTACTCTTTTTTTCTCACAAATTACAGATGTGAGGAACTGAGCTGTGCTACACGAATGTCTGCCTCAACTGTAGATTTATGTCAGTTTCAGAATAGGGGTCAATTGTTTCATGTGTAGGTGTCTTTGTTTCATGAAATGTTTGCATAGTGCTTGGCCGGAGTGTTTTTGATGAGAACATGCACCTACTGTTTGTTTGATGTCAGGAATTCCAATGCGGAACACCATCATGGTCAGGAAAGTGTCATCCATGGGAGCCACTGTGGTCATGCTGCGCTCCATGAGAGCTCGTCTCTTCTGCAGCGCATTCAGGCCTGCTTGATGAGGCTGATGATTGGCTGCGGCGGGATAATGCTGTTGCTTATTGGCTGGTTGATGATGTAGCAGGGCTTGATTGGACATGTATGCGATACCACGGTTGCCCGGCCTCAGCGCTCGGTCTGCTCTCTGTCTACCGACCACAATGGCTGCTGGTTTCACCACCTCGCCACTTTTCCCTTCCCAGGATTGTCGTCCTCCCGTCATTTCCATCTCCTCCAGACCCTCTAACTCTCCATTCTCCATGTCACGGTCATCTTCCCCTTCTCCGTTTTCTCTTCCCTGCTCCTCCTCCTCCTCCTCATCCTCCCAATCTTTGTCATCCTGGCCGGGATAAAAGTGTTCGTTATTTCCCAGCATCCTTTGCTGGGCAGGTGTCACTGCAGAGAGGGCTGAGTGACATAGCTGTCATGGTGACAAAACATGGCTATCCCATGAGACTGGCTTCATCCTTAGAAACATGCTGTGGGAAACAGGCAGAGAAGGAAGTAGGGTCATTTAACTCTTATAACATCATTGATGGAGTGAATTTAGCCAAATTAGAAATGATGTAAAAAGACATGTGCAATAATAGAAAAACTAGCCACCGGCAATGCTAATAAGTCCACATGTGTGAATGAGCACACAGCTGGTCCACATTTTCCATTTAGCCACTGGGAATGCATCGGGGAAAAGCAGGCTGATGAAAGACAGGCTATATATAAACTCTGTGAATTTGCATCACAGGTTCTTTGCAGAAGAGTGAGTTTGATATGAAATTCAGCTTCACATGAGGTCAAGATCATCGCAACGATGTGGTAATGGAGCTGACCAATGTCTGAGGCACAACCCAGGGCTAACAGCTAAATGTGAGCTCCTTAAAAGGAAAATTCCACCCTCACATACTTGTACACTGTCATACATCAACAGTTTTTGATTGTGATGCTGGAGTGATTTATAAATTAGGTGTTGTGATTGTCCTTTTTGCCTACTAACTGCAATGAACATGTCGACATGGTTCACTGATGTGATATTTTTCCCACAATACTTTGTGACAACCTCTAGAAACATGCCTGAACTTATTACACAAAGTTTGGTGCAGCTATTACAGCCATAATAAAAGCAATACAGCTGGCAGTATACTTCAAATCAATTTCAGTTTTTTGCACAAGCAAGATTATGGATTTGGAACAAAAAACATAGGGCTTGTGCATTGATTGTTGCTGGGTAGAAAGCCTATGGCCAAGTGAGCTTGTCAATATTTCACACATGCTACAGTGATTTTTTTCATACCCTTTAACCCACCCACTAGGTGCAGTAGGTGAGAATTGTTTGCTTACATACAGTATCTGTAAATCATTTGTGCAGTGTGTTTTCAGTTGAATTCTATTAGTTCTAGCACAAACCGGTGTATTTATTGCTTTGAGGAACTTACGTTCCCTGTCTGCAACATACTCTATGGTCTGTTCTTTCAACAACTTGCAAGCTTTTCCAAGTAGCATGGACACCATTAAATGAACAGACCAATTGGGGCTTGTTCCAAGACGTTATCTGGATAACTAAACATCAGTCCACGTTCTGGATTTAAGAGGTTTTAACTCAGCAAAGGTATCGAGATAACTCCGTAAACCCGCATTCTCTCAGTGTGCAGTTGACAGTCTGAGAATATTCCGAAATGAATTTCAATTTGAAGTATGCTGCAAAAGTTCAGGAGTTTTTCCAGCACAGAAAAGCAACAGTCATGTCCCTTAATTGAAACTGGGGGACTGACATCAAAACATGATCATTACTGTTGAAGATTTAGATAGCTGAAGCATCTCCTGCTGCAAAACTCAACTGACATTACATGAAAAATATCTTTCTTGACATGATGTCAGGTCTTCTGCATTTGGCCAGTTATGTGCAGAGAGAAAAAAATACTATCAAACAATAATGATGGATCCGCAAATACAACTTGCATCACAGCTATTTTAAAAACAGTCTTAAAAGTGTCTCAGGGTGAATTTTTGCTTTAAGATTGTGTCATTGCTTCAGTGTGTTTCAGATTTGGCATACTGGCGCCTCCATATGCGCGGTCCTGGTTTTTGGTGGTGAAGTCTGGCTATAGGGGCTTTGCCATCATGCAGATCTGGACCGTTGCCAACAGCCACCTTAATGATGGTGAATGACGCAGGGAATCTCCCACCGTCTCATTGGCAGTTTGGTGCTCTGAATATCATATGACTCGGGAGCCTGAAATAGATGCGTATCAGGACAGATGGAACTCAATAAAATATCAGATGAAATTAGGACACAGATCCAAAATCATTCAATCACAGATCACCGACATGCAAACACTTAAAGAGTCAATCCGTTTTTAGTAAAATATGTAGAAAACATGGTGCTGATGAAGGTTAAAGGGGCATTAAGTGATCTATGGCTTTTGACTTATTAACCTCTATTGGTGAGCAAGGACATCGACAGGTGCCTGGCACAGCTTAGCCTGTAATTGAAATAAATAATAATGTAGAGATGAAGAAGCTCATGGTCAGAGATCCAATAAAAACATTTGATGAAGAGGTCATAGACTATACTCATGTTCAAAATACTGCAACAAGAGGAGTACTTTGGGGTTTTTTTTTGGGCTTTAAAACAAAGTGTACTTGCAGCTTTGCCAACACTGGCTCCACCTCTGATTGCTGCACAGTTGAAAATGTGTGTCTGCATGTCTGTGCTTGTCTTTGTGAGGACCACATATCCTTGCAATAACTCGATGATGGAGGTTGGCTGGTTGGTTGTGGTTAGGACTTAGCACTCATCTTAAGTAAGGTTAGATATTAGAATCAAGCTCAAGATTTTAGTTTAAGGCTACATTTGTAGCTTGTGACTCCTTGCAATCTGTTAACATTTCACATAAAAGCAAAGATTTGAGAAAAGTCTGAAACCATAAGTTTACCTTTAGATTGCAGAAATGTATTTTTCCCTACTTTCCTGTACTGCTTTTCATCTCGAGACTCCTCTGATTCATCTTGTGACCCGTCGTGGGGGTCTTGACCCTCAGGTTGGGAACCTTTGGGTTTAAGGTTAGGCTCAATTTTAAAAATGTCTTGACTTTTTAAACATAAAGAGATAAAGATTGACCTAGATATTAGTCAGTATATGTACAAAACCTGGCCAGTTTATGCACATATGCACTATTATGGTTCGTTTCATGCAATGGAACTATACGCATTACAGCTACTGCGACTTTTTAAAAGAACCATATTCTAAATGCCATAATTCAGTCAGCAGTGTTTGACTGATGATGATTGACCGGACGTATGCAAAACAATCCAAGCCTGGACTGTTTATGTCTCACTGGCCAACAGGAAGTTTGCTAGTTGAGCATTTCTGGGCAGAAGAGGACTGGCTGTGGTTGATTCCCCAAGATGCTCTGAGAGTGACAGGGTGGGCCACTTCAACACAAACAAACACAACGCTGTGTCAGAGCCAGTGATACAGGCACGACAGAAAGCTGAAGGAAGGAAATTGTAACCGCTTGAGAATAAAGTGTCTAACCACTTACAATACATTAGGGGAAAGCGATGTGATTAATGAATCAAACATGTTTTGGAGAAAGTGTGTGGCTGACTAATACATATACAACTTTCATTCATTAAGATATTCTAGCACTGGCAGCAAATTTAAGGGTCTCAGTGTCCATCAATAGCCATAAGAGAGCTCAGCTGTTAACAATGGCCTCTGCATTTGTAGGTAATAGCGCACTCGACAACCCACCACTGGACATTTTTCTATGTATGATTTACAGTGCATGACATTTAGGCCAAAAACCTCTCTAATCATAAGCTGACAAAGAGTGGAGTGTTAACACTCACAAGGTTTTACAGATTAACACGATCATTCAAGTACACCAGGAGGGAACAGAGGAGGTTGATTTATGAACAAAGTCTCATCAAATATTGAACAGCGAGTCTGCACTAGGCAAGATAAGGAAGTCGAAGGACAGGCTGAGAGTAGACGGGAGCCTAATAATTGGGATGTAAAAGCGAAGGGGGAATACACAAGGGAGAAAGACGAAGAGAGTCGTAGTTTGCATAAAGCAGAGTAATCAGGTTGAGAGAAAGAACAGGGGGGTGAGAGGACAGCCGTGACTTGAAGAGGAATGAGAGCGAGTGGAGAACTGAGTCAAAATCAACAGTAATGTGAGGAGAACAGGATAAATGGAGGCATAGTCATGCTTAAAGTGCTATTTGATTTTACATTCTAACTACGGCAACTCCAATCACACGTCCTGCAATGCCCCCCTCAGCCTGTGCAACCCATTATAAACATCGCAACTTGTCTCGATTGCCTTCCCCCGTCATGTCGCTCAACTCCTACGCTCTGCCACAACAATAGCTCAGAATTAGTCGGTTTCCTTTTGCCAGCTGTTTGGCTCTCCTGTCTCTGTGCTGGCCATCAGCTCTCCAACTAGTCGTGACTTTTCTTTCTCACGGGGGAACGGTGGTGGCAGAGGGGAATGGATTTCACTCCCTGACAGAACAGTCTTTCTGCACCTTCTGTCAGAGGCTGAGAAAAAAAATCTATTTTCACTGTCTTACACCGAATTTCACTTGAACTGTTCTTAAATATGAATTATTGGTTTATTTATATTTTTCTCTAACTCTCTCTTTTTCTGAGGTCAGGTTAAATAGTCAGGACATCGTGCACCTCCAAAGTAGGCTTATTTGTAGCGTCAGCAAGGACTTAAGGCTTATTTCGGTGTTTAACTTAGGGAACATGATTTAAGTCCAGATTCAATTCCTTATTTTGCTGTGATGGCAGAATTTAAGATTGTGGAGAGGCAACAGTAGTCTGTGGAAACTGCACCATAGACAGATAACATCCGGAGAGCAACCGCTATCTTGTGGTGTACTAAAAAGCATTGGAAGGTCGTCTCGACTTGTCCAACGTTGACTGCTGAAGCGCCATTCCGTGTAAAAATATAATTTTTACACGGAATGAAGACTGTAAATTTTGTCCCACAGGGATTACCGACTACTGTTTTAAGACAGACTTCAAAAAATGTGAACCAAGTATCTTGTAACGCCTAAACATTACACTACTATATTATATCATACGCTTGCCTTCTTTCCTGATCTCATGAGCTCCTGTCTCAAAACTTAAATCGGAATTTCAACAGTGATGCAATGTTAGAGTAGAGAATAGGGACATCTGAAGATTTCAGAAGTTGGCAAAACAAATAGAGCAGCTTGACTTCTGATGATTTGAAGCCATGTGGAGACTCAGAGGATTTCGATAGATTTGGGCTGACGTGGGTTCACAGACAGTAAGGAAATGGAGTGAGAGTAAGAATCAGACACTGATTAAATCAGGATAACGAGGACAGAGATGGATATCCTCCTTGAGCACCTGGAAAGCTAAGATGGATGGACGGAGAGATTTGCAGAGAGAGATCAGTGATATCTCTCGTCTCTACTCGTCTTTGCCTTTTCTGAGATCTTTTCTGCACATCTTGCTTTATGCAAAGCTGCAATAATGACTTTGAGGCTCGTTTGGTTGCTTTCGTCCTTGAAGGGTTCCTTATAAACAAAACATCATGCAGCACTTTTTTAATAAGTCAAACTTAAGTTTACGACGACACAAATTATGCACAATGAAAAATAATGTTGGCTGGGTTGGACTGAGTCCAACTGATTGACTGTTTCATGCCTATTTATTTAAATGCCTATTTAACTGTAAATTCAAAATGGCAAATTACAATATGAACTATCTTCTGTTACAATATTTTACTACTCTGTAGTTTGCCATCATAGCTGTTTTGACAGTGTTGAGTGTTTGCTGCATGGGTGTATCTTCTAGTCTCTAATGAATGTACTATAAAGACCTTATGGACAGTCAGTTCAATTCATACTCTTCTTTTTGTCAATCTCTTTCTGTTCATCTCACTCACTCTCTCTCTCCCTATGTAGGACAGAGCATGTGTATGGATATATTTTCAGTGTATTGGTCCCCGGAAAGTAGAATTGGAGATCACCCAAGGAACAGATTGTCCCACTTTTACGTGCTGCAAAAGTGGAGCGGCCAAGTTGTGTCCTCTATATCCCTCTCTTTCATTGGGTCCCTACCCTTCAGCCTCTTTCCCACCGCCAGTGACGAGGAACCATCAAGAACACTCTAGGCCTGCTCCAACACAAGATGGATGGAATGAGTCACTAAACTGGGGGGGGGGGGGAGATAGCACTCTGTTTTATATGAATGGTGCATCGCTAGCCATCAGATCTGGGGGTGGTGCTCTGACATAGCAGGTAAAGTGGGAAGGGCTAAGCTGGGGTATGATGGGTATCTGATGATAAGCCTGCTAATCAGTAATTAAGTGGATGATTGAAATAACTCTCAGCACTCCATTTCACAATAAACATCCGGCTCTTTCCAGCTTGATCCTCCCCATCGCCACCTCACCAAGGCCAATCTTCTTTGAGGAAAAAGGGGCCACGGCTTACTTCAGAGGTTACACACCGCTCGCCTGATGTTCAAAGCACGTGTGCATGCACATACCCAGTTTGACTCTTTAAGCAGCACTCACACACACACACACACACACATATGTCCTGAATGTCTGGCAGAAAGCAGCATTGAGTGCCAGACCAGTCAGCTTCAGCTTGGCTGGTGGTCTCGTGTAGATCAATGTGGGCTATCTTTCCCCTCAGACCGGATATAATTGGGTCAGGTGGAGCATGCGCTACGGGCCTCGCTAGGGCTAAACTTGGCTGGATGGGCTGAGAGACCTCAATGCAGCACAGATTTAGGAGTGTACATCCCCTGCACAGTTTCTGAGACTTCCTCCTTCCCGTAAACATTGTTTGATTCAGTAGCTAAAGCTCCTTTGTCCCACTACACAACAGAAATCAACTTTTACTTTACTAGCCTGTAACCCTATTTTCATGAACTTATGAATCCGAGTACAGCATAGATTTGTATTGTATTTCCAAGCTCTAAATGGATGATATAAAACATCAAATGTATGCCCATTCTACTCTTTTATTAAAATACATGAATCAAATATTTGTTTTTTTTAGGTGTCCTGCAATTACATTCCCCAAATCAAGTTACCCCCGTGTGAGACACCAACTGCAAGATTGAGGACCTCTACAGAACATAACATACCTTCAGTCTTTTATCTAGTCTATTGCAGTGTAATGAGCAAATACATGTGGGCCAATATATGAGACACACTGTTCTTAGTGTTGCCTTCAGCAATGAATTACATGACACCAGATCCCAGGTCTGTGTGCACATGTCTGTAGCAGACCTGAACCCAGACTTGTGTGTGTTACACTAGTTTACCTGATTTCATGCAACACAAACTTCCCTTTCACTCTCCACACATGATATGACAGAAAGTGCATTAAAATGTCATAACAACAGTTTTTGCAACAACAAAAGAAGGAGGAAAGCGCTGATGCAGAGTCAAAACATTTCCAATAACAGACCATCTTTACAATTCCTGGTATCAAGTAACTTTTTCAAGAGCATCTTCTACTTTTTATTCGTGTCCCAAAGCTCATGACTAAAGACCTCAGGCCTGAAATACAATGAAAGCAGGCCACAGACAAAGTGAGACACAGTGATGAGCGCAAGATTAAGGTGGAATTTATGGCAGATAAACAGCCACAAATAGACTGTCCACTAGTGACAGTTTCACTTACCTTGCACGTCCATTGACATAAAAGGTAACAATGAGAGACAAAAGTCAACAAGATACTAATAAATGCTGTTAGACATGGCTGACAAAGTGAGTACCGTGTCGATGCCTGTAAGGCCACATAACAGTTTGCCCACCTACCATGTAATGGGGAGTAATTGGCTCTACAGACAGGAAGCATTCTTAGCTTTATGCTCTACTGCTCTGCTATTACTGCTGTATACATTGGATTTTCTAATAAGCCTTTTTACTAAGTAACGTGTTTAACCTTGAACCAAGAGGGCAAGAGAAAGTGTGAAGAAACCCTCAAATGAATGTAGTATTTGGTATCAAATGGGACCATCACCTGTTTGGGGAGAGCATCTAAACCAAGGTTAAATGTTAGACTGGACATCCAAGATATTTTGTGGAAAGAGTGTTCTTTAGAGCTGCTCTGGACTCTAATCAGATGTGCACTACCTTGTTACGACCCTAAATTGAGCCAACATTCACCAGCTTCAGGGCCATCTGACCCTGCTGGCTTGAAACAGGCTGCTCAGCAGCCTAGAAGCAAACAGTGAGGTTAATGAGGTGAGACAGCTAAAGGTCTATGATCACACACTTGCGTTATAGCGGTGTCATTATGTGATGTATTCCTCCCATTTTGTCATGAGATTTACATACTTTAGACTCTAACTGGTGTCCCACTGGTTCAAAAGCTTGCAAGTGCATAGTAGTGTTTCCATGATAAAGTCCTTTTAATTAGTGCATCTAAAATCCAGTTGTTCCTTTCTGTGCAAGAATTGACTTGAAGTTGTGTTCAGAAATCGTACAGATAGAGCTATTTCAGTTCTTCATAATGGTGGATATGTTGCAGTTTTTTGGCTTCTGTTTTCATGGCTTAGAGCAATCCTCCAGATCTTTCCCCTGGGGGAAACCTCCCCGTATGTAATAATGAAAAGCCTGCAGAGTCAAGGGAAACAGCTCTTCTCTCCCGTTCCATCTTAATGAGCACAACAATAAGACTGTCCACAAATAACAATTAGAAATTCATTAAAAAAAAAATCATATCAGATGACAATTTCTTTATTTAAACATGAAATAAATTATTGTATTTGATGATGACACTTTAAATGTCAGACAGAAGATGGTCTGTGGCCTTTCTTTGCAGATTTTGCAATGTTTGTCCTTGAATTAAAAGCTAATGAATATGCGTGTGTGATTTAAATGGGCACATGCGTTTGTTTATTGTTTTTTATAACTCCATACAGCTATAGCCCAGTTTAATACTCCCATGGGACTGATTTAAGGAACATTTTGTAGTGGGTTTTGCATTTCTGCTTCATAGATACCGTAGTAGCTAATAGAGTCTAACGGCATTCCTCCACAGCAGTGAGTTGTCACTGAAAATATTCTCTCAGCCCGTCTGTCTTTTGTCCTACAATCTCTCCATACCAGACCCTGAGGAATCACTGGACCACATAGCATTGCTACACTGCATCTGCTACACTGACCGGCCTGTGTTTCGACTCCTGCTCTTCCCGCAGAGATCGGAGAGGACAGAACACGACTGGGCAGGAAAGAACAGCATGAGAGTGGAAATAAGTAGGCAGTTATGGTGGAATCAGAGAGACGCACATCTCCACTGGCCAATTCAGTGTAACTCCTGTCTTTCATCTTCCACTTGTCATCGTCATAATCACACTCTTTTGGAATGACCCACACATTACCTATGATCACTCAGTCCCTCTCTGGCATTGATAACGTCACCTGATGTTCTTTCTTCCATTGTGATCAATTCTTCTGTGTTTCTTAGGAAGCCATTAATCTTAGTGTGCCCACTTTGCTTTAAATTGCCTGGTTTATTTTCCTTCCCTCTCCAAATGAAGTCCCCCAGGTTTACTTCGCCAACAAAAAAATAGCCTTTTAAAGTGAGCAATGCTTGTTGTGTATTACACGGTGGGGGACAGGTCTTAGGTGGCTGTGCAAAGTCAATTATGTTGCATCTAAAGAATGTGTATGTGTGTGTGTGTGTGTGTGTGTGTGTGTGTGTGTGTGTATGTGTGTCGTTTTCTGGGGTCCTTAGAGGGTTTCCACCTTTTCACCAGCTGACTCCATAAATACTGCGAGCAGGTAACAATTTTGACAAGTCGCAGCTAAACAAGTGTGTGAAATGTGGGTGTTGATGAGCTCTCGTTTGGATCTGTTAAATGTAATACAAGGCTGTAAGTGTCTGGATGGTATTAAAATAGGAATTACATAAGCACATTTATCATTTCTTTCTCCCAACTCCCAGACTGATTTCTACCTTATGTTATCTACACCAGTTATTCCCCAATTAATTATGTGCATTTATCACTGTAAAACAACAGGTCATAACCCACTTTGTGACTGTGGGGGAGCAGTTGTAAACACTGCAATGTACAATTCTGTTTCATAATGAACATGGAATAACCGAGATGAAACAGGGTCTTAACTAGTCACAAGGGATTCAATTATGGCCACAGAGTAGGATTCAACATGAAAGTGTCATTTAGTGAAAGGAACTTTTCCACCATCACTGCCCACTGTGTCCACTAGAGAATGCCTGGCAGCGAGCTTTTCAGTTAAAATATCACCTAAATGTGTCTTTTCGACATATCTATTTTTAATTCACATTAACTACAAGCAAACTTATCTACATAACCTTCATTGCAGCTGCCTTATGCAGTATACCATAGCTAATGAAGCCTATATGCACAACAGAGCACTCTAACTAATCAGTCTTAAAGCTGTTCTGGATTGATCTGGGCAATTACTTTAGTGTTTTCTTTGAAGGCTTGGGGTTCCTTGTAATTCTCTCTCTGTCCCACTTTGCTCTTCTTGCCCACCTTCATAATACATGGGAATCAGACCTCAGAGGACATTTACATTGTTTTCTTTTTTTGTATTATATACACTTTACATTACTTTGAGATACACACGTTATTCAAATCCACCAGAGTAGAGTATAAATGAACATTAAAAAAAGTAAATACCTTTTAGTCTGCAGTTCAGGCTGTGTTGCTCTTCGTTGTATCCGCAGTGACCTCCTTGATAAACCACAGAGAGAGCAAAAGGGGGGCCGGGATTAGATGATGAGTGAAAGATCCAGTTCATAAAATAAAGAAGAGGAAAAACAAGAAAAAGTGATTTGTTTTTTCCCTTGCAAAATCACATTTTCATGGCTTCTAGTCTTTAAATGTGCATCGGTGTGAGCCAGCCCGAGCCACTGTATTGTGCAGCCTCTCTTTCTGTTTTTCATTCTCACACACACACAATTTCACCTACTCCATGCCCCAGTAGAGCTTTCTCTGTCTCTCTATTACACACACATTCATGCACCCTCTCTCCAGCGTGGCGTTCTCTCCCTCTCTCTTACTTCAGCTGTTAGATTGATCTCTCTCCTTCGCTCTCCTTCCTCTCTTTGTACTTCCACTGTGTACCGACTCTCCACCATCCATCTGTCAGTCCCTCTTTATGCTTTTTTTTCGTATCCAAGTGCTCTTCTATTAAATTATCCCTAATTTTCTTCATCACTCTCTCTCACACCGTCCTTTTTGTCTCTCACTGTTCCATCACATTTTATCCTCTCCTTTCTCTCTCTCTCTCTCTCTCTCTCTCGCTCATTATTTCAGCCACTCCATCAATCAAACACACACATTTGTCCCATGATATGGTTCCCTCCTCTTTGTCTTTCCCCGTCTCACACGAACATTGAATGGATTTAGGTCACCTTTTGTGTATTTGATGCTGAGAGGTCCTCATAGAAATAAAGAAAGACTGCTTTTCCAGAGTGATTGATTTTTTTCTAAAATCTAATCTGATATTAGACAAATTGCTCCATGAATGTGATTTGAAGTTGGCTCATGAATGACATTTTGAAGGGCTTTAATTTTGAAATGCTACATCAGAATGTCCTGGTTCTCTCCGAGTGACACCTTGAGGTGGTCTGCTATTAACCTGTCCTGATATCATTTTGTAACTATGCACCATTTCCTCTAAAATCGAATCTGAAATTAGACAAATTGTCTCATGAATGTGATTTGAAGTTGGCTCATGAATGAGAATTTGAAGGGCTTTAACTTTGAAATGCTACATAACAATGTCCTGGTTCTCTCTGAGTTTTGGTAGCATGACCAGTTAGTTTGTTTCATATTGTCGTCTTTTGAGTTAACTTATTAACTGCTGTTAATCAGTGTTGCTTTCCTTTTCAGAAAGTAGTTTTGAGTTGTTGCATTTTGAGCATTTCAGTATATTGTTAATAAATTACTATTTTGTTTATTCAGCCGTTGCCCGTGACTCTTCTTCCCTGGGTTTATTTACACCGTTAGTGCCCTCATCCTCTGGACCTTAATCGGGGAATGTAACAATACCTTATCTTCGAACACAGGATCAGACTGCTGTGTGCTCTTAGGGTCTATATAGTATTTACAGAAAGAAGCATGGTTCACATGGCCAGGTCTTTCATTACTTCCCAACTCTGGTGTCATCTAAAGATTGGGGGATGCTTCAAACTAATTAGTTCTTACGAAACGTCTATAGAGATGTGCACAACAACTCAGATGTAGAGAGGGGCATGACGTGATAATCGTTAAATATAGTGGCGATAATTTCCATGGTGTTGCACTTGGTTCTAAGTTTGAAGGTGATGGAAGAATGAAAAAAGTGAGCTTGACAGAGATGTTTCAAGTCAACCTAATTTCTCACCTCTACACACCTCGCCTATCACTGCATAAAGTGGGTGTGAATGTTGGATTGTCGGTTTCGACACGTTAAAGAAAAGGTGCTGTGGGAGACGGTTTTAAACACTGTTCAACGAGCACTACAGTTGAAACATACTGACCCGCTATAGTCAAATGTAGATTTAGGTTTGAACAGATGATGTTTTCTGGCAGTGTTAGTCAACAAATCCACCGATTGGACGAATAGTACAGATTTTTTGGGGGAGATTATTTCTGTGGCATTTTTACCTCATTAGATCAAAATGTGGGAGAGAAGAGTTAGAGAGAGGTAGGACAACCACATCACCATGATCATTTGGCTATCAGGACTAAAGCCTGTCCAGCTGTGATTAATCCTAGTGATGAATGTCTTCTGTGACAGACTCAAGGAAAGACATCAGTATACAGCATGACCACAATGTCCACAACGGGAACAACTTATATAAGAAATGATATATTCAGTATGTAATATGTGGGATGATACCAAGTAAGTTTATATAACAATTCTTGTTATATAGTGAAGTGGTTGAGTGATAACTGTCCTTATGCTTGCTTTACAGTTGCTCTTGGAGCCCATCAAAGATAAGCATAGAGGACAGAAGAAGGTGAGCTGGATTGAGATATATTAATGCACACAATAGTACACTCTGCAACCTGTCAGATCCCGCCTCTTGGACGACATGACACCTGCATTGTAACCCTTGACAAGAGCTCTAGTGGGCGCTCTCTTTTAATGGTGCACCACTCCACGTGGTGCGTGTTCACCACACTTTCCTCCTACCTTGGTGCTTCTGCTGCCCATTGTCCTCATTGTGAGAATGAGACACTAGCTTTCCTCCTGCTTTCTGTGTGTACGTCTCGCATGCCAAAGGCAAGGAGAGAAAAGTGGGTCACGGGCAGATGGACCATACAGTATAGTAAAAAAATATGCTGGCTAGGTTTTTTTTATTTTTTGCTGTGTGTTTTACTGAGTGCATTTACTGAGTAGAGTACTAGAGTCAGAAAGGAAAAGAAAAGAAAAGCAGAGAAGAAGAGATGCGAGTAGAGAGCAGGATGAGAGAAAATTATTGATTTTTGAAATCGAAGCTGTGAAGCGGAGAGAAGGTTTCGCTTTAGATCACATGGCTTGAAATGTGTCTGGCTTAAAATTATTTTCAGTGAGAGTATACATCGAACAATATTTATATCAATCAACGATACAATCACTACTTGTGACTGCTGCACACAGACAAAGACTGCTTTGTAAATTCACAGCTATGTATACAGTTGCTCACTCTTGAAATTAAACACTTTATATAAATCGTATGATGTACAATGAAAAAGCTGATTACTGTACAGACGTATAGGCTCGAACCTGCTTTAAGGCCTTATCCTGAATTATTTTCTCAAGGAAAACCGATGCAGTGCTGGACTCTGGTGGCCATTTCAAATTACTGAAACAGAGACCTCTATTTCTAAAATGTGTGCAACAAAACAGTTCTCAGAATGTTGCTCTTTTTTTTTTATGTTTCAGAAATATTTCAACATTGGCTGTTTTCTAGTTCTTAGAATGCATTTGCTTAAAATGTGTTTCAACATTCGTACTGTGGTTCCTTCTGGTTTTATCTTCCTCATTAAAATTATGAGAATCATGGAAATATACTTTGTAATACAGGGAATAGAATAAAGAAACATTTTACTTTATAAAAAGGACAAGGCTCTTTTTTTTTATCCTTTTCATTATAATACATTGGTGTTGCTAAGTGTTTCTCACTACAGTAAGTCAAAAAAAGTCCCAGCAACACAAAACGAAACTGATCGTCTTGTTTCTCAGAATCCAAAGAAGCTGTGACACCACATTTTGGTTCGACATGTTACATGTGGCGATCTGTTTTTGCCTTATTAGCAGCATAAAGAACACACCGATCTTTTGGATGTTGAAGTCACTTCGCTTGTATGTGCAGGGGAGGAGAACATGAGATATAATGCGATGTATAATGTATAAAAATGTGTTCTGCTTTTCTAGAACGTGTGAAAGAAGAAGTTGCTGACCATAATTCAGCTGTTTAATTTTAGAAATCTCATTTAACACCTAAAACCCAGTGTTCTGAAATGACCTGCCCATATACGTAGTTAACTACAAAGTGCTCTATAACTGTGTCATATTAAGCTTTTTGAGTGTTGATTCTTTGATGATATTTTAAACCTGAACTGGGCGCCTGCAGTACAGACAGGTTCACAACATCCTATCTCATCTGTGTGTCCACTAATAGTGACTGTCACATGTTGCCTGTATGATTATAATGTATTTTTATAAGCAAACATTTTGTTTTCCTCTTTTAGCCTCAGAGCCTCACTGTCAGTTAGTTTCACATGGTGATGTCAGCTACCACACCAACGAAAATCATCTGGTTTCTGCTTTCAATCCGTGTAGAAGGCTTAATCATTTAATCTGATAAACAGCTGTGGCAGTTTCGCCTTCATTTCTCAGAAGTCTTACTTAGAGACCAACTGAAAAGCAGAAGGTCAGTTTGGGTTACTTAAATTACTGCAATATAACTGACTTTAGCCATAATAACTACAAATCCTGCTGAATGTTGAGTCCCTGCACAACATAGAAGTGTATTATTTATTGTTTTCATTAACTTCACGGAGCCTTGCGATAATTCAACGCCAAAGTTGTTTTGGGTTCATTTACCGTCCAATCAAATATGACCATCAGGGCCTGTATGAAGACCTGCATCCTTGTTACTACACTGCATGCTTTCAGCAACTGAAACTCCTTCTTCGTGAAATAAATTACCACCAGAAAAGTTTTGTATTATTTTTCACAGGTTTCAGGCCCTAAATTGGGATGCAGCACGTAAATGCTTCTCTTGCTTCTGTCTTGTTCCGTCTTTGCCTTGTTGAACTATTGTTCCTTATACAAAAGCAGGCTTGCTTTTAGTTCATTTGAGTCTCTTGTTTGCCGTCTTAGTTTAACTGGGGTTCTCCAACTATAGCTGTTTGATTTAACCAATACCTATCTTTAGTGCCTAACATGTTTCTGTCATGTTAAGTAATCTTCTTTTTCCCTGTTTTTCTGTTAACCCTTGTAATATAGTTTGTCAGACCTCCTAATTTAGAGGAGCTGAGGCTGGCCAGGTAAAGCATTTGTACATTCATTCATTCATTCATTATCCAAACCGCTTATATCCTGTTCAGAGTCGCGGAGCGCTGGAGCCGATCCCAGCTGACATTGGGCGAAGGCAGGGTTCACCCTGGACAGGTCGCCAGTTCATCGCAGGCCATTTGTACATATTGCCATTAATTATTGTTTAAAGAAAATATTAACTGCCCTCTGAAGGTTCATAGGAGGCCGAAAGTCACTAATCTTGAAGCTTTCTCAAGCATCAACTTCCAGTTTTTCCTTATTCTTTCTTTGTATTCACTCTGTCTCCGTCTTTCTTAAAAATGAACTTTGGTTCCTTAATGTTGCATACAATATTTTCTAGGGTAACGTTTCCAAGTTGCTCTCTTGCTTCCTCTGTCACAATTTACTAGTTAAGTTCTATTAATATAAGGTTTGGTATGCTACTAGGGAAAATTATTGCGGAGAAATATGGTTGCAGAGGAGAAGTACGCTTAGATATTTACTTCTTCCTTTTGCAACTCTTGTGTGCTTTGGCTCAACCCTGACAGCAACTTCCTCAACATGACTCAAAACAGACACTTAAGTGGTCACTTTTTAACACCTCAGTCATTGTGTTGTTTCTCTTCACTGCGTTACTCTGGCAGTGCCATGAGGGGAATACAACATCTGCTGCTCCTGGCAGGTAAGAGGGATCCAGTGAAACATGAACTGAGATTGCTGGGTTTAAAAGTTTCAGTTTATTTATATGAAATATATTTCAGATTATTTGGTATTCGTTTTTGTGAGTATTATTACAGCTGAAATTTTGTGGGATTTGATATTGCTTTTAATACATAGAGTATGAAAATATAAAAACTACGGTTGAGGCCTTTTGATGTCCCTGCAGCTGGTGATCGAGGCAATTAATCAATTATACAAATTTCCAACATAGCTAAAATCATACTAAAATGTTTTCACATTTAGCTGAATTTTCTGTTACGAATTGCATTTAACATTTAACAAATAAGATAAAGTTTTGCCTCCATAAAAATCACAGAGCTGCCCTTTAGCAAGGAATTTAATTGGTAATCAAATCGAAACCTTCAAAAAGGTCAAAAGTAATATATTTGACTATGTCATGAAAAACAAAGAGGATTTTGCTAATCAACATTTTGACTCGGTGCCCTGCTCTAGATGGAAGAGACTAATGTTAACTGTGTATTATTACAGAAAGACTATATTAAAGAATAACATTTTTATATTTTGTTACAGAGTTCATGCTCCTGGCAAGATGTCAGCCACAAGGTAACCAGTGTTCACAGATGTGCAAAAGCTGTCAGCTCTCCATCTTCCCTGTATTACCTCTCAGGGGTGTAAAATCTTAATAGGTGGCAGCAATGACCATGTACAGCAGCCCTTTGTGGTTTACTGTAATGACAAACTATGCCTCCACAATCTATATGTCTTCTTTTCTTTGTCTCCTGCCTCCTTAGTTTCTATCTTACCCAAACTCAAGCAGATCTTCTCAGGGGACTTGCTTTTTCTGAGATGTGACAACAGCTTAAGTGGGAGCACAGTGAGATGGTACTTCAACGACATGGAACAACCGCTGACAAACGAAACCTGGAAGATAGGAGTTGCTACACCCAAGCACTCGGGCTCTTATCAATGCAAGCGCAACGGGGCAAAGAGTGCCGGTTTTCCCATCGACGTCCTGGGTAAATGTACCAAATGAACATAAGTATTACATCTCAAACTGCCAAAGATGTAAAGGGAGGTACACAAATAATTGTATAATTTATCCATTTACCATTCAGATTACACTCCCAGTGCCTCCCTCACCATCAAGACAGGCCAGCCAGTGATGCAGAAAGGAGGTTCTGTTCTCTTGCAGCTTGACAATGATGATGGTCTGCACGGATGGAAGTGCTGGGTGTATAGAGGAGGGCTGACAAAGAAGATTGCGTTGAGGTTGAGGAATGACAATGCGAGAGTGATCTTTCAGCCCTCTAGACTGAATGACCAAGAGACCGTTTTCTGGTGTACCGATACTAAGCAACTCAGAAGTAATCAAATCACGATCAGGACCTCAGGTAGGCCTACTGTTATTTTAATGCTCTGTCATACTAAGCCAAGGGGACTTTCTGTAGGTTCTTCACTACGAGCAACCCCTTTCACAATGTAACATTAACAGCATTATCAACATAGTACTGGTCATTTAAATGATGGGGGTAAACTCTAATACAATCATCTCCTTTCAGAGAAGGCCACATCGTTGGAAATGTATCCTCTGCCTGCTGTGGTTGGGGAGAGTCTGACTCTGAAGTGCCAGGTCTGGGGCACCAATGAAATTAGCCGCACTATTTTCTACAAAGACAACACAGTCATTCGGAATGGTTCGAGTTCTATCTACGAAATCCCTAACGTGACAGAATCTGCAAAGGGAAGTTACAAGTGTGATGCCACATTCACATACATGAAGCGCACTGCCGGGCCCCCATACCAAGTGGTCTCTGATAACCAAGATGTGTTTGTCCAAGGTACACATAATCAACCAACACCCTTTGACTGCTGGTGTACTGAATGAAGTTTCCCCCTTTTGTGTAATACTGTATGCTTTACACGTGCATCTTTTTCTCCTCATTTGTTCTTTTTCAGCACCTACCGTGAAGGCAGTTCTCTCTGCAAACGTTGGCATGTCGTGTTCTTGTACACCTTGTCCCAGGAATAGCACCTATCATTGGTACTACAAAAATAATGGTCAGCCATGGGCCCTTATGGATTCCAGACACGAATTCATGATGCCAAAAGCGAGTGGTACCTATGCATGTAGAGCCGTGTGGGCCATCGGGAGGTCTATTCTCAGCAATGCCCACTTTTGTGAGTTCCTGCTTTTGTTCCTGCTAATGGAATTTGACACCGTTTCCCTTGACATATTAATACAAATTAAGAGCGCTTAACTCGTCATGGGCACTGTCCAGCCTGTGAGAACAGTTGTGTAATGTACTTTGTGACCATGGAGGGAGCTTACAAAGTCAAAAAAAAGAAAACCTGATTGTGTCATCAGAGTTATCCCACCTTCGGCTCAGAGACTTTAAAATCTTAACAGAAAACTGGACGCGCAGTCACAATTTCTTACAAAAAGGGGGATGTGGAGTTTGAAAGATGAAGATATTTACCAAGCAGGGAGGTTCTAGCAAATTATGCTATAGAGTTGCATTATGGGAATTGCAGGACAAACTGTTTTTGGATCTTAACCCGTGCAAGGGAGTAAAAGTCATGGAATCTCCGCATCTCTGTGGCATCAATTTTAACCATTTTCATAGTCAGTCTTGTGA
>NW_022280034.1:10881455-11007614 GCF_004355925.1 Anarrhichthys ocellatus
CCCCCCCCCCCCCCCCCCCCAACTTTATGGCAGTACAATACTAAATTGCTGGAGTTCTTAACAATGAGATTCATATATCAATATTTAATGCCTGAAAAATGCTGCTAATTCAACTGATATTTACCATCACAAGGTCACAGTCAGGGATTTAAAGTTCTGTATCTTTTGTCTCCGTTTCAGATCAATCTCCGATTAAATCCATTCTAATTGGCGTTGTCATCGTGCTGGTGATTCTAGGATTAGCAGCTGTGGCTGTTTGTGTATACTATAAAAAGAGAAATACCAATGGTGAGTAACTATTACTTGTTTTCCATTTTTTTGTAAACACATTGATGGCATCAAATAGCACGTATTTTTTCTTTTTTAGTGACAATTTATGAGGATGTGGCGCTGACCACACGAGACACAGGTGATGACAGATATGAGGTGCTGCACAAGGGCGCCCAAAGGGAGGGCGAATACGACACCCTTCACCCAGAAGCACCAGGCAGACAGAAGAAAGAGGGTGAATACGAGGCACTGAAGAGAGGGGAAACGGAAGAGGGGGTATACCACACTCTGGGAATGGTGGGGGCAGCAGGAGGTCAGTGAAGATATGCAGCAGTAGGGAAGGACTGAGAATATGAGATAGTGGAGGAAAAGAAGGAAGTCACAGCAGAGGAACAAGAGACTGAGCCATAAAAGGACAGATTGGTCTCAGTAGCTTTTATGCTTAAAAATAAATCGAATTTCCCGCAAACCAGAACAGTTTTTCTTGCAATATCGCACGGTTAAAAAACTGTTTGTTCCCGTCTATTCAGCAACACCTGCATCGGGTGACCCCCCCCCCCCCCCGATTATATTAACCTGTGGCTTAATTGACAGCGGCACTACGCCCCCAAGTGATGGGAGGTTTTACAAAACAAAACAATAACAAAATGGCTCTTACAAACGGAATCATACCGATTTTTCATGACAATTCCTCAACTGTTTTTTTTGAAGGCTTTTTATAATGTGTAAAGTAGATTGAGTGCTTGATCAAACAATACAAATATGGGAAAGGGGTGAGTAGAGTTTCATTTGTACAGCCATGGAGGATGGTCCCATGATTTGAGTTTTGTGTCTTAAAATATATTTGCCTTACCGATGCTTTCTGTGATTTATTATTCTTTTTATTTGGCAAATAAGAAATGGCATAATATTGCATAGTTTTTGCTTTTGCATTCTAACGTAAAATCACTTGTGTGTGCTGATCAGATATCAGATTAATTTGCTTGAGAGAGAGTGTCATTCCTATTATGTGCTGAAATAAATCTATTTGATTAAATCTGGTTGTAGTTTGTAAAAATCACTTCATCATAAAATGTATAGATGTTATGAACCTCTGCTGCCTTTTTAACCCAACAACAAATGAATGCCAAAGAAGGTTCAAGAATGAGAATTCATTACACATACAACTCAGGTGTTATCTCTCTAAATGTTTGTGATGCAGAGGAGAAAACAAAGGTCAAACAAGTTGACAAAACTGGTCTTTAGAATGGTAGCGTCAGGTCACGACAACAGCCAGTGCAGCCAGTTCAGAAACATGAGCAAGCAACAATAGTTCAACTTTTGGGAAATATAATTCTAAAAACTACCCATCACTTGGTTGGTTAGTTTATTTTAGGTTATTGTTTCAATTGCTAAATTCAAATATTAGACAACCTCAATTTAGTATTGCCCATATGAGTTAGTGTAAGTAAGAACCGCAACAAACAACACAGGCTCCGGATTACAGCTCTAGTCTGGAGCAATGTAACCTTTTGGGACTCGCCTGATCGCCTCAGTAATGGGGTGCATTCCCCACTTTGTCCAAGTTCGCCTCAGCCAGTCAGTCTGCCATAGCACATGAGCCCAGGGCGCTCCTCTGTCAGCTCAGTGGCTTGCTAATTGGATTTGAGATGCGAATCGCAAGGGCTCTGAGTCAAAGGGTCCCACCCCTCCAGAGCGTCTCAGGGTGCACTCCACATAGACCACAGGTCTTCAACATCCACGTCATATCTCAGGGATATGACGTCCGACTCTGTGTCTCACTTGGTGCTTGGTGTAACTTCTGCGGCGGCACCATCTGAGTCAAATTGAAGCAATTGAGCCACAGTGAGTAGGCCTATTGAAAACATTAGGCAGGCGATGCTCAATGGCTTGTCCTCTTGATGTCTTTTGCCCAGTCAGCAGTTTAGTCTGGATTATTTGAGGTAACCCAGCCTGTTAGAGCGTCCAAGTGACTACTCTTTCTCTCACTGGCAGATAGATGCAGGATGATCCCATTGATTTTTAGAGACCAGAGCAGGTCAGCATGAGTGAATCCCTGAGCCAAAATCTATTTTTCTTCTTAATTTCTGTGCTCTTATAGTGCTCTTCTGTGCTCAGTGATCAATACACTGTCTGGAGAGGAGTACAGCATTATGGGTAACATGAAACCACTGTATCCAAAGCTTTAAAGAGCTACATTATTCGTGCCTGAATCATGCATGAAGCAGAGGAACGTTGGCTCAATCAAGACAAAACAGGTGCTGAAATGAAACATTTAAAACGCTGATTAAAAATGTAACACTCAGCTATAATCATCATCTTCTTCTTCTTTTTTTTCGCAAGACAGTTTATACATCATATACTGCCATTAAAATATAAAAATTGGAGTAATGCATAAGAATAAACAGCCTATAAATAATAACTAAGATCTATAATTATTGTGCAGGAATTATCACCTCTAGGTTTTATTATACAATACATGTACATGATTTTTACACATACAATTTTAGTTAACAATCCAGAACAAAACATTTAACAAGGAAATAAATGAAAAATGACAAAACAGTAAAAACCCTAACATTTATTAGGCTATTTAATCTATCAGTGAACTCCACTCTATGAAACCGTATCAGCCAAAAAGATACCTTTCCATGATCTAACACACTGACATTTTTTTTAGTCCTTAACCTTCATTTTGGGGCTAGCTAGATACATTTAAACATCTACTGACAAAAGTAAAACAAATGTACAGTGAAGTGTCATTGTATTGTTATCAATACCGTGATCAGTCAGTTTACTGATCTTTTAACATATCTTCAACTTGCTGCACTATAAAATAAAGCGAAAGGTATAATGAAAGTCCACTTTTAAACAAGATTGACTGATTGAGATCTACGTAATGGCTCAACGGGACTAACATTTATTTGCACAATTTTTTGTTTCGACATATGCTACATAACCGGCACCACACAACAGTCTCGGCTCAGGGTTTTTTTTGTGCCTTACCAATGTGACGGAGAGCAGACACTGGCGTGTGTGGGGGATCTTAGGTTATATGCTGATGTTTACACTTAGTGCATGAATTTGCTTGCACACAACATTAACATAAAAATCAAATCAATGAAGAATATATTACAAGTAATTCATATTGAACCAAATTCTGATATTGGACAATTGGAAGAAAACAGTCTCAAAGAGACCCGATAAAAGTGTCTTTAAACTACCCTGGGAAATAGCATCGCCTCTAGTGTCATACGAGGCATTTTTTATTCCCCAGTTTGTCAGCAGGCAGACAGGTTCGAGGCCTAGTACATGAAACATTTTTGCACAAGATGCTGCATCTAAAAATATCAGTATGGGCTATTTAGACTTCACAGAAAGCTGTGTACAGTATTATTTGCAGGTGTTCAATTATTTTCTTAGTGGATGAGTAAACCAATACTACAGAGCAAAATATGTTTGTTGTATTGGCACAAGTAACATGCTTTTAAAAGTGTGCACATTAAGGGCAAGACTTAACATTGGTTTTAGGAGAAAAAGCTTTCATGGTCTGAAGACCATGTAGAAAACCAGTTCAGGTGATTTGACCCGTTTTAACTTCAGTGGAGGGGAATACTTTTGGGTTGCCGAAGTTCTCCAACAATATATGATTTGATTTAAAACTCAATAGTTTTTTTACCAAATACAGAAGTGCGCCAAAGGATTTGTAACTATTTAAGTGAGAGGCATACAAATGAAATCCTGTCAGATAATATATGGAAATGTCTACAAATATTACAGTGAATAAACACCAAAGAAAGCCACAGCAGGCCTAAAACACAACCGTCCTCCGAGGAATATTGCAGGGAGGGTGATGAGTCCTAATACACTCTTACTTAGGTTGTCTGTCACACAAGGTACACAATTGCACACACAAACACACATTTTACATTTACTAATGTCTTCACCTCCACTGTGGAGTCTCTTTGGATTCAGTTCAGTTATGATAATATAGTCAGACTTGCTGAAAAATGGTCCGCTCCCGCATTCACATTTTAATCCACACTTTCAAAGTTCTTCGTGCCATCGGGTGACGCTCCACGCTGTTGATGTACTGTTTCTGCCTCACTGAAGGCTATGTGCAGGAGATCTGCAGGTTTTATGTTAACTCTCGGCCCCTGTAATTATTGGTTCCTGGTTGGACATACTCCTCAGTTTTGTCCCAGTCTGAGACCCAGCCTCCTCCTCCCCCCATGCCTCCGGCTCCGTTGGGATCTGCTCCCTGGTTCATGGCTCCGTAGCCTCCCCCACCGCTTGTGCGATACAGCTCCTCTGTCTCGTTTGCGAGCTCGTCCTCATCCAGGATGCCACATTTCTCATTACTCAGCTGCTCCGGCTCTGCCCAAGCTTGCTTCTCTCCAGATGCAAAGAGGCCTGCAGCCCGGAGACATGATCAATCCGTAAGATACAGAGTTGTTGCACAGTATTCAGGCTTATGACAACCAAACTACAGAAGATTGCATGAAGAGCAATGCACAGATTGTTCCATACTTGAACGCTCTAATGCTCCGGTTCTGGGGAAAAATTAGTGAAAACAGAAGTCATACACACCATAGAATATAACACCTCCATAATGAACAAGGGAAGCGATAAGAAACACTCCCTGCCACTCCTCCCGCGTCTGTCAAAGTAGAGTGAGAGAATTAAAAGACATTATGAGCATGAAAAGAAGCACAAAAATAAATGTAAGTATAAATGAGCTTATACTCGGAATACCTTTTACTCCCGTCAATGAAACTTGTTGCTCAAACAACTTACTTTAGATTCAACTTCTCCTGTGGCTGCGATTGAGCTACTCTCAGAGCAAATTTAAATTGATATTGGCTCCTCTTAAGTCATACATTTCTCCCTGTGTGACTATCGGACATGCAAAATGGTAAAATTCTTTCTGAGGAAGGGACACCTGCTGTTGATTTAGAAACATTTTTATGACCAAACTGAGTTGGAGGTGCACTGTTTACATATATAAGGTCATGCAACATACATGTTTGTGCCATAATCCATGGTAATAACAAAAACAAGAACATAAATGTATTTTTGCATGTATTTTACAACACGAGCCCTCACCTTATGCTTCGTCATTGCGCCAACAATAAGTGGGCAAACCATGCCAGACAAAGTGCCTACACCGTTGGAGATACCCATGAGGATACTAGCATATCGTGGTGCAATGTCCAGGTGGTTGACATTGAAACCTTACGAGGAAAGATAAAAACAATATTAGCACATAAATGATAGGACAGTTATATGAGCACAAGCTCTACAAATTGTACTTTAATTTTTGTGGCTAAAAGGTTAAAAACAAGTTGATGTCCTCTATGAAAAAGAGGGGCTTATTGATATTGATGGGGGCAATGTAGATGCATTGACACAAAATGTCACTACAGTAAGAATAAACGTGGTTTCACCTGAAATTGCAAAGCCAGAGAAACCCACAGCCAGGACCAGGAATGTGATTGCAACAACTTTTGTATGAGAGAAGCCCACCACCAGCAGCAGGGTTGCCTCCATCCCGAACCCTGATGTAGACGAGCGAAATAGAATCAAAACACTGAATGAGTTTAACTTGTTAATGGAAAACATTAACTACAAGGCAATAATTCTGGTATTTTGAAGTAGGGTTCGATAAGGCACTTGTCTATAGTCAGTGTGTGATTCTTTTAGGTGTCTTACTTTCACGTAAATGTTTTGCTGCTGCCCCCTCTCTACAGCAGTACACATTGCTTTGCTCCTGTACTGGTACTGTTGTCTGCTTGTCTACTGGAGGTCAGCTGTACACTGACTATGGATAAGTACCTCACACAACCCCACTTCAAAACACCAGAACTATCCCTTTAAGTCTCAATACAAAATGCTCATTCAAGTCAACTTAAGTCTGTTTTCTTCATGCCTTTCTCTTCTGTTTCATAAAATGCTGTTGAGTGAACAGTAACCTTTCGTTTGCCCAGTACCGACAGCTTTTCACAAAGGGATATGTACACTGTATACTTCTCCATTTCACTTTGCTATCGATTTCTCTGTAGTTCAAAAATAGCCAACAGAGGCAGGGCTTCTGCTTTACAGTGAGTCATCATTTCCCTTATGCAGCAACTCTTTTCTCACTACAGCTGACTAAATACTGTAGTTAACCCCATAATTAGCCAATAAGGTACAGTTTCACATGAAGGAACCAGCCTTCTGACGAGAAAAAATAAAAATAAATGTTTTTATATCAGATATGGCTACAGTTTTAACGTCTTGGGGAAAAGAATTGCTGCTATTATTAGCACAGCAAGTGAGCTACATTTCTTGGGCACTACATCTATGCATTTCCCTTTCTGAAATTCTAAATTTGCTTTCTTACCTCCACAGTTCATAAGTTTCCTGACGTTAGTGGTGGTCATGATTTGGTTGGAGCGCAGATAGTCAGCAAGCTGGCCACCAATGGGCACGATGATGGTCATGACAAGGTGGGGAAGTGCAGAAACCATGCCCACCTGCAGAGAGATGAGACAAAGAAAAGAATATGTAAAAGACTTTCTAGAGCTTTTGACTTTCTTCAGTAGTTTCATGTTATTGTACATATGGCAACATGTGTTCCTGGTGCAGCACACCGCACATAACCACATCTGGTTTCTGTTACCTTGCTGATCTCAAACCCAAACACCTCTTCGAAGTATGCGGGCTGGCTGATGAGAAGCAAGTAGAAAGTCCAACTTCTGCAGAAATTTGCCACAATGATGGCATACACTGGCATGGACGTGAAGAAGGCCCTCCACGGCGTGTTGAATTTCTGTAACACAGTTACTTATTTCAGTGATTTTGTCATGGAATTTTAAGCCTCTGACTTGTTTCTCAAACATAAATGTACAGCTGTTTTAGCAGGATTAATGACCAGTTTTGTCTAATTGAGATGATCTTTTTGACATAAATGAAAAACCAGGACATTGTGATCAAGATGATGATGGTTGGAATAAATGAAATGCATGAATGCAGACACAAATGAGCAGAGGTTACAACTTATACATACTTTACATATATCCGTGCCGTGTTGCTTTCATTTTGGTCAAATATTATTTTTCTATACTATTATTAGAAATGGCTCATGATGATGTTTGAATCATATTATACAAATCTATTCCATGTACTGACCGTGATCGCATGTTGGGACGACTCTCCAATGCTTTCCTCAATATAAGTTCTCTCCTCCTCAGTGATGGTGGGATGGGCTGCTGGACTTTCATAAGACACCAGGAACCAGAAGCAATACCACAGGATCCCAAAGGTTCCTGTGGGGAGGAAGAAGACAAGCAGGGGAAAAAAGAAAGAGCAATGTAAGCGTCAAAACTGGAAAGAAAGGTCATAAAGAACAAGGAGACACATTGACTATTGCTGCTGCCTTTCTTCAAATTTGGCACAAATGTCCACCTGGATTCAAGGAACTGATTGGATTTGGTGTTCGAAGGTCCCTGTGACTTCACAAAACACATTTCATTTTGACAATTTCACACAAATGTCTAATAGAGTAGAATTATGAAGTAACGACCATTTGGAGAGACGTGGATGTAAACTGTAACATGATTGGACTAGTTTTGGTTCTCATATTTATGGTGCTTGACTTTTGTGGTCTCCTGGTCCTTCTTTCAGTATGTGTCAGTATCTACTGTGTTCCTTCCTGTTAATGCTTAGTTCTTGTCACTGACTAATAACTGTACGACTCTGCATGTTTATTATGGCAACAATCACATTGTAATGTATTTCACTACAAAGACAATGTGTAGTTTCCCCAAGTTATAGTTTGGTCCGAAAAAAGTAGCCCCAGTGTAAAGCCTCTATATTTCATTTTGTTTGCCTCCGGCCAAAAGGACAAGGGTCTCTTACCGTAGACATAGAAGACTGATGACCATCCTGTGTACTGGACCAGGATTCCAGCTAATGGCATGGCAATCACAGCCCCAGCATAAGAACCTAGATGGAAGAAAACAATGTTTAGGGCTGCCATTTGAATTATACTCTGCCACTTACTTTGTCACGTAACCGCTAAGTCCATACAGCATGTCAAAAAGTCATTCTTTGTAGGTGTCTCCAGGACCACAGTTTGCCATGATGACACACACACAGACTCAGAAGGTGAAAAAACAACACCAGACACACGCTGTTGCAGCTGGTAAATAGTGAAAAAAAAAACTTTTTCTTTAAATTAGCTAATGTATTACTTTACTAACCGTTTCAGTTCTAACTGTGGCTTCATTAAACTTGCAATATGTGTCTCTTAAAGTGATAATAAACATCCCTTGTGTAAAGACCGAGAGAACAGATACAGACGGACTCACCACAAAAGGCTGTCGTGGCCAGGCGACTTCTTTCAAGAGGTGGGGCCCATTTTGCCCAAATGCCGTGACAGGCTGGATATGAAACCCCCTGTGGGATAGGGAAGAAATTACACTATGCTCAATGTTTTTAATAAAATGGAAATGGAAATCTTTCTTGTTACCAATTGATTGTGTTTATGAGCAAGCTATAGGATCAAGCACCTCCACAAGTCCTTGACATATTCTGACAAGGATAACACAGCCAAAGTGCATCCGTGCTGCAGCAGGGATGAGCATGTTCAGGAAAGACGTGGCAACTATAGCAAAACCAAACACTCTGGAAGAGGAAAGAACAGAGACAGGAAGAGACATTCAGTGTGTATACTAGAATATACAATTATCCCTTGCATACAATAAATAGTGAATGAACAGACCTGTTTGCTGCAAACTTTTGACAGATGAACCCTCCTGGGATTTGGGTTACTATGTATCCCCAGAAGAAGGACCCGTGAATCATTCCCACTGTTTCTGGATCCCAGTCAAACTGAGCTTTCTGTTGGGACACACAGGGCGCATGCACTTGAATTAGAGTTCAATCCCTAAAATGCACTGAGGCGATCTGCGCGTGTATATATGTGTTATGTACCAGAACAGACAGTATGTAATGCTGGTCATTAGATTAAGTGGGATTACAAACCGCAAAACTGAAGGGAGAACAATACAAATATAGAAAAGAACTCATGTGATTGATTCCTGTCCCCCTGAGGCATATGCCCGACCGTTGACCTATCACAATATTCCCTCACAATAGCTGTCAAACCTTTAACTCTGATGAATGACCCCACTGACTCCAACATTAACTGACAGACCGTTGTATAAAATGCCATTGTATACTGCACAATTTACATTTCCCTTAAGTGTAATTAAGAGGCCTATCTCAAACTACAAAAGTCAGAGGAATCCACATGCTTTAGGTGGTATAGTGTGTTTCACCTAACACGTATCTCACACATAAATAATAATCTGGAAACAATGATATTTATTCTGCCTTGCTGTTGTAGACTTCACACCTCATCCAGTGCCACTCACCACTATGACCTCCTTGTTGTCTCTAAAGACGGTGTGGCTGTTGACCATGCTGACGATGGCCACGCCCAAGTTACATCGGATACCAAAGGAGATACAGAAGCCAAAGCCTGAGAGGATGGCGATGATGTAGCGCCGGGGCAGGCCGAAGCATGTGCAGTCCACCACGGGTATCTCCTTCTCCTCCACCAGCTCCGGCCGGCCCTCCGCCGACAGCTCGATGGTCTCGCCATTTTCTTGCTTCTTCTCAAGAGCTCTGTTCAGAAGGGAGAGGAAAGTGAATGGAACATTTAATATGTAAAGTATTGTAGTTTAGACTCAAGTCAGCCACACAAACATACTGTCTGAAGTACTGGTGAAATTGAGAAGTTAATTTTAATAGTTGAACTTTGATATAGCCTCAATCCTTGTATATCTATTTTGTCTGCTTGTGATTTGTTTGACATGATTGCCTGGGCTATCGATCAGTTGAACTATCTCAACTAATCGCAATGTTGAATAGCAACCCTTGTCCTATCAAGAAAGACAATATACACCAAAACACACTGACATATGAGAAAAGCACCAAACAGTCAGTGTACAGTTTGCTGATTCACTGAACTAAACAGCTATTCAAAGAATGTTTAGAGTGCCAGCCCTCAAAAAGGAAATACATTGAGTTTACTTTTAGATTTTTGTATTAATGATTTTCTCTTAGAGCAGCCAGTCAGTCGGTGAGCAAACCAAGGTTTTCCAAACTCAGAGAGAACAGATGTTGTTCTGAAGGGCTTGTAGACTGACAGTTGGCTCGATATATAAGATCTTTCTCGCTGTAAATTTGACTGGGAACTCTAGCATCTTAACAAGAGACAGTCGGCACAGTTATATGGAGCTTGCTGACATAACTTTGACTTATCCTGTCTTTTTAAGGTATTAATAAATTGGGTATTATTGAAGACATTCGTCTCCTGACAGCTGGCAGACAGAGAGAGTTTTAAAAACCTGCCTCATCCTGGTGCATCCAAGCTCCTCTTCTCCTTCCAAACAAGGTTAACTGCGCTACTCCTTTTCTGCCACATGTCTATAACCTGTGTTCATGTGGTTGCTGAGAAAACCCTGAGAAACCATGACCTCTGCCAGCCTCCAGTCTAACAGGCATCAAATATGCATCTAAAGGCAGCAGGTCATCTATTAAACATGCGCAATGCTGAGTTCCCAAACAGACTCAAGCACTGCAGGTCCAAATGATGGAGCAGAGAGCTCCTTTTATACCACAGCTTTATTTATTGTACATATTTAGTTTTTCATACATACGTGTAAACGTTAAAAGCAAACATCCCTGCTGCCTTTGTCTGGTAATTGTAATTCACAGCCACCATAGAGAGATACATACATACATGAGAGGACATATCAGTCCACTCAGCCCTGCAGCTTTTAGACAAAGTACAACACCCAACAGTGCAGGGCATGAATAATGCTGGGATGGGGGGATGGGGATGTATTCTATAGACTATTATGTTTTACAGCTGGTTATACAGGACAGGAAATGGGACCGGGATCATGGGCTTGAACTTAACCACATTTAAGTGTACTATGACTTCGCTGAGCCACTAGGGCGACCCATTAATAACAGTAGCCTACTACAGTGGCTACTGTGAGCATTCATCGTGGTTGGGTTGAAAATCCAACAAACACACTGAAATTAAACAATGTTATCTGTGCAGTAGGTCAGTGTTTAATGCTGGGTCGAACTACCACTGACATTTCAATGCTGTACTGTTTGGCAATTTTGACATTCATTCATTCATTCAACCTTTATTAAAACCTTGAGAAATCTTCATGGGCATGTCATGCCCTCATTTTCTATGATGTTGAGAGTGTAATTAAAACAAAATAGGACAGTTAAAAACCGTCACATTCAAGAGCAGAGTAGTTTGTAATCATGGTTTTAAATTGGCCGTTGTGTTGTAAAATGTTCCAAGTGTGTGAGGCACAAACACCAAAAGCAGTTTTCCCAACTTAAGTGTTTGCACGCGGGACTTTAAGCTGTCTAGAATGAATAAAATGTACTGAGTGTCATGCCATGTCAAAATAACGAATCATAGCTTAAACTATTACATTGCGTGTCGACCAGCCAGAGCCGGCAATAAGTGATAAGGCACGCGCCAAAAGCATGGAAGTAGGAAGTAATAGATTACTCCTTTGGTATATGTGCAGCCTCTATTGGTTTCAGTTGGCCACCATGTGTCAATACGTCATCTGGAGTTGAATGCATCAGTGTGGTACATGTGGTTGATGGGATCACAGTGAATCTCCGTTGCATTATGACACTGATCCAAACGACGACCAAACCGACACTGTGACCACTTCATGCTTTAACAGGAGTCTCGGGGAGTGTGTGACACACTCACTGACCAGCAGCCAATTGATCTTTGGTACTGTTGGACAACTCGGTAGAGAAAGTGAAAAGTCCTCACCACAGGATGCATTAAACTGTGCCATACAATATTTTCATAGTGTGCATTGAGCATATAAGCTAGTTTACTAGCAAACTCCCTTGCTTACCTTGTTTTTCTTCTTATTTATTTACATTATCTATTTATTTTCAAGATTATATATATATATATATATATATATATATTTCTTTTTGATGTAGATGTAGACCACTGGGTTCAACACCCATCCAAAATCTCTTTGTTAGTGCAGAAAAACACTTTTTAGGTGCTGCAAAATGTCAAGCCCAAAGACAAGATCACTCGTGACACTAGCCTCATTCACTTTTTACATCCTGCTTATATATAGGCCTTTCCAACTAATTCAGAATGGAGCTTTATTCTCTCAGTTGTGTGCTGAGTCAGATTAAGTTCCTCGGCATACTCTAACGAACCCTGTCCTAAACCACAATGTCACCACTCAATCGAGTCACCGGGGACGAGGACAAGAACAATTCTGAAATAGCAGGCAAAGAAAAGCACCATGATCTTTAAAAAAGCCATTATTGAAGCTCTCTAGCATCAGGAGATGTACTTCCCGTGGAGACTTATTAATGACATGGATATCAAATATTAAGTGAGAAAAAGGCTGATCTTTGTATTCTTGCCAACAAACCTTATCAGAGCGGTCCCCTAAAATCAGTAATCAGACTGGGAAAATAGAAGCTACACAATTATAAAACATATTTGCTTTATTAGTTACTGTAAGCAGAGGTTCTAACAGTCTCCGACACTGATCAAGTATTTATGATTCTCATTCTTGAATTATTAATAACTTTGGCTCTCTTGGACTATTTTTGTCTGGGCGGGCTTCTGTCTTCATTCTTCCTGTCTCCTCTTCATCTGTAACCCTTCCTTTTATCGTCAACTCCCCTGACTCACGCGTCGTCTCGCACACAATTCGCAACATTTCCTTCTTCTTCAACACTAATTTATTTCCCAGTATCCAGAGGATGTCCACATGGAGTTTTTAAATTCCCTGCAATACAACAGCCAACACATATTGTATCTGCTGCGGTGACTTTTCATGACTGACCCTGCAAGAAAAGCCGTTGTAATCCTCACAAGCTACACCTGACGTTCTCTCCGTCGCACCTGTCACACCATGAGGAAATGTTTGGGCGCTTCTCTGAACGGTTTTGACTCAATAAGAAAGGTGCTCAGTTTTGAATCTGGAAAGCATGCAAGAAAGCTGCATTCACATGAGCTATTCTGCTCAGTGAGTATTCCTGGTTATGTCTTAGTTAATCTTTTAATTCATACGTCAAGGACAAATGTCAGGGCAGGTCGACAGCTTGGTTCACAATTGAGTCAACAGCTTGGAATCATTGATCGGATAAAAGAGAGTCAAATAACTGCCGTTGATTGTTTGAAAGGTTGAAAAGCTCTTCATGACACCACTACGAAGAATTCGTAGTGAGAATGTCCACTGTGGGCTGTTACACTGAGGTCACACAGAATGTGTACATTTGGAGATCATTTGCATTAGCTCAATGAATTCAATTCTGTAGATTTGCTGAGAGACCACATAGAAATCCTATTTGAGTTATGCTGAGGGCTATTCATATGGAATGAGATGCTGGAAGAACTGAGGGGAATTGCACAGTATTTATTTTAAAATATTTATACAGAAATTAGAGCCGATTAATCTATTAATCAGTCTGCAACTATTTTGCTAATTAATACTTTTTTTAAATTTTAAAATCCAAACATTCTCTTGTTTTAGGTTCTCAAATGAGGAACAAAATCCGTTTTCCCATGTCTTCGCATTATACTAAATTGAATAATTTAAGGTTTTGCACTGATGGTTATTTGCAGCCCTGATATAAATAGCTCAATGACAGGAAACTTTGAGTGGGTACTTCAATGAAATCATGCTTCTGTTTTGTCTCGACTTCAGGTGATTCAAATAAATATTGTAAATAGCTTTATAGACTAAGAAAAGACCATAGTTTCGAAAAGGGCAGAGTTAAATAGATTCAAACAATACAAGAAATAAGTAAATAGAACTAACGCAACAGAGCTGATTTTATAACTCAACTATAAAGGAAGACATGGGCTTTCTGTATGCTGTTGACCGGATACAGCTCCATACATAAACCAAAGAGTCAACACAGCAATGTGTGTCTGTCACTCTGAGAGGCCGTTAAGCATGTTGCGTGCAGAGAACAGCGCGGGGGAACAGGCCGGTGCGCGTTACGCACGGCAGCAGGGTACCACCTGAACACGTGCGCTCAACGGAAATGAAAGTATAGGCCGACGGGCTCTCTGTCGTGGGTTGAGTTGCCTAATCCTGGCTGAGATGCCCTGAGGGAGGGGTGACTCGGTGACGAGCTATCGGGCTACTTAAGTAGGGAGAAGAGAGAGAGAGAGAGGTGTCCAAGGTGTATGGCCTGACTGTCTGCAGGGATTTACGTGGGACGACAGCTTGGACGAGCAGAGGCTATTTCTGGAGAGGAATTAAGTGTTTAGACGCCACATCAAATCCCGAGAGGAAGAAAGGGAGTTCATCAATACCTTCTCACGTTCAGATATCAATCACTGGCCAGACTCCTCCTGACTACCTGATACTTATTCATACGCTTTTATTTTTGCCAACAGGAAGTTTGTCATAACCACCTGATTTCTTTCCGCATGTGTCTTGAGAGTCTAAAATGCCACATGAAGAAAATAAAGGAGAGATTTCCTGCCACGTTCCGCCCTTGGTCCATCATCACAAGTTCTCGGCTTTTGAAAGCCTTTCCTATAAGTGAAGGTTAATGAAGGTCCTCTTACACGCACTGTTCCATAATGACAGGTGACACAGAATAACAGGCCGCACATCCTGTTTGACATTAAACACAAAGTCACTCTCATTCAATTGGGTAATATAGACAACCTTATCAAATAGTCTACTTTGTGTAAGGGGGAAACTGGAACAGTGTTAGATAAACCTCCACATATAACCGTGACGACACTTCCATAATTTAACAATGTGACAGCACTGCAGAAACGCCGGGGAGAAATTAATCCAGCTATTGATCCAACGCCTCATATTTCACCGATACGACAGTCTTCAGCCTAAAATGAAACTTAATTCTCTTTGATTGTTTCTCTGGGCCAAAGGAGAAAGATTCCATAGCATTATGTATTTAGAAACAATATTTGTCACTTTTTTTTTTTCATCAGCTACTGCATGAAAGCAGTTGCTTGCACGGTGATACATTATGTATGTCAGTTTCTTATGTGACAGATTCAGTAGCCTATAGAGGGACAGATGTTGTGCCAGGGCATCCAAACCCGCTAAACTAGGCCTCTGGACACCTTGATCTTCAAAGGAGCAGTTTGCTTCTTCTTAAAATCAATTCCTCATAATAAAATCTGGTTTTTAATGTAGACTATTAATTGCAAAAGATGAACTTTCTTTTTTAACATAAGGCAATTACGCCTGTAGATTTTAACACGTTCTTGTTGTAATTTGTCCCAGACAGATTTTACATACCCGTATATTTTCCCGAGAGTCTTGGCTGCCACGACTTTAAACCTGTCCGGCCGGATCTCCATCCTCGCGACTCCTGGATCCGACCAATGTGCACTATTTGCACGCTCCCGATTGAGCGCACAGCCTTCTCCTCTACTCCCTCCGCCCTGTTCTTGTCACTCACACATAAAAAAAAAAAAGAAAAAACTTGATTTGACTTGATCGCTAGACTTCTTAGCCCGCAGTTTCCTGTGCACCGGAATCTGTAGTCAGCGACACTGAGATTTAATCTGCGTCAACTGCCTTTGTATGAATTCAACCGAGCAAACATTGTCTGTCCCTCTTTTTCCCAGAGTTCTTAAATTAATGTCCAAATGAACTTCCTCACACTCGTTTGGTCTCCGTTAAGGTTCAGAGCGCGCTGAAAGCAACTTTCGAGAGGATTCGTGGCCAAACGGTGTCTCTGGCCGTGGTCCTGAAACCAGATTACCGCTGCCTGCGCGCTAATCTCTCCAAGTGTGTGTAGTGAGTGGAAGGGAACATGTCACTTCCTTCTTTGCAGCCAGCCGGGCGATTTAAGCACTGACTTTACAAGCGGTGTCTATTCTTGGAGCGACACAAGACTTGAATGGAGACAGTTAGACTAAACACTGTCCGATCGAAGCAGTTCTCAGGTATTTATAGGCGGGAGGGGCAGGATGCTCCTGGGACGCTGCCATGTTTCCTGGGTTGGATTGACGATTATTTGAGTTTCAATGACCGGCGATTCTTTAAAAACAAACAAAAGTAAAACACTATACATCAACAGGAACAGAAAACAAGAAAAATGGGATTTAAAAAACGACAGGTTGTAGATTTTGTGGTTCTACCTTCTCGTTTTAGCAATATGTCCTGAGTGTCATACCAACATTTCCAAGAAGCTAAATAAAAAATGAATAGCAGGGAGCTGCTTTCTCAGAGCGAGCTAAGCAAAGAAAACATACAGACCAACTGATATAGAGATGACTGTATATTGAAGTATCCGAAAGGGATAAAGAAAATGGACCAAAAGGTCAGTTAAATATTTACATTATATTAGTGACGTGCAATCTATCGAGAATAAAGTCTTTAAAAGAAAAATATAACATTGCAGCTTTGTGCATTTCCCCTTCTTCCAACTGCAATGTGTCATCTATAAATTGGTTCAAAATGTTACTGAATGCATAACCTGACGGACTTTAATTTTTTTTTATCATTGCATTGGAAGTGGTGCACACGCCATTTTTTTTTATTGTGATATCTTAAACCTATGGTGTAGCTGAGTCTGGAATAAAGGTCCATGAAAGAAACAGGCAATAGGCCGTTATTACAGAGGACATCATGACATATCACTGTAGGAAAATCCCAGATGTAAATAAAATAATCAATGATGGCTTAGTCCCATTTATTGTGCATGCCGGCTCACTGTCAAGGATAGAGCCACCATTAATGTTGGTAACATATTATTCTAATTCAATTGTATAGGGACTGTAATTAAAAATGAGCAAGACAACATTTCGTTAATAACTGGACAGTTTATTTTCTTTCTAGTACCATACTGGACGACTACTGAAAGGGTGGCCGGTATTAGATAAGGTGCAGGAAAGATCTAGTTTAATGTAGCTATGCAAGTGTGCATATGACTGCAGTTTATACATTAGGTTGTGATGCAAAGGCAAATGTTTGGGGCAGATTTGGTGATGCGTGTGTGCAGTTAAAGGGCAACAGGTCAGGAGGTCTATGGTTTAGCAATAGTATCTGACAGATTTGACAATTGCAGCAGGTGGTGGATATACTGTACTTCTGCTATCACATCACAGGACTCTCCCGTATATTCTACCAACAAATGCCGCTGAAGAAGTCCCTTAATTTCTAAAAGGGTGGCGTATGTGCAAAGTTGTTTGCCTGCAAAAATGAAAACTTTGATGTGTATAGATATTGGAAAACAATGTGCACATTCAAATAACAACTACATTCAAAAGTCTCGTACCGCTAGCTAAGCATTCGACATCAGATACAGCTCTTCTCCAGATCCCTTGCTGATATAGTTCTCAGGGAGTGAGAGGAGAGGAAGCGGGGAGGGAAGGGCATGGCAGAGGGAGGAGGAGACAGGCTGGGTGGCACAGAGATGATGGATGGAGTGTCCGAAAGCGAGCCATAACCAGGTTTCTGCACAGCTACCGCACTGGAGCCAGCAGAGGCGTAGAAAAATACGGGGGGATGGTCCATGGGGTCCGTGGTTAAATCTGCAGACAGACAGATACATAAGGAACCGCTCTTGAAATTTGTAGATATTTAACACATTTGCTGTTCGACTATTAAAGCTACACATCATTTATGAGTGCCTCCAATTTACAGCAAAAGGAAGGGCTTGAGTTCCAGGAAGTCATTTTGCAAATCCATGAACACATTACAGCATGCTGATGTTTAATAACTCAGCCTGCCTGTGATGCTCCACAACAAATGATACCCAAGAGACGAAAGAGGAAAAAGATCCGATGTTGACAGGGCCAGTCGTCTCTCGGTGTCTGCTGACGCGGAGACTGTATTTCAATCTTGAGCTTCCTTTTATCACTCTGACAGAGACGTTTCTATGCTCATAGCTGTCACTTTTGTTTTCTCCGCAGTAGTGCCACTTTGTAGTGAAGGCACATATGATATCTTTATTTTTTTTTTACTGACAGTCCCTGCAGGCAATGCGATTTGGCACCAAGGGGCTGCAGTTTCCTCAAGTGTAAGATCGAAAGACGCTCTAATGCAACAAGAATTGAATAAGTCTATTTATCTACCTGAGTCATCGTTGAGCTGGGTGTGCAGGTACTGGTGTTTGGTGTAGAAGTTGTTGTAGATACAGTACACTGCAGTCATCAGAGCGCAGGTTCCCATGGCCGCAGCGATGAACAGACCCACTTTGGCGTTATCTTTGTCTACACGGGCATCTGTGGAGGCACAACAACCATCAGTCAGACATTTCACACCCAAATTCTGTGTGTGTGTGTGTGTGTGGAACAGTTCTGACATTGACATTGTGCACGGCAAATATTTGCAGTTGCGCTGAAAAAACATTTCTTTGAACTGCACTTACACGTTCGCTTTGCATTCAAGTGAGTGGTTTCCTCTTTTCGGAGTAGGTCTCGTATGTGTGGGGCAGGAAGAGGAGGAGGGGGGGGGGCTGCCGGGGCCTGATGGCCGTTGATCTCCTGCTCGGACTGCAGGGTACTCTGGGAGCTGCTCAGTGGAAACGCCAGCAGCAAACAGAGAACTGCAAGGACCGCCATGAGGCTGATCCACTGATAAGTCTGCAAGTGAATATTAAGACACTTGCAAAAAATATAATCAATGACAACAATAGAATTTGTATCTGAATGTTTTCTTCTTCTTTTGGTATATACATGCTTTCTCTTGGCTGCTAACAGGACTGGCTGTGGACTTTAATAACAGTAAAAACAATATTGCAGTTGTTTTTCATACTCCACAGCTTGTTGTTCATAGATATACTTTCTATAAAAAAATTACTAATCTCTCTATACTATACGCACACACAAAAACACTATCACTGTTATTCAAAGGCTAGTTTTAACATTTTAAAACTGATCTCATCATGAGTACTTACCTGAGGTTGAAGCGAGTAGGTTGTGTTTCTCTCCGCCTCTCTGGCTGACTGATGTGAGGCTGCATCCAAGACAACTGGCCTCCCCAGACACCTAATATTTCCAAGGGCACACCTGAGAGTACTCTTCCACTCACGCATACACACATGTAGAAAATGTAAGTGTTATGTTGAGACAGACAAAATCTTTCAAAGGCTTTCCTTCAGCAGCAGTTCTGCTTTGGCACTATGTTTTGTATTCTTTGAAATATGTTCACGTTGAAAAGATAAACTGGGGAGAGGGCCGGGGTTGCTTGCTCGTGACAAGTGAAATCAGATTTTAGGTTTAAGTTACTTAAATTACAACAAAAGTTGTGGTGAGGGGGAAAAAGAGCAATCGAACCAAATAAGCTTAAGTTGAAATGTTTTTGCAGATCACACAACCTGCTGGAACACAAGGGTATTAAGCAAAGAGATGCTGACATGAGTGCAACAGAGCTCCCTGCTGACACATAAATGTACTGATTCAATCTCATGATTGTTATGAGGTCCCAACTGCTATTATGCAAAAACTAAATATCTTTAAGATTTACAAATAACAGAATTCAGCAACCTGAGGGATTCTCAGGACAAAGAAATCAAATGTTATTTTATTGTCAAAATAACGTATCCACCCATTTACTGATAATGGATCAGATGGATGCCAACCTGCCAATTATGTTTATAATCAAGAGGATTTTCCCATAGATGCATAGACCTATATTTCACTCTGTTGATGGAAACAGATAACACACACACACACACACACACAGACATCTACATTACCTCTACTTGTTGTCCTCCTACACAGCTCTTCAGATGTTTTACCTGAGCAGAAGTCTTGACATGCTTCAACTCTCCCAAGCAGATAATGGTGCAGATGGGCGGCAGCACTCAGCAAGTGATGGAAGTAGGTTTTGGTGGAGAGCATGTTTGCAGAAATACTCCACAAAGTTGTAACTATGCACATTATTAAGTATACTTTTGAAAGGAAACAAATGTCATAAAAATCATTTTCTAAAAATCTGGATTTTTGGAGTGAATACAGATGTCAGTCAAGGGGTCTATTTGAAGCTAAATATAGAAGACCATTTAACAAGTCAATACTTAAGACCTTGTCGGGTAAAGTCTGAGCCATGTTTGAATTGCAAGCTTACGCCACATGTCAAACAGCAAAGATTATTTCAATACAGTCATTCTGAAAGAAAGTTTTTAATACAATTTCAAATATATTACATTTTCTCACAAATTCATTTTATGCAGACTTGCAGACTACATGAACGATTAAAAAGGGACTTTAAGTCTCTCTGGTCGGCCTGATTAAATGTGAAGGCACTTCACTTTGATACATATATACACACAACAACATGAGGACGATTCACACTGACAGTAACTCACTGAAAATGGAAAATAAACTACACCTTTGTTTTCAGAAAAATGACCTTGAGAAGACAATGATGACCAAGCATTTAAGTAAAAAAAACAAACATACTTTTTACAAAATAAACACATTACTTCTATCTTACACTACACTTAACTCTGATGTAAAGGAGTAGCTTCATCCAGCCTGTTTAAGACAAACTAGTTTCCTCCTAAACCTGAGCTTAACAAAAAAATGTATCATCAAAATTTCTAATTTACAAATAAAAAATAACAGAAAATCCCACGCATTTTCAATTACATTTGTTCATGAAGAATTTCTACAAATACTTTATACATATTTACATTACAAGCGTTAACCTTAATATTTGTACCATGCCATCACTTGACAAACTTTTTACCAATATAAAAATGTTAAAATAGCAATCGCCACAAAGCTAAAAAACGCGAGTGCTCTGATTCAGTGTAGCAGTAGTTGGATTCCAGGTTGTTTGGACAGAGAATGTTAACATATGGGACATGTGGAGTATGAAATGCAGTGCGCTGCTGCAGACACAAAGCATACTTACAGCGTAATATCAAACTGTAGAACCGAAACAGTGACTCTGGTGTTTGTTTGAGCTGTGGTGAGATGTATTGAAGAGCACTAATACCGTACCCAATAGCTGCATTTAATCTCAACATAGCTGAGTTTACTCTTTCCTGACGTAACAGTCTCATAAACAACTGCAGTCGATTAGCTCTGAGGAAAATATGTCATCGTGGCAAAACAGAGCGGATACATTTCCTCTCTGGCCGTCCTGATTATCCTCCACTGAAGTACCATCCAGCGACAGCACAGGTGCAGCTCACGACTAGACAAACATGTGCTGCTTCACACACAAGTACGGTGATGCTGCCATTTTCTGGTATTTAATTCAGGCTCAGCTGATTTTTACAAGTCACAATCTTAAGCACAGCCTAAAATAATTGTCATAACAATTGTAACATTCACTGTGATGTAAAACAGATTACAAAGTTGGATCAATGGACAAGTGTCTACGGCTAATAATGAAACTTAAGACACATTCTTTTTGATGATTTGAACAATTAACAGTCATTGGAAATGCTACCTTGTGTTACCAAGCAGCAAGAAATTGTTTATTCCATATTTTCCAAATAGAACACTTCTTTTAAAAGTTGCACTTGTTGAAGCAGGTTTTTTTTCAGTTTTGTCCTTTGGGTATTTTGGAAAAAATAAAGTGGAAAAGCTTTTAAATATTAAAATAACCTTTGTCCCACCAAAATTGGTGAGATTCAATTGTCCTTTAAAACGGCACGCTGAAAGTTGGATTGCGTGCCGATGGTCCTTTTCCACCGTGTAACGTCATGTCCGTGTGTTTAGGAAAAGGACGCAGCGGTACCGTTCTTTTGACTCAGTTCTGACATGTCAGTCATCGGAGTTTCACAGTTGTCATCGGTGCTAACAATGCGGTACTGACCGGTCTCTGTTCCTCTGGTTGTTTGCTTTGTCCTGTCCTGCAGAACAGCATGGATGAAGGCCACTGGGACGGGCATCACAGCAAATATGATCAGTAAAGCCAAAACAGCCAGAGCCCAGCCTGGGTACTCCAGGTACTCATCAGAACCCTGAAGAAAAAGAAATCAAACAATCACTCAAAGACTGAAACTATTCTGCTTCACATATTCAATGTGAACGAAGAGAAACACACCATCAACTCCTTCCTACAGGTTAGGAAGTACCATGTGCCGTAGTTTTTAAAGGCTGTTTGCCTTAAACATGTCTTACTGTTAAGAAGTTTTCAGACTCGACTGTACTGAACAAACTCCATAAACAGAACTGCACCAGTGCAACATCCCATCTTAAATAGCTTGGTTTCTTTGGAGCATTAACACGTTACAGTTGTATTCTTTCCATTTAATACAATTATCCATACCTTCTCTTGGTTCCATGCCAAATACATGGGGCGTTTGATGAACATGCGAATGGTGGTGGCGCCCAGCAGCCCCAGCATAGCAAGCAGGCAGATGTATTTCCACAGGTACTTGTAAATCGCATGGGGACGCCAGCCCAGCATCGCCTCAATGTCATCAAGGAACCTTCAGGAACACAGAGCGGGAAACTCTCACAAACACATTTTTCAACAAACTCTGATTAGACTCAGAAGGAAACGGATTCGTTGACATTTACATGGAATTTAAGCTTTCTAGAGATAAGACAAATAGACCTCACCTATCAGCTCCATATAGCCAAGACACGCTGAAGGTCTCAAAAGCCACCACAATGATCAGGGGCAGAGTGGCAGAGTAATCATCGAACATCATCACAAAGTAGTTCCCACACCGCTGGGTGAAGAGCAGGCCGATTAGAAAGCCCAGGATGCAGCTGAAAACTGCAACAACATCAACATGTAAGGGTGAAGCACAACTTACAACAAGATACATTTGTGGATTATCCTGAATAACTTCAGAAGGTAAATGTATTCATTTTGCTCCCTCTCTGCTTAAGGTGTCAGTATGTAGAAGACACCAATAAAGATAATCTAGTGAGGTAAGACATTACTGTCCAACAGCACTTAATGGGAAACATACAGTTCTCACTGACAGTGTTGTTTGGAGCATTTAGCAAATAGTTCCATCTCACTTTGATAAAAAAAACGTGATGGCCGAGGTGAATAAAAAGGCGCTTACTTGTGAATTTGGTCTTATTGTTGGCCAGAGTTTTGAAGCGGTCAGTGAGTGGGGCGAGGATGCCTTCCATAGTGCCAAACATGGTGCTGAGTCCCAAGTTGAGCAGCATGAGGAAGAAGAGCGCTGACCAGAAGGGGCTGCCAGGCAGGAGTGACATGGCCTCTGTGAAGGCAATAAAAGCTAGGCCTGTGCCCTCCACTCCCTGAACACAAGCAAGAGTGCCAGCTTTGGCTTAATGTACAGTACACAAAATACAGGAAAGAAAGAAAGCATTGACATTCGTCCTAAAACTCAATATTTACCTGCTGCATCTCTTTTTCCAGGTCACAGTCTGTTAAATTGCCAGGGACCTTATCTCCATTCTGTTTAAACCAGTCCCTGTAGTCCTCTAGAGCCACAGAACCGGGATCAGAATAGTTGAAGCTTGGCATCAGGTTTGTGTCCACATTACTGCTGAGAAACTGCTCTGATAACTGCTTCATATTACTAAGAAAAGAAAAAGACAAAACACAACTGTAAACATGCAGTTTATGACTGAGTTAAATAAAACTCAGAAGAAGCTGTGCTACCCGTCGTTAGCCAATAGAAAAACGACATGTCGGATGCTGCTGGCCCCAGAGGGCATACCACAGTCCGTGCCGTTGTGAGGGACAAATCTGTTTTGATTAAAACATACCTGGCCACACATGCCAGGGCCTTGTCTTTGGCGCGGAAGCCGAGCACAGCAAACACCACCAGAGAGGCGAGCAGAGATGTGAGGAAGTTTATGGTGGCGACGGTGAAGGCATCACGGTGGCAGTTGTTGTTCTTGGGATTGTAGGAGGAGTAGGCGATGATGGACCCGAAGCCAAGGCCTAAAGCAAAGAAGACCTGAGTGGCTGCCTGCCGCCACACCTGAATGTCTGCCCAGATTTCCAGCTAGAAATGCATAGAGGGAACGACAGGTGCGTCAGGGAAATATTCATATCTGCCTCGCTTTTCTACACTTAACCTTTTGCATTTTATGCAGGTACCTTGGGGTAGAACATGTAGGCGATTCCATCCAAGGCCCCATCCAACATGAGCCCTCGGACGAGGAAGCAGAACAGCACCACGTAGGGGAAGATGGAGGAGAAATACATCACCTAGGAAGTGTCAAAGAAGGATTATTACCACAGACGTCAGTCAGTTGGTCCTCTTCACAGAGTCCACTGTGGACAAAACGTAGTTCTCAGAAACTGCGGGAGCGTGAGCCGCAGAGTTCATAAGCGTGGTACCGTCTGACTTCCATTGCTCCTTAAGTTGTGTTATTATGGTAAGGATGGCGAATGGCATTACCATGGCTTTGCCTCTACAACTGGTGTTACTGCAGTCTTGAGAAGGCAGGACTGAGCAGAGGGGGATTCAGCTGGTTGTAATCTGCAACCACACCACTCGATGCCACCAAATCCTACACACTGTCCCTTTAAGTGTAAAGCCCGCTGCTTGTCATACACTGAACATATTGCCTTTGTAATAGAGATGATTAAGGCAGTAATTGTGTTAAACACCTGACGCGAGACTAAGCCGTGTTAAACTTCCTCTCAGATATTAGCTTTAACTCGATCAGTAAATCCTTATTTCCACACCAGTGTGTTTGACCCAGGCAGGGTTCAATTACTGTGTTTGTTAAGTAAACATGAACCACCATTTGGTAACACAAATGTCACCTGATAGAACTTTAGTTAAAAGCTTTGCTGTTCACTATAATGTATAGATCTACAACAGGCTGCTGTGTTTGGGGAAAACAAACAAGACAGTATTAAATAAATGCTGATTTACAAAACACCAAATACTTTAAGACTTACGGTCAACGTTGCTCCTTGAAGTGGGTCAACACCTAAACCAGACATTCCAGAGAGATTACATCACCCGCACTAACCCTGAAACCTAAGCCCAACACATGACGGGAATTTGACCAAAACAAAGTAGCACAGGATACAGGATTTTTTGTTTTCCATCAAGGGCTTCGCTTCACATTTAACAATTCACTGGTCCCCAAAGTAATCGCTGTGATGGTAATCAACTTATTGCCACGGTTCAAATTGAATATTGTCTTTTAGTGGAAACAATTAAACATATTTCTAATACCACACAGTCCCTAAAACTGTAAATGTTCTATGTAATAACTCGTCCAGTAAGTGACTGGAAAATGCTTCAGTCCAGTAGTTACAATGTTCCTGATAATCACAACTCTACTGAAACATCTGAGAGCTGTTCAACGTAAGTAACGCTTCCTTGATAGTCAAAGCAACAGCTGGAGCCACAACAGACCACACGGTTACCTTGACAGAGCTCTTGATTCCCTTGAACATTCCCAGGCACACGACGGTCCAGGCCACCAGCAGACAGCAGACGATGTAAGGGTTAAAAGAGCCCGTGTCATCGATGGAGTCTGTGATATCCAAAGCCTTGCGGTACCAGAAATACGATGTGGGGGAGCTCTTCTCACATTCCTTTACTGGTGTAAAAAGAAACAAAAAGAGGATCAATTACTAGTCTTACATGTGACTCAAAGCAAATACATTTACAATTTTAAATGCTTTAGGATGCGAATTCAAATGCACGATAGTTTTTATTTTGTTCGTCGTGTTTTCCTTGTGCTCCAACTGCATTTTGTTGTGCATCCCTGTGTTGCACGATGACAATAAATGATCCTTGAATCCTTGATTCAGTTTTTTCACCTCAATGTTGTGTGTTTACCTGTTAAATTCCCCTCTTTTGGACACTGTTCCCAAGGTAAAGGGTACTGGAACGAGTTCCCGAGATAGAAAAGGCTCCACGCGAGGATCACATTGTAGTAGATGGCCACAAAGAAACACACCTGAGGACATTTGAGAACAAAAAAATGATGTTTTTAAGAGTAACTGTGCCATTTATCATACGTCAGGAAAGGTGAAACAAAAAAGTATCTATATGGTTGTGGTGTCAGTCGAAGAGATAAAAGAGAAAGAGGCCGCATGTTTTAACTAGACAGACGATAATGCAACTAAAGTCTCTCTGCAATTACTTCCTAATTATTTAGTAAAATTGGATAAATTTGCCATTGTTTCCTCATACAGCAATGTGCTTTTCTAGACGGTGGAAAAATTACTGACTGGAGCACAAAAATGACACCTGGAATACATTTCCCATCATATAGTGAACAATCTAGTAGTTTAACAAACAGTCTCTTACCACACAGCTGGAGTAGCCGATCCCTGCCAGCCTGGGGGAGATGTACTTCCACACGCCGATGCTGCCCTGTCGGATGGCCTGACCGGCTGCCAGCTCCAGGAAGAACAAGGGAATGCCAATGATCAGCATCAGCAGCACATACAGGAGGAGAAAAGCTCCTGAGGAGAAGAGGGGACCAAATGAGCATCTTCAATGGTCGTGCAACTTAGTCTACTTGGTGATTTATTCAAACACACTGAGTAGATTGATTGAAATCACAGGCGTTATCTTCACATTATTTTTAACAGTATTATTAATAGGCTGATATTTATACCAAAATAGGCTATATAGGGAGAAACCAAGCATTTGTATGTAAAATAAGACGTTCAACACCCCCATATAGCCAAAATGGACTGATCCTTTGTTTCATAACCATCTTCTGCAACTGTGACTGAGTTTGACAGTTAATTCAGGCTCCGTAAATCAAATAGTCAACTATTCAGTGTCACCCCTAGTTGTATCCATCTTTCAGGGCAAATAACACACATTAAGATCTTTTGCATTTTTTAAATCTACAGAAATGCAGAGTGCCTTAGTAGCCGAATGGTTAAACGTCTGGCACATAACCTCAACGTCCCAGGTTCAATTTCAGCCAGAGAGCTTTGTTGCATGTCACACCCTCTCTCTCTCTCTCTCCTTTCCTGTGTGCCTCTACATAAGGCGCCAAAGACAAAAGTCAAACTTGTGGCTGTCGGAACCAAAAATTGATTAATTCGTTGTGGACTGTGCAAGAGATAACATAGTTTCCCCTGGCAACAGATGTGAGGCAGATGTTGGAACATCAGACTTCAGAGCAACAGTGTTCAGTGCTGTTGACAGATAGTTAATACATATAAACACAACTTGTTAAAGTGTGTGCTGCTCATTTGAAGACAGGCAGTAAATGCATGCTCTTTCTGGGACTCTCTCTCTTTCATCACATGCTCGCCCTGTGATGACGACGCTGACTAAATAAGCTACGCACAACATCTGTGTTTGGTCCCATGGGACCCAAAAAGGCCCCAATCCCCTGAAAGCCATCTAACATGGACGACAATAATAATAATAATAATAATAATAATAATAATAATAAGTACTCACCCCCTCCATTTTGATGGCACAAATATGGAAACCTCCAGACGTTGCCGAGCCCAACGCTGAATCCCACCTGAGCCAAAAAATAGTCTATTTTACTGTTCCATCCTGCTCGAGCGACGGGCTCAGACGAGGCCGGCTGGCCGTCCTCGTCAGCGTGGCCGTCGACCTCAGTGGTTCCGGTCTTGTCATCGTCTGTTGGCAGGGGCTGCTTCTCCATCTAACACAGGAGGGGCCAAAAGACAAAAAAAGAAGAAAGACAGCGGTAAGAATGTAGAACGTGAAGGAGCACATAACCACTGCATTGATTATGCATTACTGTGTCTGATCATCCATGATGACCAACACAGTTATTCTTGATTCTTTATAGATTCATGGCAACTTTTCTACAGCTGAAGAATTGTTTTTTGGGATGCTTCACAGTCATTTGTGGTGTACCTCAACATATTTACTCTGGTGCGGTGTGTGTTGCCAATATATTAGGTACACTTAGCTTAAACTGCTGCAGTCTAATTCAACAGCCCTGTAATCAATCCTACCTGCATTGATATCTTCATGCTTTATGTAGTTTAATGTGTAATTTTGGATGTTGTGGTGTTGATGGATTGAAATGTGCTAGAATAGAAAGTGCTTCCAATCATTTGTATTATCGAGGACTTGTTTCATGGGGCAATGCATTAGACTGATAAACTGTCTTCTAAGTGTACACAACAGCAGCCGGCTGTCCCACCAGGTGGTCTATCACAATTGATTAGAACAGGTGGGTCCCATAAACATACGTCCCCGCATGCGTCACATTACTTAGAGCAGTTATTTCCTAACATCACGTCTAAGATACAATCAGTTGTAGCCTCTTCGCGCGGTAGCTGAAGCTACAACATGCTTCGCTAACACCCCCGACCGTCTGTCTTTGTCTCGACTCACTGTGAACACAGACAACACACACTTCTAAATAAACCAAACTGACCTTGTCACCGACAACTGTCGCACGAGGTAGAAGAAACACCGGAGATGGCAGAAAACGGAGAACGTGGGCAATAATGTTTTAGTCTTCCGTCCTAAAAAGAGGAAACGTGCACGTGTGGCTGCTGCTTGGTCTGTCACTTTGTTATCAGCCACGTCGCGAGCGGAGTTACTCTTCTGTTTACTTTTGTCAAATTAAATGCAACATGTCGGACACTTTGATGCCGATATTTAACTCCAACTATAAAAATATATAAAGTCAGATGAATGTGTTTTGGACTTCTCTTACCGCCCGCGTGTTCTCGCGGTTTATTGGTGTAACCGTGTTTTTGTTTCTTCCGCGTGAAGAGAAGTATGGCTTACAATAAACCGCACCCCTACGATGCAGACAGTGCTGCTTTCAGGGACTGCAGGACATTTACTCAAATCAACCAATATCCCGTTGCGAGCGACTCATAGTTATTTTCCTTAAACCAAAATATTAATTATCTATTATGATCTATAAATCTATTAGTCGTCTACAAAATGATGTGAAGTATTGAAACGTATCCATCAGTTTAATGGAGCTAAAGGTGAACATCTTAAAATTGCTTCTATGTTCAACTAACCATCCAATCCAAGACCTATGTCTAAAACCCCCAAATATATTTAATTCACAGATACACAGATTAATTCACACCCGCTCCCGCGACCACATCACCCCTGTTCTCCAGAACCTCCACTGGCTCCCCGTCCCACAACGGATCCAATACAAAATCCTTCTCCTCACTCACAAAGCCCTCCACAATCAGGCCCCCTCCTACCTCACTGACCTGCTCCACCACCACACTCCATCCCGTCGGCTCCGCTCCTCTGATGCCAACCTCCTGTCTCTTCCACTCAGGACCAAGCACCGGACATGGGGTGACAGAGCCTTCTCCATATCTGCCCCCTCCCTCTGGAACTCTCTCCCCAAACACATCCGAGACTGCACTGACCTTTGTATATTCAAATCACAAATCAAAACTCACCTGTTCAAAACTGCTTTTAATGTGTGACCACTATTGTGTATTTTATGTTTTTAGTGTATAGCTTTTATATATGATGATTTTAATGTAAAGTGTCTTTGAGTTTTATGAAAAGCGCTATATAAATAAAATGTATTATTATTATTATTGTTATTATTATTATTATTATTATTATTATAAAAAAACAGCAAATTATCACCTTTGAAAAGCTGCATGAAATCAGTGAATGTGTGTCTTCTTCAAATTAATTACTAGAGAAAGTACTCAATTAAGTTCAAGTAAACACAATGGTGAGCTGGTTATGTACAGTACTCAAGTAAAATATACTTCGTTATTTCCACCATTGCTATAAATCTGTAGGGAAAGGGAGCTAATGCCAAATCGACAGCCATTTGCAGCTTTTAGCTCGTTTTAAATAGTCCTATTGATTCAGTCCCAGTGGCTGTCATTTATACAGGAGGAGCATGAACGCAGCATAAATCCAAACAATGATCCTCTTAAAAATGTAACCTATTTTCCGACACGTGTGACTGATGCTGCCAGGCTAAACCCCCAGTTTAAGAGTGGAATCGATGCCCCACCGTTCTTTCATCATTTGTTGTAGCATGGATTGTCTTTAATTAACATGGCGACAAGTTTGATGGAGTAAAGTTTAACCATTTGATCTAACTGTTACGTTTCATGGATTGTCAAACATACCACGTGGAAAATATACACTTTCTCCACCACACCTGAACGCGTCTTTACTATTACGCTCAGATATTCCCTGTTTCAGTTCAATTTTAGTTCTGGAAAAATAAACGGAAGGCGAGGCTGATGCAATAGTCGCTTCCTGTCATCGAGCATGGTTTTCTGTTGGACTGGAATAATTTCACATCCTTGAAAATATTAATTTTTAGATTCAGCAACATTTTACACTACTTTTTTTTTCATCAAAGTTATCAGTCCCATTTCCAGTATTCATCAAAGTTAACGTTCAGTGTCTCTGGACTGCACCGCACAGTCACACACACACACACACGCTGCACATGCCACGTATGCTTGTTTTGGGGGCAAATACAACACGCAGTCTGCAGTCACAGTCACTATCAACTTATTATTAAAGTATAATACATGCACTTGGAACGCCGTATAGTTGTCAATAAGTGAAAAATACCTTGTGGTATGAAATGATAGAGATCCTTGAGAATATTCCAATGTCCTAAAACCAAAGTCAAGTGGTTCTTCACTTGCTTGCTGCCACTTCAGCCGACTCCGCCTATCTCCTCTATTGACGGTTACAACGGAGGCTTGCCCACCTCCATATAAAGGACTGTTATGAAACTTGACACCCAACTTCTTTCAACTCCATATGTATGGTTGCCCCTATCCTCTATGCACGTGGTATAACGATGTTTAGTTCATTTCCAATGTGCTATGACGTCGCTACTATCACTAGCTGCCCGGTGTGTCTGACACAAGGCAATTGTCCAATGATATCAGTTGTTGACCTTCCCCAAACTGCTGGAATCATACTCTGGTGAGTAAAACGTGTTTCTTTATCCATATTATTTACTTTAAAATAGTTTAGGCTTATATATACTACGCCTAAAACATACGCTTCCCACAGGTTGCTAAAAGTTCAAAGAGAAAATACAGAGCACATGACCTTAGTTTTGTTTTTGTAGCCCTGCACAATTTTCCTATATGTTTTCCAGTGTGACATATGTGGACTTGTTAATATGTAGGTGTAGTAGGAAGGAGAATGAGTCAATATTGTTTATCTCTAAGGTGGGGTGAGACTGGGCAGGACTGCAAAAAGTGACACACCTCTGCTCTATAAAGGCTTTCAATTCCAAAGAGAGGAGAGTGAGTTACACTGAGGTACAGAACAGGTTTTACTATTCGTAGAAACACACTCACACAGCTGTTAACACCAGGAATAAAATACCGGAACCCTATCAACCAAGGTACGTTGATCATTCATTTTCTTATCATCACTCTCTGTAGCAGTCAGAACTTGTAACATTTACTTAACTCTTAAATTCATTTGTACCACATGTACAGTGACAGTGAATCAGAAACTGCATTGAAAGCCGTAGCGAAACTTTGTCACATGTTTGACACGTTTCAATACGTTGACTTTGTCTAGTGATGAATTCTGTGAAGTAATTTGTCAAGCTACTAGGCAAAGTAGCCACTGCTAATTCAATATCTGCTTATGGGATTTTACTGAAATCAAAAACTGAATCGTGGGTCATGTGCCCATTGCAACACATTTCTATTATTTTTTCAAAGTTACAGTTAAATGTGGCATTTTCTGTACCATATCAGCGTCAGTCAAGATCTTAAAATGCATTTCCACTTATAAACAGTGTGCACAAATTGCCATGCTAAAAAGGGTCAGACTTTTATTTTGAAATACTATATTATTACATGAGTATGACACCAACCACACCAGTTTGGCTCTTGCTGTAAGCCCAAATAAGATGGAAACTATTTTTGGGCAATTATTTGTTAATGAAACCGGTCTTAAGGAAATGTAAGTGATACTGGAAGTTAGCTCCCTTGATACCAGTGATTCCAGTTGGCCATTAATGACCACTGAGCAGCAGAGAGATTGAATGGTGACATGCTGTCAGACTGGTCGGGCAGCTTACACACTCTCATAGCGTAATCCTATTGAAGCAGAGGCTGATGTAGACTCAAATAGTGGAAGGGAATATTTGAATGAGGATGTTGCTTTCGCATGGTGCTGGTTAAGACTTGTTCGTTTCAGAGTAAGACAATCCAAGATTAAACTGCTGCCTGCCTTAACACCATCCGTACCAGTCAAACTGTCTGGGTGGGACAGCACCCTTTGTAACTCTGAAACTAACTTTGTAAATGTTTTTGTGATCCACTCTCTCCCGCTGTGTATTCGTAGGAAGCTGCTCTAGCTTAAACCTCTCCATTTTCTTCACACCAGACCAGAGGATGACAAACATCTCACGATATCTTGTCAACGTAAGTCTTATCTGTGGCGCACACACCTTTTCCGTCACAGTGATATTTAAAGGCGCCATTTGCCTCAAGTCCTCATCCTTCTCTCTCCCTGCCTGCAGCACCTGCTGACCTACTCGCTCCAGGACGGGGATGTGCAGAATGTGGAGGAAGCCCGGACACGTCTCTCCGTCCTGGCTCAGAACAAAAAGCTGTGGAGTCAACAGATGTACCTGGATGTCGGAGCAGAAGCCATTCATCTCCGAGACACACAGAGCAAGGTGAGAACAGATGCATTATGGTCAATAATTAGGCCTGTACATTGTGAGCAATTAAATGCAGGAAGATGAGATTTATATAAGTGCTTATCACTGTATATTTGCATACATGATGACCTTCAGTTTTATCTACTCGTGCAGGACGAGCTGGAGGAGTACTCTTTCAAATCCATCCTGCGCTGCGAGGCCATCAACACAGAAAAACACTTCCCATCCCTCCTTCTGTTGGTCTGCCAAAGTGCAGAGCAACAGAAGCCGGACATTCACTTCTTCAACTGCGAGACAGTGAAGGTGAGTAATAACACCTGAGCAGCTTCACCCAGGCCATCCCTCCTGACTCAGCGTGTCAGTGTGTATCATCAGCCTGGTTCAGGTTTTACGAGTGATGCCACAACCTGATTTGCATTTCCCAGGCAGAGCAAATCTGTGACGACATTACACACGCAGTTTCGGGTTCCTCTACCAGCAGGACTAAGAAGCTCTCTGATGCCCTCAGGTACAGTGAATGTCATACTCACAAGACAAACACATCCGTGGAAAAACATCTAAATGTCTCTCGAGAACACTGTAAAACTGAAAACCATTCATTTGATATTAGTTCTCCATGAGTATTCAAGTTTATTGTATGTGCCCAATTGTCTTATTGTGGTTTTAATAGGAAAAAGTGTGTCTCTAGTGTCTGTAAGCATTTATATTGTATGGGAGGAGGTTCATGGGCAGCCAAACAACAGACAGGCACAGATAATACATGACCATTCAGACCAATTAAACTGTTTGCATTTCTCCTCTTTCTTACGGCCCATTATGTCATATTTTCCACTGAATCAAAGCAGGCTGGTGTCACCGTCCACCTGTGTGTGTGTGAGAGAGAAAGAGAGACAGAGAGAGAGAGAGAGCGAAACAGAGAGAAACAGAGAGAGAGCGAGGACAGAGTAAACAGCTGAGAGAGAGAAAGACCTGTTTTACCGGTTTCCACATAACTTAGGAAGGTGTAACAGAGATAACGAGGCCATTGTGACAGAAAGCAGAGAGAGCAGAGGAGGGTTGACGGCGGCGGTGTGCATGCTCACGGCCTACACGGATTACCTGCTTTGAAAGACATTCTCTTTAAAAGGACGTGTGAAGGACAGGCAAATGTGGTAAGACGGACAGACAACTGTGTTTCTGCGTTCAGATTCTGATTCAATCAAGCGACTGTAAAGTTCGAGTCAGCACTCTCACAGGTGTTTGCATATTTTGCAAGAGTATCGGCAAACATACAATACCACGTCCTCGGATTGTTGCTACCTGATTTGTTTAAAAGGAGAGTTTTGCATTAAAGCACATTGTTGCGTGTGATGTAGGATATAGCCCACGAGAACACACAGTCTGGAATGTTTACTGTAATTTCAGAGGAATAAGGGCCGCAGGATTGAATTTCAAAGGCATCACATTATGTCTATTGATAGAGGAGTGCGTTGTCTGGCTAGATTCACGAATCAAAGATGTCCTCCTGTTGTAAGTAGTCCCCAAGGCTGCATCCATTTGAGGCTCTCTCAGAATGAGGATGAGCCTGTCTGCAATCCAATGTGTGTTTGACTTCTGTAAGGGTGTTTCCTGTTATTGCGCTGAGTGAACGGCCGCTGCCACCTTCAAAACAAGAAGGCCACGAGCATTACCTGTAGTACAAAGTTGTGTCAGAGTGCAGCACGGTCTAAACTCTCCTCTCGTCCTCTAGGCTTCCTCAGAGTGGGGGTGAGATGAAGGACCCCTATGGAATCCCGAACCCCCCCATCCCACATGCTCCAAATCCTCCACCAGCCAACCCCCCACCTTACCCTGGACACAAAGGTAAGGAGAAAAAATAATGAATTATACTTTTCACCTGAGTGCTTGTGTACGACTGTAAGGGTAAAAGTGTTTGGAGGGATTTGTCATGACGAGAGGGTAGGAAGAAGAGAGAAGCGAGAGGTATTTAGGAGCACAGAGATTGCTTTGTGTGTTTGTGTGTGTGTGTGTGTGTGTGTGTGTAAGGGGAGTGTGTTTCAAGGGTAAAGGGGGCAGGGATTGCAAATGCTGGGAAAACCAGGGTAATGAATGGAAATGTATGTACTACATCTTCTCCTCTCTTCTACAACAGCAAACAGTGGGCCTGATATCTCCTACCTGCGAGCAGAGAGAGAAGTGGTACGTCTCGTCCATCACCTTTGAGCCTTTTCAGTCATGTTTGGCCTTGATTGATATCTGAACGGAGTGACAAACCGATTCTCCCTTCCTCAGGGGATCCTCAATCACTGTTTCGACGACATCGAGAGCTTCATGGGCAAGCTGCAGCAGACTGCGGAGGCCGCGACGGTGCTGAACCAGAGGAAGAAGAAAAAGAAGAAAAGTAAAAAGCAAAGTGCTGAAGGTAAAAATGAGACGGTTGGATAACACAGCTATGAATCCTGATAAAACTGCGGGTGTAACATCTGTTTTTCTTGTGTTTTCTGAACAACAGAAGATTTACTCACTGCAAAGGCCAAGCCTCCGCCAGAGGAGGAGTTCATCGATATCTTCCAGAAATTCAAATATTGCTTCAGCCTGTTGGTGTGTATCCAATCAGGTCACAGTTATTTTCCTTTTGACTACCCTGCTGTGTTACATAGTAATTCCTCTATCTATATATTCACAGGCCCGCCTGAAGTCAACTATCTCCGGGCCTTCATCAGAGGAGCTAGTTCACCATGTATTCAAACCTTTGAATATGGTGAGTGTTATAACCTCTACGTCTTTACCTGTCCGGGTTGCGGGGGGAACTCCTGATGTTGCTGTCGCTGTAAACACCCGGCCACGTCTTTTACAGCAGCATAGACAAAAAAAACAGCTAGTTAGGATGTGACGAAAATCTTAAATTAAATCTAGTGTCTCATGATGTCGTCATTTACTATATGGAAGCAGATGAACCGAGGATAAAGATGTAGCATTTGGAGACTGGTAATTAATTAGACAACAAATGCTATTTGGATTATTTACCTGAAGGTAATGGTTCAAAAGAAGGATATAGGCAGTATGTTTATCCCTCAGCTGGTGTTGAACACAAATGTATAAAAAAACAAAACAAGCATGCGTCATGTTCAAATGATTGAAAGGCTTTAGTGTAGTAGAGAAACTAAAAGTTCCATTGAATATTTACACAGGGCAGTTCCCTTTATGAGAGCTTCATTGAAACTACATAGACTCAGCATTTTTGTTTCATTTGGTTTGCGTGGCAGAATTGTATGCAGGTCTGTGTCCTTGGTAAACACTTGGTTTAGATTTGAGCTGGACTCTCTTATTACTTGAAAAGCCACATTGCTGTCCCCCCCGACTGCTGTCGTGAGCTACAGCAATGATGTACTCCAGCTCTCAAAAGTATAGTAGTTTATGACTCTCTGTAATAACAAATATGATGTAAAAATATAGGACAACAATTCAAGCAATCAATCAATATGTCTGTCAGGAAAGCCACATCCATAATGAAGCCTAACTCTTGACATTGCCCTCTGAGAGCGCTGCACACCACGAGTCAGCAGAAACTGGAATAAATTAATTCAAATATGAGCAGTATTCAACTATTTACAAATGAAATGTAACGCATCAGACATGGAATTTAAGGTGTGTCTCTGTGATGTTTGATGTAACATGAATCAGTCAATAAGAGATTAAATGGGTGGAATGGGTGTGTTTGATTTGTTTATACTGGCACACCTGAATGGAAACAACCTCATATTTCTGAGTGTATGTCACTACTTCCTGTTTGTGTGTGTGTGTGTGTGTGTGTGTGTGTGTGTGTGTGTGTGTGTGGATGCATCCATTAGGCTTTTGTGTGTCCTTGGGTTGACAGTACTCTAACAGAAGCGTCCATTTGCAAATGAATCAAATTCAGATTAATGTATAATGTGTGTAAAGCAGTGATTGTTAGACTGTCATTATCGGACCTTGTTTTTCTAGACTGGGAGCATGAGCACGGGTTTTGTCTTATCTGCTTGTGTGCAGATGGTGAAAACAACAGGGGGACCGCCTATGGGAGCCTCAGTGTCCAGCCCCGCCCTGACCAGCTCTGCTGTCTTCCTGCTAAAAGACAACCTGAGCGAGGAGGAGAGGCAGCTGTGGACGTCTCTGGGTCCCAACTGGACGCTCCCGCGGTCAGTACCAACAATCACTTGGTCAGCCAGTGTAATAGCGGTATATATATTAGATAATATGAAATATATTAAGTAAAAAAATAAAATAATCCAGTTCTACTTGGCTGACCTGGATTCTCCTGAGATAATTAATTATACTCATTCCTTGAAAGTAAGATAGCATTTTCTTGTGTAAGTATTTCTGACTTATCTTATTGGATTATTGAATCCACAGTTAAGAGCTGGACTGATTTTGTTTGCCAATAAATTTAGCTGATAGATTATTGTTATTATTATACAATAATCATCAAATCAGTCATACGTATTAATTAGTGGTACTCATTCACCTCGCATATGATAGAGTTTATTCCCTGGCAACAGCTGCATGAAAGGATAAAACCGAAGTGAGCTTTTCTAAATGTAAAGGTTGGTATTAGCTGTTCACACTGTAAAGTAAAACCCAAGTGCATCAAGGACCAATGCAGTGTCTCTGTGTGCTCTCTCAGCTCTCAGCTCAGAGGGTCTGTAGCTCCCTACACTCCTGTGTTTTTGGACGGCTGGAAGCCGGAGGCCTCGAGGGCAGACGGGCAGGTTTGGGAGGATCCGATCGAGTCACAGCACAAACATGAAGCCCTCCAGGTAAAGCAAGTGGCATGGCATACCTGCCCATTCATGGTGTGTCACAAGAGAGGAGCACTGGAGATATGTGTGTGTGTGTGTGTGTGTGTGTAAAGGTACAACACGGGGGATGAGCGTAATTACAGACACAATAATACGTAAATACCAAGTACAATAAACACTGGAGATGAACTTTCCTGTAAAGTTGCCTCAGTTTACCTCTGTATGCAGTGGATATTTATCAAAGGCCTTGTATTCCCATGTTGTCAACAGTTTTTTGGCATAATGATTATTAACGGTGCTCCCATTGCTACTTGAAATGATTGTTGAAAGAGGTATTTTTGCTGATGAATGCACTTGGAATTCAAGCACCTGATAGGGAGAATATTTTGACTCATCTTTATACTTTTGGTTTGTCGCCAAATTTTTCTTTTGAAAGCTTGCTCGTACTCAGGTAACTGCCAAAGCTCTTGCTCTACAAGCGGTGTCTATGAGTATTTTATTTTGTCAACCACCCCCAACGCTCTACATAATAACCCTTTATACTTTTCTCTCTGCCCTGTTAATGCTTGTGTCTGTATATTCATGAATGTCCATCTCGTTTTAACCCACAGCATCAACAGCCTGACACCGGTGAAACGTAGGTCATCTTTAAGAAGCAACTCAATCAGCTGCTACAGTTTACCCTCCGACCCCATGATAACAGTGTCTATCTCCTTTCCTCTCAGAGACGGCAGCACACTCCCACCAGAATCTGAGAGAATCTACAGCTGCACGTATGACTTCATAGCCAGGAATAGCAGTGAGCTCTCAGTGCAGCAAGGGGAGACACTAGAGGTAATGAGGTCAAGTAGTACACAGTAAGAACGTGTACACGGTGCATTCAGGAACCCATCATGAAGCATGACACACCCAAAAGTACGTTGACTGACAGCAACTCCTCCGTCCGACAGGTGATCGAGTCGTCCAAGCGCTGGTGGAAGTGTCGTAATCGGTTCGACCAGATCGGATTTGTTCCCTTCAATATCCTGGATCCCTTGGCCCACATAGACAGCCCCGTCACCAATAAACCCCCCAGTGTAAGACACAAAAACACACACGGATCACACAAGCCACAGAGGTATGCTCTCACCTGTACACACCTGCGTGAATTCAACTGTGGTTTTGTCATTCCTGCAGGCTCCAGCTCCACCTCCCCTCGCCGGGTCTTTCTCTGCAGTCCCACCCAGCTCTCCCACTTCACACCAGGCCCCCACCCACTCGCCCCAGCGCCCATACAGTCAGCATACATCATCTGGAGAGGACCAAGACAAACAAGGTATCAGACTATTGTGTAGGAGGTGTGTCGCATAAATGCTGTGAAAAGGTGGCTTGAATATGGAGAGCTGAAATGTCCTTAGAGTCTCGGACCTGGCACAGATATTGTCTGAGCCAGAGATAAAAAGCACAAAGTCTTGATTGGATAACAAACTGTCAAGTACACCAAAAAGCTACACATTGACATGTGCTTAATTATGTCACTTTTAATCTTCCCAGTGATGTTGATGAATGACGAGCTGCTCCAGAGGCTGACCAATGGAAAGACCAATCTGAACAAACCGCTGGTCATCCCTCGCTCCTCAGAGACCTCCGTGCCTCTGGACTACCACTCTCCTCCAGACGAGGTAGCCGAGTGGCTCCAACGGAAGGGCTTCAGTGAACCGTGAGTGACGTCATTACTGTTGACTGTTGACCAGATTCACCACATGATGTTTACGCACTGGAAGTTCTCCAAGCACAATGTTATTGGTTCATCAAAAGGTCAACATAAATGACCTCCTACCTTATTAATACTGAAACAGCTAGAAAAAGGAAATGAATAAGAGAAGAGTTTAAGTTTTCTTTGGAGTCATTTGTCCTTTTTGTCCCTCAGGGTGGTGTCATGTTTGGGAGTGCTGACAGGCGCCCAGCTCTTCTCCCTCAACAAGGAGGAGCTACGAGCTGTGATTCCAGAGGAGGGCGCCAGAGTCTACAGTCAACTCACTGTACAGAGATCACTGCTGGAGGCGAGTTAAAAAACAATTATGGCTTTAATTTTTATCAAAGTTAACCAATTACAAAATGATTGAGTAAGCTCAAAACACATTTGACAGCTAAAGAAGCAAGTCACTATTTGAGAGTGTGTAGAGATTTCAACCAGAATAAAGTAGATGGAAAATGAACTAAGAGCTGATTCTGCATTTATTTAATGAGTTTCTGTAAGTGCTACTTGTTGACTGGAAAAACAAATGGCACGAAAACCTTTTTTGACTGAAACCAACTTATTGATAATGTCCGTTTATTCTGTCATGACTATTTTGTGAATTACTTTGATGGCATTTTAAACCTGTGCACATGCATGTAGAAATATAGATCTCTATATGACCACATAGAATTCTTGTCAATAAAAATAGTGCGCCTTTTATCCTTCAGCTGGTCTAATTTGCTTGTGCTATTTACAGGATGCCAGAAGGGCCACAGAGTTGGAGGCGGTCATGGAGAAACAGAAAATGAAGGTGGATCTGAAACTGGAGAGCAGCACATTGTGAGCAGCAGGTGTCTTCATCACGAAGAGGTTCAGATGGAGGATTGTGTTATTCTGGTAGTGCCGTCACTCGAGAGTGAACTCCTGAATTATTAATTCCATTCACGAGAGAACAAACATGTGACAGTGACCATCTTGCTCGAAGGGCCATTATGACACGATTGATTCATCTTAAGACTAAAGTATTTGGCAGCGAATCAGAAATGGAAGCTTTTAATGGAAGCCGGCGCTGTGCAAATTAAATATTGTCAAATTTGAGTACACCATTTGTAATGCATGTTGTTTATTTGAAAGTGAATAGTTTTCTTCTGTCTCCTTTCTTTCTAGTCGGGAAGGACTAACTTAAAAGTGTATTTATGTTTGTTTGTAGAATACTTGCCTAATAATTCAACCCTGAATAACCTGCAATGACAAGACCATGGAAATTGAAATGGCGATTCTTTTTTAATTTTTATTGAGACTTTAAAGAAATTTTTCCAGCAGAACATAAACAGATATGACTTCACACATTAGGTGAAGCAATGCATCCATTCAAATCTGTTTGCAATTATAAATCTATTCAGAGGAATTTGTCCAAATTGGACCAACATAAAGACTAATAAAAATGTATGTACAGTTATGGCATTGAATTTATAATGTATAATTTCTGAACCTACTGCTTCACATGCCGACACGAATTTTGAAGTTACAATTTATCTTAAATAAAAGAAATCAAGATGGAAACAAAATATAAAACAAGAACCTTGCCACCGACAATTCAAAACAAGTGTTTACTTATACTGGCCAAACTCTCAATCAAATAGATCCTTTCACTACCAGCAGCATAAGATAACAGTTGATTAGCTAAAATTAAAAAAAAATTTAAAAAAGAAGAGGACAATGGGAAACACAAGGTTGATACTATACTAATATTCGTAACTTTAACCTTTTGGTTTTGAATTGGGTTCCTAAAAGTGTAACCGGGCTTTAGCGAACTAAGTACGGGACCAAAGAAAAATGTGGACAGATATTCGGGAACTGCAGTCCTGCAGTTTATCAGGAGCTGGTGAAAAGAAACCTTCAGAGGGAGATGGAAAAAAAATACCTTATTGATGGGACGAGGCTCTTCAGAACACAACAATCAATCAGTCCAAAACATATTCAGATACAAGATATTCAGATTCGTTATCAAAAGACCATCAGTTAATAATACTATGGATCAGTTACACTTTTCTGTAAGTGTTTGCTTTATCTGTTGGACACATCGCGGGGTAGTTTACAACAAGACGTGTGTGTTGGATACAGACAGCCACCAAGTCACAGATGTGGGTATTACAATACACTCCACTACTGATCAACAACTAACTCCCCCAAATGTTCAAATGAAATCTTCTGATATACATGTACGTGTACACTCTGGGTCGGATGCATAAACTGTTAAAGCAAAGAAAGGAGGCAGGCGGGAGAACAGATGGGTCAAGGCGAGGACTGCGTGTGACATTAGGTTATTATAAAGGGACAGACAGGTGAGAGAGACGGGAGGAGGCGGTGTGTCGTGATGGATGGAGTTTGGTCCTCAGAGGTCCCCCATGTCCCCGTCGTCTGCGCGGCGGGAGTCTGACCTGCCGTTCATACCGTCCTTCCTGTCTCGCTCCCGTGACCCGTCTCTGGATGAGCGCTCTCGGTCCCTGGACGACCTGGGGGACAAGACGGTCCGAGATATTCAGTGAAGCACAAAAGCCAGGGTGTATTTGTAAAGAACCAAATCATAAGCTCAAACAGGATGAGTATTACTCAGTGATTATTTAAGATTCATGACTGAAAGGTTCCATTCTGTGGGGGCTTGGTGTGAGCTTGGTTGTGTATTTACTTGTGTCTGGAGCTCTGCTCGTGGTTGTGACGGTGTCCTCTACTGCGAGAGCGGGATCGGCTGCGATGCCTTCTCTTCCTCTCCCTGGAGCGCGAGTGCGAACGGCGCTTTTCTCGTGATGCGGAGCGCGAGCGCTTCCTTCTGCGGTCACGAGAACGGGACCTGACCCAAAACAATGGACAACACTTGAGCTACGATTTACCTTAGATACTGATCGATTTCAAATGTGGATTCATGCAGCGACTTCCTTACCTTTTATGCTCTCTGCTCCGTGATCTGGTCCTATGAAATAATCGGATGCAAAACCACAAGTTTAAATAGTTAAAAACATTCACTTCATGCAACAAATAAAGTCCCATAAATGTCTGCACTCACCTCTTCTTCATCTTTTCCTCTTTCTCCCTCTCTTCTCGTCTCTTTAAGCGCTCCTGGTTCCTTTTCTCCTGCTTTTCGACCACAGTTTTCTGATCAAAATAAAAATGCATTGCCAATTAGAGGCGAAACCATCTGTCTCCAAACCTCAGGACTGTTTATGGCCCATTTCTTCTTTGGTGTGTTTTCTAGTACATGGTAGGACAGACTTGCACATACCTTTAGTAGGTCCAGTTTCTCTCTGATCTGGATGAAGCCCAGATGAAGCTTCCCACCAAAATGATCAGCCAAACGACGGTCATTGTCATGGAGACCCAGGTAAGCGGAGCACACCTCGCACACCCGCAGCTTCTGCTGCTGAAAGCTGGAGGCTGGCATGGAGTTCCTGTACTCTTCCTGAGGAGAGACGGAAAAGGAAAAAGAGATGCATTTAAGGATAAAATGGAAATATTAATATATGGAAAAGCAGCACATCATCCTTTCGCTTGAAGCACCTCCCAAATACTTCTTCCTCACCTCTGCATCCTTCTTCTTAGTGCGGACCTTCTCGACTTCCTGCAGGACCTTCTGGGCCTCGTCGACGTTGCCCTCCGCTCCAAGCTGCTCCGCCTTGGCCAGGAGCTTCCCTATTTCTTCATTCAGCTCATGAACCTTCTCTGCCTGCGAGCAGCAGAAACAACACAATTGACCTCCATCTTTCCTAAAACACTGTGTTATAGCAAGCTACATGCTGCATCTTGTGTCACTAACCTTTGCTGCCACCTCAGCACTGATCTCTTCCTGAGTCTCAGCCAGGCGCTTCTTGGCCAATTCTGTCCTCCGGTCGCAGTCGGCAATGAAGGACTCCAGGTGATCCACCGCCTTTTGGAAAGAGTAAATGTGTCCGCAAAGAAACCGACTTAAATATGTAACTTGGTAGATTTGAATACATAGACACAGAAATCTTTCAGGAGGGCTATGCTGATTTTCATCAATCATCTGATTGAGAGTGATGGACATCAACATGCATATGTTGTCTAAAACAGTCATTTCATGGCTGCAACTCAACCATTGTAGCATCAATAACAAGGGCAACAAAAAGTACATTTTTAAACAAGTTGTTAAAAATAGCCAACTTTGCTGATATAAAAGATTGAGTTTGGATTTGGAAACTGTGGTCATGCTAAATGATGAACTACTGTCACTAGCTGTTAACCACTTGATTTTCATACTTAAAGCAACAGCAAGGTTATAGTTCTGTCTTCAAAGCCAAGACACCGATAGTTAATCTGTGTTTTTCTACAGAATTCTATGATCTGCACAACGGTATTATATATTGCAGGACAGCACTTACGTCCAGCTCAAAGAACAGATCTCTGTCCTTGGAGGCAATTTCATAATCTGCCCGAAGTGCCAGGTCATGGATCTTCGTGCACTCTCCCAGGTCCATACGCTATCACCAAAACACAAGCAGACATGACTCAGACATAATATCAAATGATTTAAGACTACTTGTAGTACATAGTTTAGTTTCTCTTTATTTCAGCATTATACTGATTTAATGTACTGGAGTAACTTTCAGTAGTCAGACCATAATTGCAGGCCACTTACAGTTCCAGACAGGATGTCATGTGGACAGCAGTTTAGAAGATGACTTTTGCAGACTCGCTCGTCAGTGAACTTGACCCTCTGTCGCGTCTCATCCCCTGAAACAGTCCAAAAAACGACCAGTGAGAAAGACCTCACATATTTGTTATCAGGGGCGAGGTCACCAGTGATTTCATATACATGACTGTAATTGTACAACATGAAACGGGCAGATAGGCGTCACTATAACTGCATTCAAGGATTCTGTACCCACCTAAATGAGTGAAAACCAATTATTTTATTTCTGATTGTCAAAGTTTTACAGACATTTCATTTGTATGACATTAATGACCAATAATAAATACTGTGTCTCCGCTGGACTATGTTTAACATCCATTTATGTGCCAAGATTGAAGGAGTAAAAGTTACATGTGGCTCTGCATATGGAACTTCCTATTATTCTTGGTGCTTACCATACCCAAGCCTCAATAAAAACATGGCTATGTTAGTGCCTCAACTCAGTTTAACTTGTGATAAGGCTCAGTGTCTCCTCTGTAAAAGTGGAGCATTATGAGACTAAGCTAATAAGGACACAAAACAGGTAAATAAATATGAACTTGTATTTCAATTAACTTGTGTGAACAGGTGTACCTTGATTTTATAATGTTTTCATTACACTTCAATGCATACGACTATACAGGGAAGATGTAAACATTTCAGACAAATGTTCCAGCCAAGCCTTTTACAAATACGAAACATTGAAAAGAAATTGAAAACAAAAGTATAAAAGAATTCCAAGGAAAAAAATTAGTTTATACACACTGTGATCTGCACCACATACTGTACCCTTCTGCATCTTCAAGACCTCAGCTGCAGAATTTTAAACCCGCTGTAGAAAAGTATAAATGGGAACAGTTTTCTTGCCCATACCTGTAGTAAGAAGTTGGGAGTCATACACAAGTCAGATTGTAAATGATGTGTGCCAAGTTTGTTTGTTTTTTCTTCCTCGACGATTGCTAAAATTGCCTTCTGAAAACTGAGAACTGCTCCTTTGGATTCTGCGCGATCAGACGTCTTAGCTCAAGCTGCATAAAACTACTGCAAATTGTAGTTCTAGTGCCACTGAAGATATACCCATTTGTGTGACTAAAAAAAAAAGAAAAAAAAAAAAAAAGCTACAATAACTTCCGGAAGGCAAACAAATGGTTTGGATATTCATCATAACAGCTTTAAAAATTATGTGTGACTCACGGCTCGATGAACATGAGGCTTTTCTGCAACTCCTTTGCAGATTGTTGTAGGCTGGCAAAGATACACTGAACCTTAATGAATAAAATAAAGGGGCCACAATTGTTCAGTTTGTATGCAACAAATGTATGGGAAGAATTTGATATCAATCTCATCACACATACACCCACAAACTCACAACACAAATTCATTATTACTGTTGAGTTCAAATTATCAACGTGTTAGAAGATAATCCACAGTTCCATTCAATCAACTGTCAGGATGAACCTCTGATTTATACAATAACAGGGCAGCACTAAGCTGTCACTTCTGCCCATGAAAATCAGACTCGACAGCTGGGTTACCTCTTAATGTTTGTATCCAAATTGCTGGAAGCAATTACTAAACTGGTATTTTAGCAAATCAAAGTGCCTTGCTAAGGACAACAGATTTGCATTTGTATGGGTTAACCAAATATAGGTTAGTAGGTCACATAGATATCACTTTTAAATTAGATTATAAATCATTAAAATAACGAGCAGCATTGCAGCTCATTTCAGTAAAATCAAGTGCAAACGTAATGTACTTTTGCCTCACTTGAATATTACCATGGAATGCTACATTATGCTTCTACCAAGAGGAACATATTGTACTTTTTACTCCCTGCTGGAGTACTCTGACAGCTGGAGTTACAGATTGCTTAGCTGATCAAATTATGATCAACTTGCAATGCAAAATGGTAATAATGTATTGCATTTTAAGTGTTTTACCTAATATGCAGGATTTAAGCATGATATTGCTAATCATGCTCGGGGAGTTTTACTGTAGAAAGATTATGAACACAGGACCTTTGCTCGTAGTTGAGTATTTTTACTTTTAGAGATGAGAGTACTGTTTCCAACACTACTGAGCTTCAGTGGACAGCGATGCTAATAATCTTATGCACCGGCCCTCTCACATTATGACGATGTCAAATCATCAAAAGTATTAGTTGAGTAACGTTAATACAGTTCATTAAGCCTGATACTAATTCAGCAATGACTGACGGGCCCTGTGAGACGCTTAGCATGGGGCTTCTTTATAGCGTATCAACTTTGAGTTTTGTGAATGTAACGCAGTGGCGTTAACGCTATCCACTAAAACAGCAATAGTTTTTTTTAATGAATGCCAGGGATTGATGAATTGTTGTACATCGTTCAAAGCTAGGTAGCATGGAAGCTAACTTAGCTGAAGCTAGAAATGTCGTTAATGCTGAAATAAAGAGAAAACTAAAACAGTGAATCACTATTTAAATCAACCTGATGTTTAATGGATACAAACATTAAATCCTCACGTTAATCCGTAGAAGCTACTTGACTCTAATATTACTGTATTTTACACAGCCCTCTGCAGTACTATATCCATTCATGCAGGTCTGCCATCACACACCAACACAAGCCAGCCGCAGCAGTGGCTCCATCTTGGCTAGCTAGCTAGCTCAGCTAGCATGCAACAGCGACTCACCGTCCCTCGCTGTTCCCATGAGCTGGTCGAGCAACGCTCTCATTTGAGCTTGGGCAGACATTGTTGTGGGTCTTTCGTCGACAGCGCTGTATAAAAGCGAGCAACTGCAAACAGTTCCTTAATGTTTTTGTTAAGCTATTCGATTATTTATTCGTCAAAGCATCACCTCTCGTCGCTTTTCTCTATTTGGTGGACTTGCCAGTTTCCGTTTGATATTAGGGAAATGACGACAGCGACAGGCCCTGTTTGAAAGTTTCGCTAAGCTTAAACTAAGGGGAGGGATGTTCAGTGAAAAAACGACCAATGGATTTTATAATAAGAAACGACCAATTGTAACATTTGAGAACACGCGAATAAACCAATCAGAGCGACTTGAGCCCAAATCGTCGGGCCGGCGCATCCGGGTACTTTAGAAAACGGCGAGGCCACGCCCCCTTGTGCAGCCATAAGATCCCATAGATGTCCACGACGTCATCAGGAAAGCAGAGGTCAAGTGTATTACTGAGAAAAAAATCAAACAAATGGGGCAAAAAAAAAAGTGAGACAGAGGGGAGAAAGGTCTCCGTTCCTGCCAGGATATCAGCTTTGTGTTCATCTCAACAGAACAAGGTTTCACACTGAGGAAGGATCAACACATTGAGAGACTTGTCATTAAATTGTCAGCATATATGCTGTATTATGCTACAATGTGTCATTTTGTAACTTTTTTGGTTGTTGGTGTGCAACCAGGTTGAAACACACTGGTTTAGGGTACCGTTAGCTTTCTTAAGAAACACAGGGTATTTTATAGGATATGATGGAAATGCAGGTATATGGTACAAAGATGCTTATCAGAGGCTAGGATGTTATAGGTCTAGAGAGTGTAAGACATGGATGATAACATATAGGTTAATTCAGTATGTGTGGTACTTTATATTTACTTTCATGTATTTATTTTTTGTTTGTTTTGGGGGAAAGATTGTAAGTCTATTGTCTGATCCCCACTCCGGAGCAGAAGGTGGCGGTAATGCACCGATAAAATCGATGCCAACTGATGTAAAATCAGTAGAAGAAGAAAATGTCAAAGACGTGTGTTTGGATTGTAACTTTGACATGTTTGCATTTATTTATTGTTAAACAAACGTTGACCCAACACGGTGGTCGTTATTGTTCATGCGGACATCTATCACGCTACATATTTAAATGACAGATATCACGAGGCTTAGTTTTGTCTGTAAATAATCAACCTGTTCACAGCCAACTGTTTGATCTTTAGGCTGAGATTTAGTTGGAGACGACAGTATTATTGCAGCAGCCTCCCACTCAAGCAAGCTAAGCTAATGCATCTATCACAACATCATTCAGCACTGACAGTGAATATTCACGTACAGTGTGTGAAAGCCTTGGTTTACCCGCGGTACATGTTTCTGTATTTTCCCGTTTCTCTTTACACGAGACAGCGAGTTTCTTTCGTGGTGTCTGAGTCCCGAGAGGGGGCGGGGTTTTTACGATGATTCGTTGCCGGCCTGGTGACGTATGCTGTACTATAGCAGTTGGGGCCCTGCGCATAACCTCTCAGGCAGCACGACTGTTGTCCCTGGTAGCTCCCCTAGCCCTTATTTATATTTAGATTGAGTTTAGAGAAGATTGGCCTTTTGCGTAGTTTCATAGTTTGTTTATTTCACCTCTTTTATGTCCATGGATTTTCAAAATAGGCAGAAAAAGGTCCACCTGAGAGACAAGCTCAGGGCAAAAAAGCTCTCCTAGAAGTAGGCGTGCCTGGGATTTGTTTACGCAGCTGAGGGTGACAGGCAGCTCCGCTGGTGTGTGTCCCGGGCCTACTACCTGTAGTTAGCCACACAAGTGACCACTAAAGACGATAGTGGAGAGTAAAGTCAGAGTTTTATTTTGAGTCAGTGGAAATTCTTCATTTGAACGTCAAGTGGCGGGACTTTCGCGATAACGTTAGCCCGTAGTCCTTCTTCCGCGAGGCCTTTGTTCAACAAGTTAGCAAACTAACCAGATGTGAGCCGTGAACTTTCCAGACCAAAGCTCGCTAACAAGTAACTATCCAGCATGGAAATACTCGGAGACTACGTTGTTCTTGGGCTAACAGTTACTAAGCTAACATCGTTGCGTAAATGCTCTAATTTTTAAATAGTCTTGACAGCGAATTAGCTTGACGTTACGCAAGTTACGTACTTAAGAGTAGCAAGCCCCTGATTTGTACAACAAATAAAAGGGTGTGCTCGCCTCGGTGATTGGTCATTATGGGTTTGTTGTCATTGTGCTGAGAAATCTTTGCAGTCAGATCCACAAACAAAGGTTGATGCTCCAGAAATAGCTGGATCAACACACACTGTGCTATGACTTTTGTCTGTAATTATTGCTGGTTTTATTTGACACATGCAGGTTTGTAGTTTACTCCACACTTGGACAGATACAGCAGCAACCTGTATGCCATAATAGGACTATTCACTGTGTAGTAAATACGCAGGGTTTTTGTAATTTACGTGTTTATTTAAGGCCAGCATCATATTGAGGTAAGGTTCTTACCTTAAGTAAGCTCTTTTCCCTGTCTAATAGATCTGTGGGCCGGGTAATGCATTGAGGCAGCAATGGAGACCACGGGCAGTGCCACTGAAGGCGACCCTCTGAAGAGGGGAGAGGACGGGGCAGAGACGGGAACAGTGTCATCAGCATCAGAGCTGAAGAAGAAGAAGAGTTGTAAGGAAGTCTTGGGTTTTTCCAAACTGACCCATTGGCGAACTGCAGTCTTCTTCTTCTCCTTGTTCCTCTGCCTCACCATAGTGTTTGCCTTCTCATTCATCATCCCCTGTCCCGTCAGACCACAGTATCTCGTTAGCTGGAACAAGACTTTCTCTGAAGCAGGTGTGTAAAACTGTGTGCTTTTCACTGCTTGGTAGTGTTGTATCGTTTGTGGGGCTTCACTACTTTTACCTCCCTCTCTGCCACAGCGACCTATGACTTCCTAGCTATTGAAGATGCGAGCAAAGACAAGGTGATGGATGTCCTGTTTGTCATCAAAAACACAGAAGTCAGTCTAAACAAGACATGTACTGACGCAGGTATAAAGTGTTCAATTCAATTTCAATTATTCATTAATTGGGAGGAAACAATGTGTAATTCAGAGACACTCTGTGTTTTTCAGGTCTTTCCTCGCCATGTGTGTTTGTGTTGGCAGTGGATGGGACCGATGGACAGACCCTGTGGGAGCGCCCGCTGGCCCCCGAGTTCCACTGGGCCCAGTGTGGTCTGGATGAGGAGACAGGCAGAACCTGGGACTGTCTGCTGTCCCATTCTGACAAACTCACAGCTGTCGACAAATACTCTGGTTGGTGACTCATTACTCTGTATTATGTATACTATCGATTAAATCGCATTTTCACAATGTGCATTTGCGATACAGCTTTTGCAGATCTATGCAATCGTAGCAACACAAATATTTTCGAATTCGTTGTAACAATTCAAGCAAGGATATAAAGCAACTAAAATCAGATGCACTGAATCCGATTGAGTGTCCCTTTCCTGTGTGATGCGTCTACAGGTGAGATCATGTGGCAGCAGCCTCAGCCCCCCGGTCTGAACGGCACCGTGCCTGTTCTCATTGTCCCAGATCTGGATGGGGACAAGGTCAGCGATGTGGCTCTGGTGGCATATGACAACACGCAGGTAAACACCGATGATGTCATGCATTTACTTCCTTGCTTTGCTCCTTGCTTACAGTGCAAGGATTGAGTCACATTGTATTTTTGAGTTTTCGTTTAACGATGATGCTTTCTCACGTCATATCTGCAGACTCAGCTGGCATTCCTCTCAGGGAACACAGGCGTCCAGATAGGCTCTACGGTTGTTCTCGACTCCACAGAGACGGCCAATCACCTTCTCCATCGCACGAAGGAAGGTTCTTACTATGTGCTACTGCAAAAAGGTTCGTGTCTTAAACAAGCTTTGACATAATTCAGACCAGATAATATCTTTTCCTGAAGGAGGAGTGCTGCACTGCATCTCAATAGTTAAGATGTGTTAGACGTGTAGAAGAGACAATAACTCAAAAACTGTAAGGAAGTAAAAAAGCTGTTATTACCTCTATGAAAAGGAAAGCTTAACTTCAAGTTCCAATACAACTGTTGTACATAGATACTACTGGATGTCCTATACACTTGATGGCAGCAGAGAGTAATCTTGTGCTCATTCACAGACACGGGCGTGTATGGACTGGCACTGTGGAAGATTGCTGCCAAGGCTAAAGCAGGGATGGAGGTGGGCCTCAAGAAGGACAAACGCTGGGAGAAGAATGCCAGCGCAGCATCTGGCCTCGTGCCCGTCTACGAGTAAGAAGCAGAATACATTCGCCTTTTGGTTATCACTTCAACAACAAAGATTTCTCTCAACAGCACGCCGTCATCGTGGCTTTAGCCAGAAACTTTTGCTCATATTTATTTCTGCTTTGTAGATCTGATTCAGTGAGACAAGTGCTAAGAATAGGAGTAACAGGTGGTACACCCGACCTGCTGCTGGTGACAGGAAACGAGGTGGCGGTAGTTGATGGAAAACATTTGCAGCTACTGTGGAGATTCAATACGAGCTCAATCCTCAGGTAACCCTTCAGTTTGATTTTTGTATTGTACATACGAATGAATCTGTTTCAGCACAATGCAAGATAATGTTTTTGGCTCGGAACCAAATTGTGTTGTCAGAAAAATCTCATCTGTAGATACATTCTGGTCATGTGAACCATATGATGTCATTATAACCACGCTGGTTGAGTCAAATGAATCTTCTCCTCTGCGTTGACATTCGTTCAGTGAGCCCTCCTTTGGCCACTTTAACAAAGACGACGTCCTCGATGTTGTGGTCGAGGAGGATATCGGCAACAACACAAAGAGGGTAAGACGTACCTAAATGTAACTTTCCGCCCAGCTTCTCTAATACGGTGATGCATTTCGAATCATGCATTCACTGTACCACTGTCTGTGTGGTATGCAGGTAATGATTCTTGATGGGAAGTCCGGTGGTGTGCTGTGGGAAGTCAGCCTTTTGGCCAGTCCTAACTCGCCGAGACCCGCCGCGATACACACCACCAACTCCTTCTCAGTCTTTATGTTTTGGGGCATGCTGCCCTCAGTGACCAACTCATCTGTAAGTACGCTGTCTTCATTAAAAATATGCATGTTACCGGATTTTTACACTTAATGCTAATCAGACTCAAATGTTTCCTTCCAGGAACCATTTGCAAGTGATCGACATTCTTACTTGCTCCACCCTCTCTATTCTAAAGTCCTCCTGCAGTCGACCAATGTCATGGACCACATCATAACATTTAAAGGTGCTGGTGATTTTCCTATGCTTTAATCAGGTGATATTGTCTTATAACAACTTGTGAATCAGTGGTTGGAGGGATGGGGAAACACAGGGTCCAGCTCTTTGTGTGACTGTGTTTGTGTCTCAGCCACTCTGTTGGAGAATGGACGCCATGCTGCCTACATCCTGCTGACAGGTCCTGGCACGGAGGGAGCTGAAGGCACCGTGGTCCTCAGCAAGCGAAAGCTGAAGCAGGACGTCCCAGACAGCAAAGTGCGCCCTATTGGTCCCGGCGGAAGTACAGAGACCGATGAAGTCATCAGAGAGGCCTTCAGTCGTCTCCGCTTCAGCGATTGGTGAAAGGACCAACTGTAAAATGTAGAGTGTGTCCTCAGTGTTGAAACCATTTCGGCACAGCTGACTTTATGGTGGCTTAATTAAAAAAACAAAGTGTGTACACTAGCTATGACTTTCAAACTGCTGACAACCAAAAAAATCCTTTTGTGTTGAGAGACTTGGGTCGACTTGATTTGACAGAGCTCTTCCATTAATCTCCATTGGACAAACTTGGCATTATATGTTTTCAGACTTGACTGCATCCACACTATCACGAGTTTGATCCGACAATCGCACAGCATGTCTGCTCCTCTCCTGCTGATAAATCCATCAACAGTTCCTGCCATGCACTACTGTTTCTAGCACTTTCATGCATTAATGCAAAGCTCTTTTTTTTAATTGCAGAGGCTGGATTATTATTTGAATCTATGCACCTTTATCATATTGGGCTTTGAAAGCAGCAGGTGGTAGTTCAAAGTGTATTTTAAATGATGGCAGCCTAAAAGGCACAATCGTAGGGCTTTTCTCTTGGTATCTTTCCTAAAACTTGTGCAGTACAACAGACAGATGTATGCTGAAACTTGAAATATGACAGAAACCCCACCAACCTTACACTATGTGGTTACATTTTCTGTTTGTAGTCAATGGCACTGTCGATAATCAAGATGTGTGTCCTTAACGTTTTTAATCCAAGATGCTGTACCTAGTGATGCTCTTGAATGCACACTGACTTAACCTTTGAGGCACTCAATGCTGTGTCTCAAAGGTTCTCATAATATTGAGTTACTGCTGTGGGTTTTGTGTCAGTGATGTGTTTTAGTTTTAGTTAAAATGAGCTTCCTGTTTTTGCTGTACATTAGTGTATTGAACCTGTGGGCCTTTTGTCAGAGCTCACGTTTCTCTCTCTGGCTCTGTTTTCGTTTGAGCAATATTAAACTATTTAAAAATAACTGTCATTGTGTCATCTCAAATATGTTTTATTACAGGAGCAAATACAGTGAAAGTAGAAACTACCTGTAGAAAGTGCACTGTTCGGCTCAGAATATTTTCTTGAGCCTGTATTCACCACCAGTGGACTTCAGGAAAAGAACAAGTTAAATACTTGACCAAACAAAAACTGCCGAATTAATAAATCCTTTCAAGACTAATTTCGTCATAAAAAACAAGTTAGTCATTTGGTTTATCTTATGTCAAACACAATGAAATACTTCCCAGTGACTTCATACTTTCAGAAGACAAAATAGCTTGTGCCCTTATCAATAACATATTGTGTGGTAAAGTACAATCTTGGTAAATGCATTGCCACGGAGAACAGCAGCCATGCGCACTACAGCGCAGAGCCAGTCCATGGATGTATGGAAGTCAGTCACGTATCACTGTACAGCTCACGCCCATAATAATTGCAGCGTGTCGCTTTTTCACCATTACTCACGACCGATCACAAGCTCGTGCCTCCCTAAATTAATTCGGGGGAAATGGAAGTCGCTCCCTGTAGGCAGGTAATCAGGTCTTGAAACACGTAGCCCACCTGACATATTTGGGGAAAGGCGCACAAACGGCGCGCCACGAGAAGATGAGAATAACGGAGTTCAGTTTGGGGATTTGAAGTCCGTGCTCCTGAAGTTATAGATGAACCCTGTGAAAACTGTGTCCTGTCAGTCTGAGGAATCGGACACTAACACATAAAAGCGACCAGCTACACTGATGGGGACTTCTATCTCCCTGGAACACATTTGATAGGACTCATATACAGTATCGCTGCTGCCCCTAACGTGACCTGACAGCTGTACTTCCTAGAAACAGTTCCTGGGTTGGATAAACTTTTTATTTCATCAGCTGAATGAAGACGTGTAACGCGCAGGCACACCGTAACGCGCAGCTGCCTTTCCCTAATAAAACTCCAACAAAACCACCTGACACAGCAGAACTACTTAGTGACAACATGTTTCAATGATTAACTCAAATCGCCTGCTGAATACAGATTACTTCCGCCTTGTGAGACAAACATGAAATTAATCACTATTAGAAACAAACACCACGCTGCTGCTGTGTGGTGTCCCAGCTCATCACGATTGCCCCCCATCACGCCACGTCTAGCAGACCCGTGTGGGTGGTCTGAGCTGTGATGGCCCGTCATTTCAATGTGACCTGCGTCCGCCATGCCAATATGATAAGACTGCACGACTGCAACATCCTTATTGCGAGGCGCGCGGGCGCGCACTGCTTATCAGTGGAACGAGACGCTTCCACCGCACCGGTGTAAAAGTCACTTTTGAGCTCGCGCCTCAAACTGCTACAAAGGTAAAGTTTACCTGCACGTTTTGTTTAATTTCTCTTAAACGAAGTGTGTTGTTATTATTAGACCACGTGCCTATGGGGACACGTACCAAATGTATTTTATAGCGTATTAATAGGAGAGAATAGTTATCAAGAAAGGCTCAGCTGTCTCCTCTGAAGATTATACATTCTATTTGAGATGCGGTTGTAGATGTTTCAATCCATTATCACAGGTATGTTGTATTTTCATAATACTATTTATTAATAAGAGTATTACTTGCTTGTATGAAGCAACATAAACTGGCTCATATACGGAAATATGCCAGGTGAACAGAGCGATCGTCTTATTCGATGCTTTTTTTAACCGCGTATATTATCTAATGGTATACTATAGATGTCCTATCTAAAAGGAGTATTTGACGGAAACGCCACATTTCTTGAAACATCCTTGAGGAGCCGCATGCGGCACCCCTAAATCTGCCCAAAATAGTCTGTGCGCCTCTAGACATGTCGCTCTGAAGTCAGTCCATGCACTGTACGGGTTCTCTGTACACCTGCACATGGACATAAATATATATATATATATATATATGTCAATCTGTCTCTGTCTGACCCATAAGGGGTCTGCATGTCAGAAATGGGCTTTTGCTTGGCGACAGGAAAATAAACCTTTTTCTTCAAGCATGCTCCAACATTCATTGATGATATTCTCTTTACAGGGGTGAAAATGGCTGAGGACATTCAGGCCAAACTTAAGAAATATCGCACTGCTCCCTTTGATGCCAGATTCCCCAACCAGAACCAGACCAAGAACTGCTGGTCCAACTACATGGGTAAGACTGCATGTCAAGGTCAAAGCAGTTAAACCCACGAAGGCAGGCTGTGCCATTATTAAAATATAATACAAATGTATTATTATACCTTTGAACTAATGATGTACAAGTCAGGATTACTGCTATGGTCTTTAGACATGTTGATAATCCAGTTTGAGATTTCTTGATAGACCATTCGCCTTGGAACCTGGATCGAGGCTATGATTTGTTTTTTTTAACATTCATTGTTGTGGTTGCTTCTCTTTAATAGACTTTCACCGCTGCCAGAAGACTCTGGACGCTAAAGGAGTAGACAACGCCCCCTGTGAATGGTACAAGAGGGTCTACAAATCACTCTGCCCCATTGCCTGGGTAACAACTTTTTCCTTTAAATGAGAAATAACTGTCCACAAAGACACAAGCAGGTTGAATAGTAGTGGCAGCACATACGGAGCAAACAACTTTATCGTTCCTCGCATTCCTGAGAGTCCACTTGGTCCCTAGAATCAAAACAAGAGTTTCAGTCCAAAATTGGGGATTGCCCAGGCAGGAAGGTCCGGCCTATTTTGAGTTACCTTTTTAGCCAAATCCTAATAAAAAGGTCTTCCACAGTTTTGAAAGTTGAACATCAGATATTACTTTTTCCCACAAACTGTCTTCACACTGACATTCAAATTTCATACATTAAAGAGCATTGCTTGTAGTGTTATTTCCTCTGGTACGTGGCGTCTTAAAAAGGTAAATCAACACTGAATCACATTGGGAAGAAGACTGTTCTCAATGGGCTGAAACTTTAATCATGTTGTACTTTAAGGTCTCACCCCAATCAGTCACAGTATAGTGTCATGCATAGGCTTGGCCCATGGCCCAAATATAGGGTTCCTGTCCTTTTCTGAACCTTTGTGACCTAAATAAAGACTGCTTACTGTACATCCTAAAATAAGTCTCCTTCTGGAATTGTTTCCCTTTAGATCCAGAAATGGGATGACCAGAGAGAAGAGGGGACCTTTCCAGGAAAGATCTAAGACTGCCATTTCCAAAGCTGCAAGGATGTAATCTTTGCAGCTAAATGTTTCACCTCCACCTTTCCTCTACTGATGCTCTGTCCTGTAAACCGATTAGTTATTCCTTACCAATTACATGAAATGTACAACAGCTTCTGCATTAAACTATCTCAGGATACATTTATGTGGCTCAGTTGTCCGCTATGTCTTTTCTCTTCACGGTGAGCCGTTCATCCCACCACAGAGTATTAGATACCTTTGTGTTGGCTTGATTCAGACCAGTGTGGTGTCAAGTGAGGACAAACCTTTTTTTCCGTTTTTCATTTTTATTTTATTCATTTGAAATAAACCTACATCAAATATACATATTTAAACAAGATTAGAAAAATTATTAAATATTTCAAAACACTAAATGTCACACATACAATAATAGCCACCACCCTACAGAGCAGGACTGAGAGCAATAATGACCATTGTTGCTGTTGGACACGCTGAAAATATATAAAATAAATACATAAAACTGCATTTCATATACAATTACTCCCATCGTGAGTAAGGGGTATGAAATGTATTGGGGCTCAATGAAGCAGTGAAAACTACTCCAAACTCAAATATAAGATATATAAGATGATAACAGCTCACTTTCCCATGCAACAAGTTAGTACAGTAAATATTGAATGAATAGTACAACACCAACTACCAAGTAATATAGTGAAGGTAGAATCAGATGAATCCCTTTTTAATGATCATTCTTCTCAATTTGAGGTAAGGTTATAGTATTTGCATATTAGAAGTTGCCCGTTACTGAATCTACTCAAAATCAAAATTGGCAAATGTAGATTTTTTTTCGATTTCCAACCAAATTTCTAAAACAGCTTTACTGGCTCATGAAACGTTTGCCTCCATAAAAATCGGCCTTCTATAGCAACTTCCATAAAGGTCACTTGGATTGCAAACTTTTTTTTTTCTACCTGATGCCAAGCAGAAAAAAACACACTGACCTAATTTTGTTAAGCCAAATATAGATATCGAAGATTCAAGTGTGTGAAGCTTTGTACGGCTTCAAGTTGAAATGTACAAAAAAAAAAAAAAAAAAAAAAAAATCGGACCACTGTACTTTTTTCAACTACGAGTGTAACCACTTTCAAAAAGGTGAAAAGCTCTCTGGAAGCACTTCCCCAAGTAAAACCGTTAGGCTTGTAAATAGTATTAGCCAACTGATACAAACCATTAATAGATATAAAGTAGTGTCTGCATAGCATTACGACTGGTTGGTGTACCGGTGGGAGTGAGTGAGTTCTCAGACCCATTAGGCAAAGAGCCGATCGTCTCGGCTCATCAGTGGATACAATTCATTAATAACAGTAGCGTTGGCCACATCCTGATGTGAGAGTGTCTTCATGTGGCCTTGGAGATATTTTCTTTTAAGTATTTGCACACCACAAGCAGCATTTAAATATGCAGCACAAAAGTCACAAGTAGCAACCACAGATATAGTGTTGAGTACTAGGCACAATAATAGACTGATAAAATGCAGCCTCGCATGTTTATCCTGGCACTGTGGGAGGGGCGACCATACAGTACATGTTCAGGATAACGTGTCTGGGTGGGGAAAGGAGCGTGATCCAACCATAAAGTGGAATCCTGCGCGCGTGTGTGTGTGTGTGCGTGTGCGCACAAACCCATTGTTATCCGTGCAAGCTGTTCTCTTCAGTGTGGACCATGTGAGCCACTGACAAGCCGCCATTGCAAATAATGGCTGCTTTGGTTTTTAAGGTGAGTTAAAGTTGTCAAACGTCACCCTCTAAAAAGTGGGCTCAAACCGTCAGTCGTAGTTCCTCCGTTTCAGTTCTGCTCTCTGTCCGTCAGTACCTCCTCTTTCCATGTTTCCCACCGTCAGTCATGCAGGTTTTAGGCCGAAGAGCTGCACCGACGCACAACAAATGTACTGTTAAGTTAACTTACTGATGGATGATCGACATGCTTGACAAGCACTCTGTACAAAAAACCTCCAAGTCCAGTTGTTCCCCTGACTCACCTGGATCTGCTGTCTGCTTCTTCTTGTTGTGATGGACTATCTGATTCTCATTAGTCATCTTCACATCCTGGTCCTCCACATAATTACTGCAACACAGCGAGAAAATGAAGACACAGCAGACACATGTCAGCACAATTGGTTGAGCTTATGAAAGATGGAACAACACCAAAACGGAGGGTTTACTGGTAACAAGGCTTGAAGCCAGCGGGCCCAGGCCTTGAGACCAAAGATGGAGCTAGAGAGGTAAGGAAGGAGGGGGGGAACGGACTGGGGCATCACAAAGTCACGCGTGTGGTAAGGAGGGTGTGGAATGGCTGGGGGTCATCTGAGGTCACTGGAGGAACCGTCATTACAGGGATTGACCACAGGGAGGTGCTGACACGGGGCTTTCACAGGCTCTGTTACTTACTGTTGGTGGTGTCTGCTGCCACGGGGGCTGAAGTGGAGAAGAGCACATCTCTGTTCAAAACAACTCATCACTTGGGGCAATGGGGTTGAATCTAACCGTCTTTGTCAATCCATCAGTTTCTCTGTTTTAGACTTTGAATTGAATATCAAATAGTCTTGAATTAATATGAGTAATTAACAAGTAGTCAGTCATCGGCGTATGACCATTTGGTGCTGAACTTTACATGCAAACTGCAGGACAAAGCCTAATTTAGGTCTACGATTAACAAGAACACTGAAAGGCAAACTATGCAGATGCTTTATTTTGTGGTAAAAGGCATTGTACAACCAATCGGCCATGAAACCAAGAAGTCGATCATTTATCGACATCCTAAAAGTACAGGGTACCTGATGACGGTGTTCCTCTCACGGTGTGCAATGTAGGCATTGTCTGTGAACAGGATGGTGTGGTAGAGCACCACTGGATCACAGGTAGGCAGAATGCCTCGTGCCACATGGCTCACACTGTCCAAGATGCCGTTGTACACCAGGAGGTCGTCCACCAATAGCTGTTTACACAGAGCGACACACAGATTGCTGCTTCAGGTCCAAATATAAAAACAAGTGATTGCTCATCTTACAGCAGACAGAGAGGCTTACCCCAAACTCCCTTACTCCCCTTTGTGGTGTCTTTGAGTAGTTCCACAGTTTGATCATGGACACCGTCACTGGCTGGTCGAAGATGACGTACACACGGTTGACCTGTGTGGAAACAATCAATACGTAAATGTCATGGAAAACTCTCCTCTGTGAGTGTCGACTGAATTCTCTCTCTCTCTCTCTCTCTCTCACCAGCCCAGGGAGCACCGGGGCCAACCACATGCATCTTCCATCGTGGGTACTGTTGACTCCATCTATTAATTTATCCGGAGTCCTCACATCACCGCTCACATTGTCCAGTATGTTCACGCTGTCTGGAAAAGCAGCGATGTCTGGTGGACATAATGTTGAGGAACAGACAATAAATTCAAACTCATTAATACTCCAACAGCTATTGCTCATCGTAGACAGCATGCATCCTCTTTCTGAATCCAATGTCAACTGCGTCATAATTATCTTTGCCAATCCAAAATGACAGCGACATTTCCAGTCGTCACGCCTGGAAAAGCACAGGTGTGACTAATAATCTTAATGATGACTCTCTTCCACTTTGAGTGTGCCAGTGAGCCACTACACACAACACTGAAGCCTTTCCTAAAGGCAGCCCTAATGAAATTGTTTACACCTGTGCATCACCTGTGAAAATAAAGACAGATTGAATGTAAGGTTGATCACATCATTTTACTGTGACTTTTCAAACTTCGATTTTGCCGCATACATGACATGGAAAGAAACGAATGATAAATTAGGATTTGTCTGAATAAAAAAAAACAAAAAACAAAAAACATAAATTAGTTACATTGTAACCCCTTTAACAGTATCTCTGATCTCAGAACACAATACTCTAGATACCCCTAGATGGAGAAGATTTGTAAATTTATACCTTTTAGCTATCAAAACTCAATGTTTATGGATTTACACAACAAGTCTTAACCGCACAGATGCATGAAGGTCGATGTAAGCTCATAAGAAAGGATACTGTTGTCACTGAGACTGATCTTCTCGTGGTTTTGGTCATAAAATTCAAGGCCGTTGAGGCCGATGTAGTACGGGTCTCCCCAGGTTGTTAACAGCTGCAGCTGAAAGATGACTGATGGGTGAAGGTCAAGGAATATAACAACATGAAAAGCACATGTGCAGCACACAGTCTGGGCTGTGTGCGAAGTCATTCGCTATTTATTATATAGTGCATTATATATATACCCTCTGAGTTTGAACTTTATCTCCCTCAAATATAGTACCAATAAACACAAGTGTCCAACGCATGGTCAGGATACAGCCACAAGGCATGATGGGAGATTCATAGTCCATGCTGGCCTTTTCTTGTTTCTTAGAGCGTCCTCTGAATTAGAGACAACGACATTATAAATTAGCAAGTGCAGTTTTCAAACTTTCTCAAGTTCATGCTAGTTAAATGTGTGGCTCCTACTTGTGGAAGTCCTGTGCACTCTTGTTGTCGGTGGGCGTCTGCAGGAAGTCGATGAAGAGGATCTCCTGGGCAAAGTCAAAGTGACAGTTGCCTGGTCCTTTCCTGATCAGGAATCCCTCCGGAGGAGAGATGGCAACATCATCCATGAACACATGGATCACCTTCACCTGAATGTGAAAAGCTGTATGTTTGATGCGTTTCCTATAGTCTCCTGCATTGAAACTTTCTTGCTAAATACAAAAACTAATAACTAATCCATGCCCTCCAAAAACATAACTTGATCTCTGGCTCCACCTGAAGCAACAGACAGAAAAGTGTCTCACCCCTCTGTAAGAGTCCTCAGGGGACTTGTTGTAGTTCCAGATGCGGAGTCCAGCGATAGTCTGGGCCTTGTTGAATGTCATGTTCAAGGTGTGTGGCTCTCCATAGGAGAAAGGGATCAGCCACATGTACTGGTCATCAGTGGTAATGTTGTGGCCATCTATAAGCCTGGGTGAAGAAAACAGACATTGAAGGCTGCGCCAGACATTGTAATGATCTGAACTAAGATTCCAGACGTTTCTCTGAGAGCGGGGTTTGGGGAAGTAAGGGTATAAGGCGTACTTATCAAGCGTGCGCAGGTCGTTTTCGTACTCAGGCAGGTCGTTGAGGTCCCCGGGAGAGGCCGCCATCATGCTGAGGTCTAAAGGTAAACTCTCTCCGTCCTTCCCCACCACCTCCAACCCTGTCAGGCCCATGTAGTGGGAGTCCCCCCACGTCAACACCAGCTCTAGTCTAAGGCCTGGGGAGGAGGTAGGCCGTCATTATAAGTATCCAAACAACAAACAGAGCACCGATCATGTGACGCTGATTATCTACTCACACTTTCCAGTGTACATCCCAGGAATAAGCTCCATGTTCTCCTCAGACTGACTCACAGTGGGGTTGAGCTGGAGATTCAACTGAGACAACATGTAAACACATTAAAACTATAACAATATTGTTGATGGCTAATTTACTCTGAATGCTTGTTATACTGTCTTTCCTCAGTGTCTCTCCCCAATGTGGAATGCTGAACACTATTGGTTCCTGCACAATGAATTTTCATTTAATTTTGCTGAACAGGTGGATTGAATATTCGGGGTCTTTGTTTTGTTATTACTGTCACAGGTGGAAAAAAGGCAAAAAACCTGCACCCACTGCCGATAAGGCCTGTACTTACTTTGAGGTCTTCTTCTCGGAAGCCAGCCTGTGTGAAGGGCCTTTCCTCTCCCTCTCCATCAGCGGTGCGTGGCCTCTGCAGCTCCTCCTCCGCCGCCAGGCTCTCGGGACCCTCACCTTCACTGAGGAAGGTTTCATCATTACGAGACATAGCCTCCAGGATCTCATCGTCGGTAGTGAACAGGATGGTGTCACCAAATTGGTCCAACTCTGAAGTGACAGCAGAGTGAGGAAAAAAAAATGGAAAACACACAAAGGAGCATGAAAAACTTGTGAGGCTGTTGTGTTCAGCTACCTCCAGACAGGGTCCCAGAAGCCTTGGCAATCTCGCCCCTGAAGATGCACCTTCCATCCAGCAGCATTTCCACCTCCTTCACGCCTCGGAAGGAGTGAATGCGTGACTTGTTGTAGTTCCACACACGGATCATGGCCACCTGGTACGGAGCTCCAAAGTCCAGGAAGATGGTGTGGCTCCGACCAGCGGTGAACGGCGCCAGCCAAAGATGCATGTCATCCTGGGTGCGATTAACGCCGTCAAACAAGTTGCTGACCACACGAGGATCTTTGCCGTACGCAGGGAGAATGTTGATGTCTGGTGGGTCAGCACGGATGTGAGCAGGTCGTAGGGGCTCTCCACTGGAACTGAACACCTCGAGGCTGTTGAGGCCCACGTAGTGGCGATCGCCCCAGGTGGACAGAATGTTGAGGACCAGCCTTTGGCCCTGCGGCAGCACAGGGATCTCGAACTCGTCCTCCCGCTCCATGGATGGATCATCATCAAGGTCTTCACACAATGCCCCCTGAGCGGTGAAGGGGGAATGTGGGCTCCTGGGTGCTGTGGAGGGGTTGACTGGGACTGTGGGTGGACCACGGCCCCGGCGCTGGACGAACTCATCAAAGACGTCACCTTCGAAGGCCATGTTGGAGATGCGTCCACGCTGGAATTGGTTGAATTTAGTAAGAGAGTCCCAGGACTCCATGAGGGTGTCATCCTGTTGGCTGTGCAGCTGGGCCGGAGAGGTGTACTGCCTCCTGCTAGGGTTCACCAATGACAGTGGCTCCTCTGGAGAATACACAAAGATTGATGTTATTTACTAACAAGCCAGGAGAAGTAGGATAATGATTTTATGACAGTAAACTGCCTTTATATTTATCACATAACATGCCATATAAAATAAGACTGTATATTTAACAGTTCCCTTGTTTTAAAAATGTGTTCGCATGGTAGCGACAGATAGCCTGATTGGTGAAATACAGGACTAAATAAAGCACAAGGTTGAAATAATCACATATAAAGGTGTCTCTTTGCGTTTCAGTATCCTAACTTTAAACATCCCTACCTGTGTTTAACAGTACAGTAGCTCTATGAAGCTGCTCCTCTGTCTGCCTGGCAGTGACTGCACTGTTTCGAAATGAGCTCCTGCGTCCGCTGATGGGCCTGTCCAGCTTTTGCTCTGCTAGCTCCTCCAGCAGGTCGCAGCTCAGATCCAAAGAGTCAGCCTTCCACGGACCCCCATTTGCTGTCCTCTCGATCACCCTACACACTCGGCCAGGGTTACACGGCAGCTCCGGGAGCATTGACGATGACGAGGCTGAGGGAGATTTGGGCTCCGCAGAGTTCTGAGGCACCAGCCACAGGGGCCTCTCCCTGCTAGCCTCGCATCCCTCTGGAGCTCCTCTGATCAGGGGCTGCAGCCACTGGGGGGCCACCCGTGAGGATGACGGCTGGGTGGTGACCGTCTGCTCCATGGGTGCAGGCTGCTCGACCTGCTGCCTGAGAGAGAGAGGCTCCTCTGAGACAGACAGGTCAAAAGAGTTTCCCTGGGTGGAGGGACGACGAGCGGAGGAGGAAACCCCCACTGGTGAAGGAGTGATGGGTGGTAGCAGTGTATGTGGGTTCTCCTGCATGTCCATCATAGCCTGGCCTGCGTCTGATGGCTGCTGATTCCAACTGTGGTGGTGCTGGGTGCTGCTGCCCTCCCCACCCTTCCTGTCCTCATGGTGCTGGGGGCTGGTCCCCCGTAGATTGTGTCCTGAAGACACGGGGCTGGAAAACAAGGAGTCTGAAACCTGGAGATCCTGGAGGTCGATTGTGGTGCTGTAGTCAAAGACGTGGTTGCCGCAGCCCTTCTCCAGCTCACCTTCAAACACCAATGTGCTGTTAAGGTACAGCTTTATATGCCGTGCACCAATGTCAAGATCCTAAAAAAGAAACGGAACTTCAATTTACTTGAATATACAGGTTCAAAAAAACATTTGACTTGTGATACAAAATGCCTAATTATTCAGGATTTGGATATCTGACATCTACACATAATACCTTTTACATAACTGAGTAAATTAAATAAAGATAGAAATATAAAATGCACATGAATCAAAAGGAAAGTATTTGTCATTTCATATTATGTGATACTTTGAGTCCTTAATGATTGTAATTCCAGCAAAGCTACAAAAGCTGCAAACCATAAATGCATAAAATCCCCAAAAGTGTAGCACTTGGGGAATTTCATGAATGTACAATTGCTACATTTACCTATTTCTCACATGCGGAGTAAGACTTCTCCAAGCTAGCAGTAATTAGCACTCTCACAGATACGAAGTCATGGCTCCCATGAAGAAATGGCTAAAGCCCAACTCCAATCTGCTCAATCCCCGAGACAGTAAACTACTATGAATTAACCTAGAACCTATTCCCCACCAACAGCTCCTTACCTTCCAGGTTCAACACAAGTAACTCTAGCTGTGGTAACAAAGAAAGAGATACGATGGGGTGTTTGTACCCCTCTATGAACAGCAGTGAGAGGCAGAAGCCCACGTTCCCCCCCCCCCCCAACACTAATCCTCTGGGGCTAATCTCTCACTGTTCCACATTTGGAGAGTGTGACTGGCAGCTCAGCCAGCCAATGTTAAAAGAGAACCACCCCCCTGACGGAACCACGCCAATACATCCGCCTGCATTATTGTGACAACACACAAGCATGTTGGATTCGTGCGCTCTAGATCTGCAGACAGCGAAATGAATAATCTCTGCACTTGAGCGAGGGATAAATCAAAAGCTGTGAGGAACAGATTACACTTCAGTTGAACAAATTACAATTCTTTATAATCTGTAATCCCACATAAACAAAAAAAAAAACATACATTGAGGCTTCTGTTGTAGTTCCAGATTTTGATGAGAGATATTCCGAAGTCTGGGGAGCACTCGGTGTTCCTGATGACGAAGTAGAGCTGGATGGGGGGTTGGAACGGACACGTCCACATGTGACGCTCACTGGTGGTCTGTCAACCCAACAATATAGACAAATATCATCAAATACTTTGTCCATGTAAATGGTGAGATTCGTTCACAAATGTTTGGAGCAACCTTAAACTTGTATGTAATAGGCCTTTTACACACCAGACAGGTGTAAAAGGATCGCAGCCTCCTATAGAGGTATTCAAGCTTCAGAGCCCTGTTATTGTGCAAGTTTGTTTACTGTCATGGGACACTAAAATGGAACAGACTCATAATTAATGTGCTTTCCTGCTATTGTCTGTCTATTAAATAGCTCACCTTCACCTTTCCATTGACAAGTGCCCCCAGATTCCCGGGGTAGTCAGCGTTTCTGATGTCCAGGTCGTGAGGAGACACGTACAGCTTCTTGTTTCTGAGGCAGAAGAACTGCAACTCAGTCAGCCCGACCTGCAAAGAGCTCCCCCAGTTCGACAGGATCTCCATGGTAACATACAATGCAGGGGTGACCTCAGCCGAGGACAGGTTCCTCTGCAATGATAACACAAAACAGCCACAAGTGCCTCTGTTCACGTATGCGTCTATCACACCCAGTAGTATTAGGACTTTTCATTCTGCGAGGCGGTGTTGCTGACTCACCGGCTGCTTGTTAAACTCGGTTTTGACACTCTGAGGTATGTTGTAGCCGGGTCCTGCTTCAAGTTTCTTCAAGGCTTTCAGCAGTTTCTGTGGTTGCCTGAAGAAAAAGGATGACATCCTCAGCTCCACTGCTTTGTCTATGGCGCCCGACCTTCATATTAATGGTGAGAGATGGCTGAGCACTGTGGTGGCTACACTGATAAATATTTCTTCAATGTCAGAGGGAGTACACACCATAAATCTCTGTAGCGCTGCCCCCTCTTAGTCGACTAATCGGTTGTTTTGGTAAATTTAGATTGGTCATATATTAAATGCTTTTACATGCTGAATCATCAGTTCATTTCTGGTAAACACACAAATTAAGGTGGTGCTTTTACATGATTCATTGTGGAAAGACCATAGAAACAGAATAGGAGTAGAAGAGACATTCCCCAGTCAAATCAACGTAGCACGATGATCAGAGCAGCAACCATTTCTATATGTACCACTGCCATTGCGACCGTTGTAGCAGGCTTAGTTCCTCACTGAAACAAGCAGTGGAGTAGTAACGTTACAAAGAGTAGAGAGCATGAGCATGTAAAATTTATCAACGTATGCTTCATCCACACACGCTTGTCATAGCGTAGAAAAGCACATTGCTATCGCCAGATAGATAGTATACAACTTTGTTCGGCTAATTTTCTGTAACCATCGTAGCATAGTAATTAGCAAGCTCGCTAGCTAATTAGCGGACTAATGAAACAACACTTTACAGCCTTACTGACGTGCGCTGTCACCGTAACTACTGTGTATCTTGGTGCAATATGCTGTCATCATACCCGGGGCCCATGAGCGTAATTCTCTGCATGGCCACAGTGACACTGCTCTCATCCTTGTTGTGGCTGTTGTGGTGCACTGAGTCATTCATCATCTGGTGTCCCCTGCCCTGGATTAAGAGGAAGCAGAATAGAAGAGTCAGACATCCATAAGCTTAAGAGGCAGAGTTTACATGGAAGCATAATCCATAACACTATTATACAATTTAAATCACATATAGTACATGTGTAGAATTGTGTGTGGGCAGTAACATCAGGGTGTATAATATATGGCCTCTAAATGAGCATAAAAACAACTGTTAATAGAGAAGAAAAGGGTTTTAATAATTAGTGGCCTAAATTGAGTAGAGGTGGGACATGTACAGGGTGGGGCAGGCAGACCGTGTTGCGGCTGAAGAGCTCCGGACTCTGCACAGGGTCGTGTTCTCTCTGGATGGCCTGGCGCACCCTGCATGCCATCTCCTCAGGGTCTCGCTCCTCAACAGAAGCCTTTCTGGCTGCCAACAGGGGCCTCTCCAGCCGACTCCTTGGCCCTTCAGCAAGAAGCACACATCTATCAAACCACAATCATGCACCATGCTATCTAACAGATGGGCTTTTCTACAGAGTTTTATTCTAAATTGGGAAATCTTCCATTTGTGGAATGTAAACTTTGAATTAAAGAGCTTTCAAAATATTAAAAGACTCACTCTGACCATCCCAGCGTTCTTTGGAAGGGGGTCTATCTAATGTTTTGCTCTTCACCAACACGGGCTTGGTGGGTATAAAGATGTCAGTGTGTTCTTTCCTTTTTGCAGATAGTTCAATCTTACGACCTGCAATAATGGAGAAAATCAAAACTGAGGATATTTTCATATGAGGAATATATTGTGATATTGTGAGTTTGCAGGCATAAAAGGGCCATGGACTGGCTGGCTAACGCTTGCTATCACTTGAACTGGGCATAGACAGCTAAACAACTTGCCTATTCTCCATGTGTACAGATCAGTGCTGATGAAGCAGATATGGAGGAGATTGAACCACTCTGGGCAATTAAGACTCACCCTAGGAATCAATAACAATCTACATATGAAAGTGGATGATAAAGCCTACCTTTAGTTGAGGGTCCAAAGTCCAGCACAATGAGGTTTGCTGAGTCAAAATGGCTATGGGAGCCACTGGGCCGAGGGTTGGAGGAAGACTTGGAGGACGTGAGAGGCAGCCCCAGTTCGTCCAGACTCTCAGTGCTCTCCTCCCTCTCAATCTGCTCTTCCACCCACTCCTCGTCCGACTCCTCCCCCGCCGAGCCGCGGTTGCTTCGCCGCATGCTAACCTCCAGGCTCCGACGCAGAACCTGGTTTACAAAGGTCAGCGTTTACGCATGCATCCATGCACACGGTGATCAGTGTAAGAACTAAGAGGCGCAAATGTACACACATGCATGCTGACAGTTTAAGCATTCCCTTGATTTGTGTGACTACCACGGAAGTAACGTCATAAATTCACACCCAGGGGCATGAAACTAATTAAGATGATTCACAACACCTCAGGCAACCTTGACAAGATGAAATAAAACATATTTCTTCTTCTTCTCACCTTCACTTCCTCGAGGTTGAGAAGTACCTTCTCGTTGTGCTCCTGATTTGCTTGGCTCTCATGCCTGGAGCTGAAGGAGGGCGATACCTTGCAGTTGTTCCTTGGGGAGCAGGGACTACGAGACGAGCGTGGACCGGAGCTCTGTATGAAACAAGGTGATTAGATAAAGGGGAAATGGCAGAGACGGAGAGATGCTAAGTAGTACACACAGCTGCATCTGACACATAGTCCCTCCCCTAAAAAAAACACCCACACAGACAGGCTTAGTAGGCATTGTCATGTCTTGACTCTACCTCCATGTCTACGCTTTCATATGGCTCAAAATCCTCAGAGTAGCGCTTTTCTGGACAGATCCGCAAACTTGGTCCTTCCTCGGTTCGAATTCTGACAGAATCCTGCATACAACAAAAAAAAGAGGAAATATTTAACATGTGTACTTTCATAGGAAAATATTTTTGATGTTGCATAATCAAGGATTAAATATATTAAGTAGTTAGAATCCCCTATACCTGCACCCATTCTTTCCTCTGGACTTTCCCTGGGGCAGTGTGGCTCCTCTTCCTGTGGGTCTGCTCCAGATTACGGCCGTCTTCAGTTAACTGGTGGGCACTTCGACAGGCATCTGACGATGAGTAGCAGCACAGAAAGGAACATGAGCAGCTTGCAGCAGACTACTGCCTGAGTGGAGAAGGAAAACGCAGTCACATATGCAGATGGTCCACACAGCACACAGAGGAAGAACGAAGAACTGGCTGCCAGCAACAACTGTCACTATCATTTATTCACTGGGACTGGGCAAGGGATCATACCATACACACTACAAGCTGAGGAGTGGTGGCTATTAGCTCATGCTCCATATGGTTTGAAGATGACAGAAGCAACAAAATATGAGTAATACGAGTATGAGGTGGCGCCTTCCATTCCAGTGTAAAAAGGATTGCCTGCTAGAGAACAATATTTCCTTCTGCGCAGTAAAGAAGGAAAACAATAATGGAGGTCTTATATAAGACTGCTACTTTTGAGTGTCTATAGGTTTATTTTGGTCCAGCAGCAGCATACCTGCTGTACGTGCAGGTCTCGAAGCAGGTGAGGAGGTGACACAGGAGCTCTTGGGCTGCTTCCTATTGGCTTCAGCATTGGCTCCGTTAAGATAAAGTGAAAAACCTTGCTCAAGCTGTTCCAACTCAATCTCCCTGGAGTCTTTGACTTTAAGGCGCTTTAGGATCCTGAGGAGCAAAGAAAACGGGTGAATACATCTACAATTCTAGAAATCTGGCCAACAGTGTATCACATGATTGAGATGGCTAAGATCAAGATTCAGGACTCACAGGAGGACGCCAACCATTTTTAAGCTATTCTGACCTCCAATCTACTACATTCCACACACTAATTTAGTTCCTCTCAAAGCAAAGAAACCAGTGCTCCTATGAGGCAGCACTGAAAGCCATGGAGGAGTTCCACATCTCCTCTGTGAACACTAATCTGTCTATCCCCAGCAGCCTGTGATCACACTTCACCTGTTTTTGTGCTGGAGGGCGATTAAATATTCATCCAGGGTGTCGTCCAGAGCAGAGGCTAGCTTCTCTCCTTGGCACTTCTTACTCTCCTTAAAGAACACCAGCATTAGTACACACACACACACACACTCACACACAGAGTCAGAAAAGTCTACATCAGCTATTTGAGGAAAACAGATCGTATACACAATACACCTCATTGTTGCACTAGTACTCACAATCACGGACTACAATCAATATCCACTGTATTCTGTACATCACAAAAATGCAAGCAAACAACTTGCTCCTCCAGTCGTCTTGAGTAAATAAAACATAAATGCAGCTAATGCAATGTGTCAAGATGTTAACGTTACATAACAGATAGACAAAACATATTTATGCAACTTGAGCCAAGATCCCTGTGGAGACACTCCCAACACATTTATGAATCCATGCCATGTGAAATTCATGCTCTCCTTAAAAAGGTGGTGCTACCCTGTACTCATTAGGTGTGAGCACTACAGTGGTTACACAGTGACTGGAACAAGAGCTACTTCATCTTGCAATAATGTGTCTTTGCATAATACATAAAGCATCGGCCTTTCAAAGAACCTTGCAGTGACAGTACGTGTCACAAATCTATCAATCTATCATCACTTAAAATGTCATATAACTAGAGAGCAATGAACTGACCATTCTTGTTTAAAAGCCACACTTGACAAGATGTTTTATTGTAAAAAAATAAAAATAAAAATTAATAAATACATAAGCCAAGATCCAAAAAGTGAGGGTCCAGCAGCAATCCTCACAATGCGAATATTGTCCAGACACTGCTGGACTCAATTAAAATGAAATCATCACATTAAATCATCAGATATCTGCCTGCTTCAGTCTTAAAAGGCCTTTACCCAAAGCCACTGGTAAATTTGACGGATGTGTGTCTTGGAAGGAGCATCAGTTGTCTGCATAACACAGTCACCTACAGCTCATGCCATTCCGTGTTTACAAACCATCATGCAAGACGAGCAAGAAAATCAGAAAGCCCTTACTTAGTTTCTACAAGTCAACTAGGCTACAGCGTCTGTCAATATCAGAAGAGAAGCAAAGAACATTGAATGAAGAATAGAAAGTACTTGTTAGTGACAGAGATTAGAGACAACTGCTGTAAAATATGACTGATTGACCCGAAAATCAGAGAGCTTCTGAATGGTGTCTCATGTCGAGTAATGTGACAGATGATGCGAATTTGAGACCGACAGAGCAGATGAGTATCTTACCTCGTTATGCATTGTGTGGCTGCAGATAGTGCTGTTCACACAATCCTATCCCATATTATGGAGAGGCTCTGTGATTCTCCAAAGATATCATTGTAATCTGTGTTGAGTTTGATTTCCACTGCAGAGGGAGCACAGATGAGAGAGACCCAAGGTTACCTGTGACATGAAACCTAAATTACCTTTAATGCAGTTCGTTTCAAATGTCGCCCCACCCGCTGGACAATTCACAACTAAAAACACATCATATCCGCTATTTCCAAGCCGAACGTTGACGTTACCCATCTGATTATAGCCCATTTGTAACAGCTTGACGTTACATTACCCTGACGTTACGTGCAGGGTATTTACAGATGTGTGGTAACGTTTGCTAATCATCTTTATTCATATGACCTTAACAGCTAACACGCCTGACAGTTCTGACTGTTAACATTGAACGGTTAGCTGACGGTAGCAATACGGGTTAACGGTTTATCGCACAAATTATCTCCGGAGGTTAGCTTGTGTCAGAGACAACGTTAGCAAGCAGTTAGCATTGACGCTAATAACAGACTCAGTAGTCTGCGTTAGCATGTAATAAACACATTAAATAACACAAAAATCAAGCTTTTGCTCTCATATTCTCGTACACCTTTTACTCTGGTTCTAACAAGTATTAGAAAACCACTTACTGTCCCTGTAAAACTATACTTTGTTGGCCATTATCTTTGAAATTAACGAGTTTTCCTGTGTTTTCTCATGTGTCCAGTCAGTAGTGTTGGTTAGTAACCAGGATAGCTGTCCACCAATAGGGAGAGCCGCATCGGTGTTAGACACGCCCCTAGCCTGTCCGCTCTCTGACTGCTGCTCCTCGCGCCAACATCCAGACAGACAAGCCTGCACAAAACGCTGTGCTGCAGAAAAACACACCTTTGAGGAGCAGTGAATACAGTGGTATGCAAGCATGTCATTCAGCATCAGCATTAGATTACAAAGAAATAAGATCACTGAAGTAAAATCACACAGATCCCCATGGTCCAACAGTCAAAAGTTCAACACTGTTTTTATTTATTATAAATCAATACATTTTATATAAAAAGGACAAAGGGGGTCTGAAATAAAATCATTGTAGATGTAAACCAAACAGATTAGGTTATGCCATCCTCTTACCACACTGGACCCATACCACAGACTCTTGATTAGCCAGCATAGTTAGCACTCATTCACTCATCCCAAAACGCCCTAGGCTATATTTAAAGATCATTCTACATTTTGGAAAAGGTTGGAAATTAAAATAATGTGGTTGACATCAATCTTTCTGCAGTGTTGCAAGTATAGCGACTAAGCATGCCATTGGTTTTTGTGCAATCCATTACAACCATCACCAGCGCCAGTCAACAATATTTGAGAAGTACGTATACATTTCTTTTTTGTATAGAAGTTCAAGGATGTGATGACTCTCAAACTCCTGACGGTAAACAATAAAAGCTTTGTGTGAAGCCCCTTGTAACGGTCCTGAATGTAACGCAGGTTTAGGCATCATCTGTTGAGAAATGACCAAGACCTATTACTTTAGCTCATTTGTTGCGGTACAGACTTCCTAAAATGAGAAAAGCCAGCATCATTGTGTTGCACACACTTAACTGCTTCTTGAAAATAGGTGGACGTGAAAATGGTAGATGCTCGAGGTCAAAAGGGAGCACAGCCCCTCGCTGCACCAGTAGCACTCAAAAACAACACTCCACACAGAAGAGAGGATGGGTCCGTTACCATCAACTTGGAATTAGATGGATATTACAACGTTGTATTATCGTTAAAAACAAAATGACCTTGTGACAGAATTGTAATCCATTACTGTGTTGCAGGCCAGCTGTGAAGGCCAAACAAGTGCAACCTATTCATCTTCACAGCACTGCAAGATAAAATCATACAATCTAACTAGATTAGGCCAATCAAGATGATTTCACTGACCCCTGACCCTTATGGTTACTCTCATGTTTTGATAGTAAAACAGGTTGCCAAAATGTCCCTTCTTTTTCTTATTAACTTTATCCTTGTACTAAACATATCAGCAGTGTTATCAAGTCAAAGTGAACCGTCTACATAATAATATTGTGGGAAAAGGTAATGGCTTTCCCTCGCCTGTTTTTAAAACCAAACTCCAACTCTGCTTGGTTATGGTCGGTAGATGGGAGGCTGAAATGGACCACATGTCCAATTACTCAAAACACACATGGGAGGAGAAAAAAAAAAGGTAAAATAATAACTTAAATAGAAGTGCTTAAAAATAACAGTTCTTAGAGCCCTTTCAGAAACCCAAAAAAAGGGTGCAAAGCAGGAATCCCACCCAGACAGAATAGGAGAACAAAATGAACAGCTGTAATGGTAATACTAATATTCATCCAATGATTCACAGATGTACAGTTCAGGTGTAGATCATATCGTGCGCGCCCTTATTTCTTGATTCCTGGTCAGTGGCCCCCCCACGTCTGTGAGCCGCGGCTTCCCTCTGTTTCATGTCTGTCTGTGGTGGGGGAACACTCTGTCTCAGTACACCTCCCCTCTTCCTCCTTTGCAGTCAGTGCCTGTTCCTCCTCTCTTTTCCTGCGCTCCAACTCCCACTCCACAAAGGTGTCGAAGAGGCTGGGCCAGGCCTCGTCCTCGCTGTAGTTGCTCAGGTCCGGCCCAATAGCTTGGGTGAAGTTGAGGAACATGTTCCACGTGTCCCTTGAAATGCCCCGAATACTTGAGGGGTTCTCCGACAGGAAGTCCAGCCAGTGCTCCAGGATCGCAGGCGAGTCCTGGGTGAACACCAGGCGCCACAGGGCGATGGCGATTTCACGCTGCAGCGAGCGCTGGCCCTCGTCAGCGTCCAGGCCAAACTGGAAGGTGAAGCGGTACAGGTCCTTGAAGTTCTCCTCGCCCCGGGCGTCCAGCATCATGACGGGGAAACGTGAGCAGATACCTTCGAGGCTGTCTGCCTTGATGGCCTTGCAGCCCTCAACAAACTCCTTCCTGGGGACACAAAGTAAACAAGAACAGACATCAGAGCGATAGTGGAGTGGACCATGATGAGGCCCAGCAAAGAACTTTTTAACAAAACTCAATCAGCAGCACCAGAGCTAACTAGTAGCTAAATTGACTAAGTGCTACAACAAAACAGTGTGAAGAAATGCAAACAAAAGGGCCATGTGTCTATAACAACTATCTGACTAACTCCTATAACAACTATCTATAACTTTGTCGTATGTAATTTCTCCGTTGACTATATTGTGCAGTTGTGTTTTATATATTGTACCTTTAAATATATTTTAAAGCTCAGTACTGGAGGAGGCAAACAGGCATTTAACTGTACAATGTAAAGATTTGAGTATGTGACAAATAAAAACCTTGAAACATTGACAAACTTCAAGCAGATATACTTTGGTATTTGAGCACTGCAACAATATAGGCTTTCAAAGTCAAATGGAATATAAACAGCTTGGGTAAGCATTAGTTGACAATGAAACACGGTGGTAACCAGAGTGTGGTGTTGTCCAAAGCCTCTGATAGAAAAGTGCTGAGTTCAAAATCAGAGGGGGGAGGTGACAAGTGAACCGGCCAGCGGGCAGCTCTATTCATCTCAGACACTAACTGCAGTGGGAGTGCAGAGCAGGTATATATACACGTGTGTGTGTGTGTGTGTGTGTGTACAATAGTGGAGAGATGACGAGGATAGAAAGGTACACTAAAGGATCCCGGCCAGATTCATGGCATTACAGTTCATTCTCTCCTCACCCCATGGGTGATTTGTCTGTTAATATCAAGTGCATAGCCAATTTATTACAGCTTCAATATACTTTCTTCTTAAATGTAACAATTACTGACCGGTTTTAAAGTCCTCTAAATTTCTAAAAGCTTTTTTGCGTTTATTCAAAATGTGTCATTTCATTGTTCATCAGCACTGACACCAGCAGCGACTGAAATGACTCAAAGTGACTAATCAAGTACACCGAGTCGTTCCTGTAGCTGTTACTCACAGAGAGAACAGGTTACAATAAACAAAGGCTGTGACGTGAATCTATCTAGTATGTAATCAATAATCACAAATGCCTTGATTGGCCCCAATCCCACATATTAATTTAAGGAAACCCTATAATGTTTTTACTTGGGGTAACACAGTTGATAGCATGTTGGAGTGGCCGGTTGGAGTCCCGCATTGGAACACGTACGGTGTTTGTACTCGTACCCGGAGAGGTGCTCGTTCATCTCGCAGGCACTGCCGAGATTCCCTTGAGCAAGGCAGCCAATCCTCTAACTGCTCGGGGGTTGCCTGACCATGACCTCATCACTAACATCTCTACACACTGCATTTCTATGGGTCATGCATGTGTGTATTTCGGTCTTGTGCGTGTGTGTGTAAAATTAAATTATGCGTGCAAACTTCCGGGAATCTCCCCCCGGGATAAATAAAGTAATAACCACCAGGCCACAATAAGCATTTCCAAATGTAATACCAAATATATATATATATATAAAAATAAAAAGAGCATCCTGTTTGGTAATTAAATCAGGGCGAGCACTAATGAAACTGTGTGTGTCAGTCATCTGGGATGAAGAAATATCTGACTCAAGATGTCCTGTTCTCACCTACAGCTAATAACTGTGGAGTGGTCATGCTAGTTCATCCTGATGAACAGATACCAGCAAACAACACACCTAATGTCCCACAACTCCACCTTACCTTGTAAACTTGCACATGGTGGCTGCTTGAAACTTCCAGGCGAGAACAAGCACACGAAACTCTGCTGGGTCCACACACAGGTCATTGCAAAACATCTCCATGCCTTCCTCCAAGATAGCATCCTCCTGTTCATCCTTGTAGCAGCGGAACAGCTCATCAATGCGCAGCATCGACAGCCCGTCTCCATCCAGACACTCGTCCCTGCGTGGTTCCCCCATTACTGCAGGGATGACGGGCGTCTCCACCGTAACCTCCAAGGCCTTGGTGCCATTCGACAGATCGCTGGAGGCTTTGCTACACGGAGCACCGGGCTCTTCTTTGTGGCTGCCACCAGCACTGCCTCCTTTCTTGTGGTGGGACTTGGAGCCGCTCTCCTTGTCTCCACTCTTACTGCCGAGCGAGGACGTCGGATTCTTACACTTGGTGACACATTGACCCATGTCTCCCTCCCTGGTCCCTCGTCTGTCTTTCCTCCTCACCTTCAGTCCCCGTCCGAGCCACCTAGACGCCTCTTCTCTGGCCCGGCGAGACGTCTCAACATACCCTCAGGCCTGAGGTGAAGAACAATTGAAAAATGTTAATTGTCGTAGAGTGCGGCTCTAGACTGAGTCAGCCTTGCTCAGAATCAAAAGGCAAGGATCCACATTTCTGTCGCTATTAGTAGAACAAACTCTAAGCACAAGGATTTGTGAGCATTGAAGGTCAGGAAGTTACGCTACCTGTGCCAAATCTGCCCCGATTCACTGCCAGACTTAAAAACCCTAAAAAGTGAAGACCAGAGAAAACAACAGTCTATATGTATGCATGCATCCAATGCTTACAGTGTTGATTACCATAGAAACCTCTACAAAAGAAAAAAACATTACAGGTAACCCCATAAACTTACTGAATTGGTTTTGTGTTAAACAGAGCCACTAAAAAAACTTTAGGTTTTCCTTTGTGACACCAAAGGTCCATCCATTTAAAGGCAATTAAAATATACCTAAATGTGTATAACTTGAACTTATTATGTTAGCTTTGTTGCGTTTCATTTCATGATAATCCTATGTACCATGTCCACATAAATGACATATTTATCTTGGTATCAGGAGACAGTCTGACAGAGACAGTTTTACCAGGTTCTTCAATAGGCAGTACATGCAGTGTTGCTGTCTTCCTACATCCCAGCAGTAATGGCAGCAGATTAAAAAAATGCAATCATGAAATGATTTCTAAAATAGGCAAGACTGTGGAGCTACTCTGGTTGCCAATGAAAACGGCAAAATTATTTGAAAGACATTTTACAGCAATAATTTAACGTGATGGTTCCAAACCTTCCGCAGTGAAAAAAATTCAACCCGAGGCTGTTTCGTGAGGTTAAAATAAACATGATTACTTGGTCATGTGTGTCCCTTTCCAGGTTTTCACAGGCTTTTAAAAGAGAGTATATATGTGCATGGAAAAGAAAAGGGGAATAACGCCACACTGAAAAGTAACATCACTATGGGGACTCACATGTTGCCACAGTACTAACTACGGTTGTGATTGGCAAGAAAAATAACTTTGGAGAGGAAGATGAAAATCTGATTAGTGACCGAAGTGCATATAAACTGGGGTTCAGAGTAATCAAACTAATGCAATGTGTAAAAGCATTATCTATTTTCTACCTACCCCATTTCTCACAAAGCAGCATGACTTCATGTGTAGTTAATGCAATTAATCAGTCAGCTGTAACATCTGCTCACATAAAATGTGTGAGTTGATCAGGTGTTCGATAACTAACAAAAAAGTAGCTGGGAGTTACTTACAGACAATCCCTCTGCAGGCATTGAGCACAGATCAAAGCGTCTGTCTACTCTGCTCCGACATGACGTGTCAGACATGCTGCTGAAAAGACACATAATCTTGTCATCATAAGCAGAAAGTGATAGCTCATCACTCCCAACGCTGCAGGACTATTTTTGTCAACATCCTATGAATATGTCATTTGAGCACAACAAAGCAGTTTGCCTCATTGCAGGAATGTTCAATTACTGATTAATAACTACAAAGACGGTGGTATAAGAGGCTAATGCATCTCTGGATGAGCATCTGTAGGTGTCCAGTGAGAGACCTGAGAGACAGGCTTTGTCCTGAATGAGATTCAACTCATGAGCACATGTTGTAAAAATACACAACTTCGACTTACTTTTGAAAACAACTTTTGCTGTCTGTGGTTATCACTGGTCTTACAAAGCCTTGATTATTGTTCTAACGTTAACAATGAAAATGTATTCAGCAAATCGACTGTACTGATCACTGAACTGGGCATGTCGAGGCAAATCTCTCACTGGCACACTCTGGCTAACTCCACCTACCTAACATATGATGGACGTCTGAAGCCTCACTTAGTTATTAGAATGTTTTAAATACAATCTGCACGCTGTGGTAGCCAAACTCTTAACGTCAAGTTATCAGCCATTATTTTTAACTAAGCTAACTAGATGTAGTCCTAAAACTGGGAGACAAAGTTGAGCTACAGTTCGCGTGATATTTGCACCGCTGGTGTCAATGCACAGAACTGTCCTCCACTAACGTGAGCTAGCATTAACGTTATTTTTACCACGTTATGATGGCGAGCATAAACAGGTTCAAGTGGGCTTAACAGCACATGCACAAGCACAACACTTACAAATACCATGTAAACAGTGTTTGGATAACCGTTAACACCTGGCATTTCCATCTGTTCACTTATTCAGATGGTACTTGTGTCAAAGCTGTTATTGATTGGCGAGACATCGCCGCCACCGGGCCATTTAATACTAACGTTACATCAACAACTGCCTGGCCCTGACGACGTCGCCACAGCTAGCTAGCATCAGCTCGGTCCACTAAAAGTTAGCTATCGGCTAAGCTAGGTCTTCCGATTAAGACACCGAGAAACGCCACAGTTAACATCGTACACAAACTTACCTTTTTGGGAAACTGTATCATCTGGAATTGAATGAACATCACGTCAGGGTCGCCAGTACAAATTAAGTGGTAAGTAAGTTGGCCAATTTAGCGTACACGACCAGAAACGAACTGAGGCAAACTCGTCGCGTTAACTCAGAATGCTAGCTAACTAGCTGGCAGCTGAGAGAAACTTCCTCATCAGTATCGTATTCATCTCCGCTTTTAAAAAGAAAATAGGTGAAACACTAGCAACCAGGTGGTACTTTTTAATCCATTCTGAATTACGTTCGCTCTTCAGAGTGAGTTAAAGGACCACCTCGGACCAAAGCAGTCCATTTCTTTGTGCTTCCCCCTTTTAGTCACTGAGTGTAGCTACACAGTGGGCATTCTCCTGCATCACTTCCTCCCTGACTACGAGCAGCCAACAGCTGATCTTCATCTCGGCAATGGCAACGACAAGGTATTTTTAATTTTAACAAAATAATCTGCTGAAACATCCTGGAAATATATAGAATAAATGTGAATACCGCATCACACCCAGAAGGCTAGATTGCCACGAAATCAATTAACGTAACTCGGGTGCGTGTTTTGTTGACATTTTACACAACCTTTAGGAGAATAATATAGAACGTGTGAAAAAGCTTATAACTCATATAAAATTGCTGCAACTGTGCCTATAAATAATTAACTGTAGAGATGGTGCTACTACTTTAAATTAGCAAAACATCTCCAACTTTATCTAAGATTATCCTCATGTTTTTTTTTCTTTGCAGCCTTTAAAAACCAGTCTGGGGAAGACGTCATCACCATGCGACATGTGTGTTTCTTCTTGCCTCTTCTCCAGACAGTCGGTAGGTCAAAGTTTGTAATATTAAATACATTGAAAAGCATATTGAGCGATAACGTGAAGAGCACTCGTGTCGCTATTAATTTCACCTCTGTTCGTTTAGGTGTCTTATGACTTACTGTCAGGGGAAAGCTACTTTAGCATCACTTTAGCTTCATGTTGACAAGTGATGCTAAATTATTGAGCTCCATACACAGAGAACTCAGTAACAGGTTTTGTGACGCCACTGTTCATTTCCAACTCAAACTACCTAATCGTGCAGGTAACCGCTGTCTGTGAGCCCCGATGACGGCCTCCACTCGCAGGACGGTGTTGTCACTGTACATGCGGGTGTTTCGCATCGCCCGCAGCTGGCAGGCGCAGAGTGGAGTTACGAGTGACGCAGAGACTGAGAGAAAATACATTCTCCAGGAGGCCTGCACTCTGTTCAGACAGAACCAGCAGGTGTGAACAACGGTGCGCTGATCTCAGAAATGAAGAAGCAGTAGTTTTTTTGGCACTTTGTATGACTCGTTGTTTTTTCTTCTCAGCTCACAGATCAAGAATCAATAAAAAGGTGTATAGAAGAATGTGAAGCAAGGATAGAAATAGGTAAGAGTGGAGAGATTCCACACATTTCCATACATGCGTCTTGACTAAAAGTCATCCTACTCTGGTGAAGACCACAGTAATACCATTCTGTGCTTTCCATGTCTTCTATTTATCAGATGCAAGGAAAGAGCTGACTTTATAAACTACGTAGCATACTTCCACTTTGACACTCAACCTATAATATTTGTATTACAGCAGGCCCAGTCTTATTTGTGGAGAAGGGTAACATCTAGCTAACAATGTTTGAAAAGCTTTATTTACCATTTAGTAAAGAGGCAATATTACCATGTTCAGCCCTTCCCCTTTTACAGGGATACCTTGACAAAAGCTTACATCCTGCCTTTGAAATTAGTAAATCAGGCAAAAGTGATACAATCGCTAATTAAAACACCACAGAAATCAATCTTAAATTGAGAGAATCAGATGCTCTGTGTCGGACCATGCAGGGCTGCAGGATAGAAAGCTTTTTGGCTTTGGAAGAGTGAGTAACACTTATCATTATTTCCACAGGTTTACATTACAGGAACCCATATCCAAGGCCTGTAAGTAATAACCATTTGTAAGACAAATTGGATAAGTTTCTCTCTGTGTTGTCGAGAGACTTCCTTCAATGACTTTGTTCCCTGACTGTCCCTGTAGACGTACCTACCACTGATGGGATTGGCCACTCAGAAAGGCAGGAAGCTGAAAGCACAGCAGCGCCTGAGGAAGCAGGCCAAGCCAGTATACTTGCAGTCACACGACGAGACCTGATGCTCGATATCTTCGCTCCTCGCCAACAGCTCAAGTTACCCTGGGCAGGAAACTAGAGTGCAGTCACTCGCTGATCTCATGGGCCGAGCTGTTGCAAGCACTCCGTGATGCGAGAACACCAGCCATTCACGAAAAAGCCATTTTTCACTGTCTGGTTTTTTTTTTAACTTTAAACTGCTTAAACATGAGTTCCTCAGTGTCGCTAAAGGCTGTCAGCTTCTGTTCAGCTCAGGAAGGCTGTCAGGGTGGAGTGACTTGTAATATAAGATCAAGTTGTATATTTTGTTTATTTAACTGTGTAAAAAAAAAAAAAAATAAATAATTATTGTTACTTTGAGACACTCGGCTATGACCATCTCTCTTTTCTAACATGAACTGTTTTTAGGAGCCAACCCCTTAATATTGGCCCCATTCCTCAGCTTGTATAGGTAGCCGGTTTATTCACGCAGAAAATATGAAATAAACTCCAGGAATGTTGGCAACAGCACAGAGGAAGATAAGGAAAACAAGTCATCACTCATCTATAATTATGAGCCATTGTAGTGTATGCAGATGGTGTGCTTCCTATGCAGTTCAGAGTTTCTTCAGAAGAAGGACTGTGTGAGGTAGACAGGAGGAAGGGCCCTTTACACTACAGTACATTTTCATCTTAACAGACATCCAAGCACTTGCAGTAATGATGATATGAGGCACAATTTACAAAGAGCTTTCCAGGAAGACATCGAAACAGGAACAGAGAGGGGCTGGAAAAACAGAAATGAAAGAAATGCGTTAACTTAGTGAGAGGCTAGTTAAAAGGTGGGAGGTAAAAATACTGTAAGTATAATGTAAGTTTATAATGTGTTGTGATTCAACATTTCTACTGTTGTATCTGTTTGCTTTAAAATGAAAGGGGGATAAATGCATTAAACTGTATCAAAAGCCTCCATTGTTTTTTACCAATCTAACAAGAGATGTGATGGATTATTTTAAAACGTAATCCTGTGTTTTTTGTTGGATCAATATACCACCAGCTGACCTGTTGGATGATCACCAACCTGGCATGCACCAACTGGTTGGAGGAAAGGCAGGAGTGTATTTCTTGATGTTATTTTGCCCTGGTAGATCCATGAACATAAGCTTTTAAAACTGTAACTCAGATGTTAACAGCTGTGCATTTCCAAGCCTCTGAACGTACACTTCTCAAACATGGAAACGTTTCACAGGTTTTTGCAGATTAAAGGTGTAAATATAAAAGTGCCAGCAAAGGCTTTTTTAAGTCACTCATTTATGGGTAAGAATGACAGATTATTTTCCTGAACTCTGTCGAAACAGACCTGTTCAACAGGAACATTACTTTGCATAAATTAATGTCAAGCATCATTGCGGCATTTTGTCGCAACAACAACAATGTGAATGTGTATTCATTTATTCTGGACGGTTAATTTAAGACTCTTTTTGTGCATTAATTAAAAAAAAAATCCCATTTATTCCAAATTCCTTAATTTATACATTTTATTGACATACTCAGAATGCCATTATACTATCCAACATTTCTGGATCTGGATCTAAGAGTACGGAATATCTGGTTTGCTTTGATATTTATTTTGTCTTTTTTGTCAGTTTCTCCATAACAATGAATCCAGCGTCTGGTTTGTACATCACTTTCAGTTCTATTCAGAAATCAGAGCAGAAAGAAGCTTTTCTCTCATCTGTTGGTTCATTCAGATGTTGATAAAAGGGCCAAAGCCCTGCAGAAGGGGTCGGAGATTCATCTTCCGTCCGCTTCGTGTTCAAATGTACTGAATACTGAGCTTTGTATTGCAAACTAAAAACTATTTACTCATACCACTACAATGTACAAAATAATGTAAACATCTAATTTGCCACAATAAACCAGATTTTTTACTGTGTTTTGTGCATGGTCTTTGCACTTGTGTTACAAATAGGGGCTTAGTCATCCACATGTACTGTATCTTTGTGCACTGAATGTACAATGGGTGTTGGTGAAAATGTTCCCTCCTGCTCTAAAAGATGCACATTTGAATTACTAATCCAAGAGAACCAATTACCTTTTCTAAAAAGGCAGTAAATAAATGAAAACAGATCACATTTTATTAACAAGAGTAAGCTAAAGTACAGATGTTCTTTCATTTAATTGGTTCCCTAAATTTGAAATTTGAAACAGAGCACCGATAATTAAAAGTTAGGTTTCTTGATTATTAGATTAAAACCAGCTGGCATAAAGGATGAATGCCTCCACTTCAATAATGTGCTTCACTTCAGTGAGTTGGCCACAGCCCACTTGAAAAGCCCTCTGTAGCTGATGTGTTCTGTGGGGACTATTATGTTCTGCTCCACTTTCCAGCAACGAGTGGATGAGCGAACATGACTTCTGATAATCTCAGCAGGGCACACATTGACACTTCCGTATTGTTGCGTGGTAAACCACTGACCTTTAACACCCCAGAGCTCACAATGGAGTCTTTACGAGATCATTTTCATTTCACAGTCTGGTCTGAGTCACCTTGATAAGCACCGTCTCCTCTCTTTGCCGAGGTCATTATTAGTCCTTCGGCACTGCACTGGCCTGAACGCAGCCACACGATGGAGCCCAATGGAAGCAGAGCAACGGGAAGTGTGCATGTTTTATTGAGTGACGCCAGGTCCAGTGTCTGACACCCCCTGACTCCAACCAGAGGCGTCTGGGCTGTGGTGTTTTTTTCACAAGTGAACAGTGACCTGGTAGAATGAAATACATTTCAGATGGGAAAATGAGCCCGCAGCAACATCAGAATTAGCTGAACTAAAAGTAGATCAGTAAGAAGACGGAGTCATGAGTAATTCCGGACATCAGCTCCAGTTTATGCCCGACTTACTGTCTGATGGACTGACAGCTGATTGCATGACTGACTAAATAAACTCACTAGTTCATGGGTATCTCTGATGAGTATGAGCATCTTAACGGACTAGATTACATTATTTTTGTAAGTTAGATCGACCAAAACGCCTCGGAAAAAGAAGAAAATAAATGAGAATGAAAACATACAACAAAACCATGAAAAAGGCACCTCTGATAGAAAATGTATTATGATCGAAAACGTTGAAACCAGTCCCGACACTCTTTGGCCACTAGAGGTCACACCATACTAACTGAAGCCTAATGTGGTTCACCAGTGTGAGTGGACCACTGGCTTCTCTGTGCGTCTGAGCTACATGTGACTACATTGTTCTGGCGGCATTGAAGATGACACACACCTGATGCTCAGTAAAAAGAGATTTAAAAAAACACTTTTAACGAGCTACAAATATTCTTCGTCTCCACCTCTCCTCAAAAAGTCACCAGAGTCCTCTGTTTCTCTGAGGACCGTCTCAAACTCATTACCACTTCAGACTCAAATAATTGTCTGATGCACATTTAATACACTCTGTTTGAGAGTTGGCTTGTCGCTGCTCTCTCCGTTCTCTTTCTGGAGACCACATTACCTCAGTGATAAATCACTCTCCTCCCTATAATTGACCACTGATGGGAGAGAAGCTGCAGCGGCTGTTAACTGTTTAAAGTTTGTATTAATGCTCAGGAGTGACTCACTCCATGCATTCATATATAGCATTCCTGTTGAACAATGGCCGTTCCTTTTTTTTTTCAGTCATTCTTGCTGGGAAGATATTTCATTCATTTAAACAACTTTGACTGAGGAGAAATGCCCAACTGCACTACTTCACATTTGAAAACCCTTTTTAAAATAGTGTATCTGGAATCAATTTACTTCTGCAAATCGGATGCAGTGAACACACAAAACCTAAATAACTAAACACATTCCCATCAGCCTCAGCTGTATTTGTTTCTCAGTACTCATTACAATTGCAAGCATGCTAACATGCTAAACTAAGAAGGTCAACATGGTAAACATTCTACATGGTCATTGTGAGCACTGCTTTGCCTATAAGTAATGTACAGCCTCACGTGCATTCAAGACTTGACTGCAACTGAATACAAATTTTAAAAATATTGATTTTCAATGAGCCTTTCCAGCCCCTTGTTTTCTGAGATGATATGCTCACACCAAAGTCAAAACTGAGCAAACACAAATCCAGGTTTTAAGAAACTTTAAAAAAAAAATCCAGTGTCACTAACAAGTCACAGTTGTTCACTAAATTTGACATAAGTCAGGATGTTTGGTTGCACTGCAATAATTGACTTGAAGTCACTAAACCAATTTGAGACGAAAAAAAAGAAGCTTCCTCAAGTAGTCAAGTGATAAGTGCAATCCCACCCCTCTTTTCCCCCTTACATCCCCCGTACATCCCAAGTCTCTGAATTGTCATTTCCTCGTTCCTCTCTCCTCGCATGGTTTCCTCCATGCATCCCTGGTGGGAGGGACTAAGACGCAAGGAAAGGACCCAAGTGAGGGAAACGGGGATGCAATTAAGAGACTTGGGATGTACCCATTGTCTCCCATTACCCCCAGATGGGACCGTGTCGTTGCAGAGAAACAAGCTCTGGGCTCCCACTGATTCAGCGTTATTGTGAGTTGTATTTATTTAAGCATTTTATATTTGTTTTCATGCCGATCGTATCATTTTATTTCGTCGTGTTTTTCCGCCACACCTTGAAAATATCGTCTGACATGAAACCGGTCCGTGGTGCAAAAAAGGTTGGAGACCACATACAGTGTTATTTCATTACTGCTAATGGGTCATAATGTGTGGAGTTTTGTGAAAACTGTGCCATGGAAAACATGGTGATCGCTGAACTAACAAATGGTGAATTCATAAAAGAATTAATACAATTCCATTGAGAACAGAATGGAACGCTGGATGGAACATGCAGTTTAGAACATGCATGTTCTCGAATGCAGTTTAGAACATGCATGTTCTCGAATTAGAATGTTGACGTGTCATCTTCAATATTGCTACCAGTCTATCTCAGAGCTCAATGCAGGCTGCCAGTGTGTGCTGGACCCTGGTCTTGCCTCCTGCCGTGGTTCTGTCTTATGCAGGTAGTAGCCCTGGCTTCTCGGAACCAATGCTGACGGTGAGCGTTTGAACTGGGGGGGAAGACCCAGTCGCGCTCTTGAGTCCTGCATAGTGATCGCTGTGCAGGGCAAGCCGCAGGCTGCCGTCGGCACACAGTAAAGATGGTTGGCCAGTCTTCAATACTACCCGTCTATCTCAGAGCTCACTACAGGCTGCCGGTGTGTCCGATGTAGGATGATGGGGTAAGATACTGGCACCAAACTCCTGTCGTGTAAACCAGTAGCATATCTGACCTGTAACTTTGGATTCAGAATAGACTTTGACTGCTACCACTTTTCGTAATTTGGCTCAGTATGTTTGGTACCACCATAATAATTTAAGGATTACCAAATCCCTCCTTGAATATCAAATTGTTCACATTGATCATTTACTTAGAGTTGAGGACAGTAAAACTTAGAGAGCTTTGCTTATAGGAGTGATATTTTGAAATATAGTATTTATAATCATACAGTTGTAAAATAATTAACTATGTAAAATGTTGGGATTTACTCTAACTTCCTACATTAGGACAGTGTTTCTATGCTCTCATTCACTCACTCTGTGCTTTCTCTCCTCACAGGTTTCTATGGATCATGGTTATATCTGGACCCTGGTCTTGCCTCCTGCCGTGGTTCTGTCTTATGCATTGAATGTGTTGTAACTCTGTAAATGTTGTTCATTCTGTACACATGACATCTATTGCACTTCTGTCCATCCTGGGAGAGGGATCCCTCCTCTGTTGCTCTCCCACAGGTCTCTCCCTCTTTTCTCCCCGTTAAAGGGTTTTTTGGGGGAGTTTTTCCTGTTCCGATGTGAGGGTCCTGGGACAGAGGATGTCGTATGTGTGCAGATTGTGAAGCCCTCTGAGGCAAATTTGTGATTTTGGTCTATACAAAAATAAATTGAATTGAATTGAACCTGCCCCTACTGTTTTCAACAACTCCACAGAAGACACCTGGACGGCTCTGAGGCAGGCCGCGGCAAAACCACTGCTCATAGGGTCTGCAGACCGTCAGATTTTATTCTGATGACGTAGCATGGTGCTAATTTCTTATAAAGATATTTCATTTTATTTTATTCGACTGTGGTCAGGCTTCCTGGGGGGCTCCCCACCCATCTTAGTTATGCTGGGATGGTGAACTTCTGTTGACGTGAAGGTCTATCACAGGGGTATTTAATTAAAATCCCAAAAGGTTCCAGATTGAGAAAATCTCCTCGTGCAAAGGTCCGGAACATTACAATAATATCTAATTTGCACTATTTAGTACCATATATATAGTAACAACGTATGTGTGTAGTCAACAACTGTCAAATCAAATAAAGAAAGTTCTCATCAATTATATTATTATTCTCAGTTTTCAAATTTAACTGGATGGATTATAAATAATACATAGAAATACATAAATAAATGTTCTCTCATTGCAAGTAAAATAAGGGCTCCATCTAAAAATAAAATACACAAAAGAGAACTTTTTGAAAAACTTGCATCTTAAAAAGTAAAAGTAACCTTTGTAGACATGAAGCAGATGGCATTTTTGTGAAAATATATTCTTTCAAAGTTCCTTTTAACAAATAATGTTATTTTACATTTAGTTTACTATGATCCCCGACTGTCATTTTATTTAAATTTTCCAACATTACCATTTGCATAGTCAAATGTACAAAACACGTCTGTATTAATAAAGTAGGAGGAGCCCTTATAAGAGATGGGGAGGGACAGGCAGTGAAGAGGAGGATGTATCGCACTTTGTGTTAGTTTGAAATCTGGTTATGTCGAGACAAAACTAGCAGGAGAAAGCAAGAGAGAGAGAGAGAAATAAATAAAAACAGAGAGTGAGAGAAGCATGAAAGAGTGTCCTGATAGACCCAGCTAGGCTATTCATTACTCCCTGAACGCCAGCCAGTGTCAGTTATATTACTGCAAAGCCGTCCCTGGGTACATCCCAAGTCTCTTAATTGCATCCCCGTTTCCCTCACTTGGGTCCTTTCCTTGCGTCTTAGTCCCTCCCACCAGGGATGCATGGAGGAAACCATGCGAGGAGAGAGGAACGAGGAAATATGTTTTAAGTGACATGGGACGTCCTTTCCTCAGTTGCGTCACGTGAAGCGACGTCTGTTTCTGATGACGGAGGATCAGCTGATCACAGCTGGATCAGCTGTTAGTCGGCTTTAGCAGCTGGAGAGACTTGTGAGAAGTTTGTGTCTGTTCACATGATCACTGTACTTTTTAATAGTAACTAATAATACCAATAACTAATAAAGACACACAGTAATCACCACTGTAGAGGTGTTTCTCTCTGTAGTCTGTTAAACTGTGTCCTGTGTTCTGTTTATAAGCACAGGATCCATTTCTACCGGCGGAATGCGATCGTCTTATTTATGAATTATTTGCGTCTGTACGTTTTGAAATTGTGACTGTGGCGTCATTATTAAATAACCCAGAATATGATTATTGTTTCTCTTAAATGATAAAACTCATCAAACACTCAGGAATGATGTAAAAAGTGTTTCGTCTCTCCAGCTCTCTCTGACTTTAATTGTATTCATAATAAAAGTTATTGAGGGAAACATCAGATCATGAAAACACAAATCTTTCAATAGACCTGATCTTGCTGCCCATATTTATCTCTGGGTTCTGATATGCTAACCTCCATAATGTAGCTGACCCCCACGTGGGGACTTTAATCTCGAGGCATCTGTCCTATCCTTCTGGATAGAATACACATTTTGCTATATTTAAAAAATACATTTACAATCAAGTGGGTAAAAGTTATTTCGCCTTCAAACTTCTTCAGGCAGTGACTCTCTAGTGTTTGTTGTGTTTTTAAATATGTTGTTACTTACTGCTGCAGTGGGTTAATTTCCCCACAGAGAGCATTAAAGTTTCGTTTCATCTTTTGAATAGACTTTGTGTCAACATACAGTGTGTTTCAGGTATACATGCTGGTGAGAAATCTCCTCTCTGGGGTGTTTTCTCTCTTTTCACTGGCCAAAAAGTTATTCAAAATGATCAATAAACTCATAATGGGTTGGGAAATGCAGCTTAATGTTTGTTTAAATGTGTTGGATCTTTATCCGTTACCTCAGTGCATTTATATCTTCATCATTACTTCTTAGATTAGTGGACATATTAGTAACACGTCTATTTACAGGAAGAGTCATTTTCTAAACCTAAAACACTGTCTCAACCACAAAGTAAATGAAGGAATGAATGAATCTGCTGCATCATCGAAAAAATAAAAAGGAGCTTTAAGTGCCTTTCTGAGATGTTGATGTTGTTTTTGAAAGAAAAGAATGTATTGTCCCCTTATGCTGTAAAATTGTCTCTCATTCTAGCTTTTCCACATTTGCATTATAAAAATGACTTTCTCCCACTTTAGATTAACACTATAACTGGCAATTTGCAGACTTCCCTTGTTGTAAATAAACTTTCAAATTAAAAGTGTCAAAGCAGGCATGTGACCCATGGTTCTTTTTAAAGGTTGGCTGGTGTAAATATAGATATTTAGAGACTTACCTGAGAGCGGTGTCATTATGGAAATGATAAATAAGCTTCAGTACAAGAAGAATACAGCTCCAGAAAGAGGAGAGTGATCCATCATATACAGCCCCTTAAAGCCCTTCACTCTGTGTGCATTATTTAGGGGTTTCAGAGAGACCCTGGGGGAAATATGGTGGAAGAACCAGTGGGAGCAGGAAAAAGGGAAATGACAGGCTAAAGAATAATGCAAGAGGTGGACATCTACTGGACTTAAGGAGCTCAGGTAAGTAGATGCTTGTAAATGGGGAAATCCAACTCCTCACCTTAGCTTGTCAACATGCCTTAATGCTTTGATGCAGATCGCATTATTGTCTGTCCTGATCACACTTAAACCATCATAAAATAAATATCAAGCTTGTTTTTACTTTACAAAGCAGTCAAAACACACAAGATAAGGCAAATAATAGCACTGCTGTCATTAAAAGAAAGAAACTATACAAACCATACCATACTATGTTCTAAACGCTATTCAATTATATTGTATTTTAGCACGGTTAATTACTATAACAATACCACAGCCATACTATTCCAGCAGTTGCTGCTGTATAGCAGCCACAACCTTGCCTTTGGTGCTTTGTAACGTAAAAAGCACAATTGCAGCTCTTTGTTGCACATTTGATTTAAATAATTGTTAGTTCTTGATTAGATGCTATGTGCTCCAGTGATTCAATTAACAACAATCATCCTCATCAGGGTCATGCAGTCTACTAATTTAAAAAGCTCTCAAGCCTTTTCTTAAGCCTTTAGGATTTGAATACAGTGGGCTGGTGGGATTTTGCCATGATTTTATGAATTCAATTATATCTTTTTGAGAGTTTCATAAAGCACTTCAAAAGATAGATTCATAGATGGAACAGTCATCCTAAATAGAGAAGACTTGATGCAGACTCCTGCTACACATGTAATCTCCATTAGCTTCCATTTCAAACACGAATAACGAAGGCATATCCACAGCATGTGTTCATCTCGGGTCCAACAGGCAAAACCATAGGTTTATCAGAGCATATTAAAAATGAGATAATATACTAGTTGTTTTTCGGTGCACATCATTTGTTGTTTGAGTTACCTTGGAAGTGCAGCATGATCAACGAAAAAATGATAAAAACAGCAAAACATATCAGACAATGATTAGATATTTTCATGAAAGTGTTATATTTGGAATGACACAATACAGACAACAAAAGGATGAGATGTTCTTTCATGACTAAGCGTTTAATTGCCCTTTCGTGGAGCCGCAGACGTTTGTCTCATTTCCAGATCCCTTGCTCACTCCCGTCCCACTCACTCTCTCACTTTCTCTCGCCTTTTGTTCATTAGACTATTCATTTCACAATTGTCTCAGCTCAAAGAGTAGTTACTCTGAGATCAGCAGAGAAGGACTGAGGTGTGTGTGGGTGTGTGTGTGTGTGTGTGGGGGGGGGGGGGTTGTTGAATGTACGGAGGGCGCAGACGAGCGATGGTGCATGCTTGGTTAAACTCTGTCCACAGGGGCGCTACGCGGAAAGTGTGTGAAGCGCATGCGAGTGTGTCAGAGTGAGGTCGGGGGGGTGATGACGACTAGCTTACGATGAACGAGACTGAGAAAACAACCTCTACGTTTTTTTAAGTGAAAGAGACAAAAAAAGACTCTTTTGTGCTTGTGGTTTATTTTTATAATCACAAAACACCTATAACCGAATGAATTCACACAGGACACAGAGGGCCACTATAGTTGCTGAGAGTCATCATTGTGTCCAATACAGAGAGCAGAGAGAGCACAAAGCCCCGAGAGTGTTTTATAATATTTGCCAACCAGAGCCATGTGCCCGCAAATGTGAGCCAGTGCTCGGCAGAGGTGTTTAACAATGACCGGATGTGCAGAGGTCCAACTCTAGTGTTGGGTCACAGGGTGACTGTTCCTGGGTAACTCGAAGAAGCCATCAAATATTTAGCTGGCCTCTTTTTCATGATCATGGGATGTAAACAAACATATTATCTGTGTGATTGACACACGATCTTTTGGCCTGGCGCGATGGCGAAAGCCTAGACAGCTCTTCAGTGTAAAAGGAACTGTGTGTAAAAGGTCACTGAGGAGGATTAATTATCAAATTAATTTCCCACAAATGTTGATCAGACTACTGGGAATGTTGCACTTCCACAGGCACACTTTGAATAACATCTTTGTAAAGTAAGCGAGCTGCTGGCTAAACTGTTCCAAGAGATAAATGAGAAGGTGAGAGACAAATCTATTTCGCTGCTGCACCCCGTGTGCTGTGTGTGAGTTGTTGCTGTTGTTTTTAGGGCACCCTATCTGCTGGAAAATGCTCCCCTCATTTTCCATTTCCGTGCCCATATATTTCTCCTCACTCGCTTTCCTACTTTACACACAGGGAAGCACTTAATGTAGGATGGAGGCATTAATGTGATACTTTGATGGAATTAAATTAAAGTGATCAAACACAATAATTGTTTCTTTTAATTGTGATAGATGCAGGCAGGTGAATGGAAAACTCATTAAAAGGGGGAAGATGAATAATGGAGGAGGTTGTGTTGGTGTTGTGCTAGCTTAGTTTACATCTTCGCTGGATGGAGGGCTGTTGTGGCTCGTCCGGTGGGGAGGGGGGGGGGGGGGCAGAGACAAAGCTGAGGAGGAGGAGGAGGAGGAGGAGGAGGAGGAAGAGGAGGAGGCTGGCTTGGGCAGAGAGCCAGGGTGTCTCAGCCCTGCGTAGTGAAAGTGAGGAGACGGCTTCACTGAAAGGCCCAGCCAGCACCTGCCTCATCAGGTAAAAATGGAAAAAGGTTAGCCAGCGGCAGCCATGACAGGAAACACAACCTCCCTCATTGTTGTCGGTGGAAAAAAAAACACTGTGGGTGAGAATTGCTTCATGCAATGCGATAGGCTGCCTGATTCTGCATGTTTAATGCATATTTTGATTTCCTGCGCGTGAGTTGCACATCATGGTGTGTAAAGATGATTTTTATTCCAATTTTTATTCTGAATGTATGCTTGTGGTCCCACTGTGAAATAATGAACCATCATCATCTCTTTGAAGCAGTTATTGATAAGTCATCACGTCATACCTTCAGGCAGCTATAAAGCAGAGTGTACCATGACTCTATGTGCACAGCCGCGTGGTCGAAGTGACAAATGAAGCCCACCGGTTGGAGGTGGCTATAGGAGCTAGGTGTCAGGTGACCGGTGTTGCATGGTCAGTGTGGTAACCAGAGCAGGAATCTCCTTTAGAGAACAAAGAGTCAGTCTGATGTGTCCTGCAACCCAAATGGGAAATAAATGACAAAGACTGTTGCAATATCTGGCATAAAAACATATATATGAACATTCAGACCATGTGCACACATGCATTCCCACACACAGATAAACATGCACGCACACACCAAATGAATGTCTCAGAGCTATACGGTTACTCCTTACCAGTCATGCTTCCTCCTGCGAGCTGTCAGGGAGCGTCTGGAAGTGAAAATGAATAATCACAGGTCTCAAAGTGTGATCTTCTGCACATCTTTTGCATATGCCTTGTTACAAGGGACACGGCAATGATGTGCTGTTCTAAATTTAGAGTGTAACTAAATCGCTGTTGGTAAATCATTTGTCACATTAGCTTTCCTGCTGACTAGAATCAAAATAAATACATTAGGGGGGTTGGGTGGACGGCAAATGATAACTAATTTGTGGTTAAAAACCAAATAAATTTCATCAGCAGTGGCCCCATTTGCAATGAATGCTTAAAGACTTTTCATGACCTCATCATCAATATTTTCAACTGGATCTAAATGTGGAGGAAGCATTACGTATTCATGAGTCATTCTCCTCAACAGGAGCATGCTCACTTCTATTGCTGTTATCTGTCTTGTCCGCTTTGTCTTTTGGGGTGTCACACATACAAAAGCCTTTCACTCTGTCATAGCTGCGTTTTTTGTGTCCGTTCAGAAAAAAAAATGGGAGTCTCATTTTTTTTTTTTTGTTCTTCACCTGTGGAGTGACCCATTTTAAAACAGAGAGAGGGGCAACGGGTGCAAACTCAGAGAATGAGGGAGGCAGAGATAAGGTTCATCTGGGGGTTTACGTTGGTACAGAACTGGTGCCGGTGCAGCAGGTGACCTGGTCAGAAACAATGCACTCAGAGTGGCAGATGATTCATTTTGAGTGTGATTGCGCAGCACTGAGAGAGCCGACAAAGAGAGCGTGGTTGAGAAAAACAGTCACCATGAGTAGGAAGACTAACAACTCGCAGCTCGTCATTTAAATCACAATCGGTTTCCTTCTCGATCATACCAATGTTGCATTGTGTAGGTTAACATTCTGAACAGCCAAAATAATGCATTTTTGATTCTTTCAAATGGCCTTTGTTAACATCGTAACATATTCTTACGGTCATATAGCTTTTAAAAACAAGTAGTAGCTCTAATTATCATTAGGAAAACAATCCCAACTTGTTGATCTTGTTGCTTGCGGTGTGACAACAAGGTCAGGGTTTTACAGTGCCTACAGTATAGTACCTACACAGAGACCAAAAACTGTGTGGGGCTTCCCACACAGTGAAAAGGGGCAGTTTGAGACTTATTATAGACAGGAGAATAAATATAGCACTCATCATAGAATCATCCATATTCAGTGTTAAAAAGCACTATATATTCAAGCCACTCGTCATTGAGAATAGTTTCAGCTGTTGAGGAAAGAGAAGTGACTGATGTCAATGGTTATGGTTAATATAAAAAGAGACATAAAAAATAAAGGGAAAAGTGAAGTCCTGTTAAATGCTTGGTGTCAATAGACTGTACAATTATACAGCATCTTAAACTGTCACGAATTCTGCAATCTTCATGATTAATTTCTTCTAACCATCAGGATGCAACCACGGACGACATTATGAAACCTCCTGTCACTTGTTTTGGTGATGAACAGCCACGTACACACAAACACTTATTGCTGAAAAATAAAATCACGGTTTGTTAGTAGACAAAAGATGAAGTAGTCCTTTTTTTTCATCTTATTGGACTGGTCAAGTTTCTCAGAGGAGAGTATTTTGGACTGGATGTTTGCCAGTGTGGGCATGTCAGTGGTCATCCTTCCTGTCGCTTCACATCACTCTAAAGACTGCCTTCAAGCCGCCTGAAAAGACATCTGCTTTTGAAGGTTACTGCTGTGTTTATGTTTAAAAGGCAGGAGCAAAATGTGCTTATTGCAAATAAATGATGAAATTCTTGTAAAAAAAACCACTTTAATTTCTAATTACCAACAATCAATTTGTTTAATCAGTGTTATTTGTTGGGTTTTATTTTAATTTTGGAAAAATCTTTGTTGCTAATTCCTGTAGTGTTTTTTTTTCACAGCACCCCCCCCAAAGATCACTCGTCAATCAGTGTGGCCAAACACATCACTTCCTGTGTACCAGAGGATTTAGTTTTTGTAAATGCTGTTATGGACTGATAATAGTTTGAATCTCTAATGAGATGTATCAATCAACAACAGACCAGAGCAAAGCATGAACGTCAAAATGTCACAGATCATTACTTGGAGTTTGTGTATAACCACACAAATCCAGCCAGTCCACACAGGTCATGAGGTTGCCAGGATGACCTAGACACTAAAAATACCAGCAGCTGCAGTTAATTAGTGAAGTAATATGATTAGATGGCTCGATTGGAAAGAAATGGACAAGAACCGGAGTAGAGGAGGACTAATCCTGTTCAGCAGCCGTGAGCCTAATCACAGATCCATATACAGCATTAATGTTTTTTTTGTTCTCATTCAGCAGAAAGGTTGATGGTATGACATAAATGTGAGTTGTCATAAATTACTACAACATGAGTATTTCAATATATGAACCGGGGTAATAATGCAAAGTACAAAGTAGCGGTAGCAGCCGTTGCAAGTCTCAGTTATTCCTCAATCCTTACAGATCGTTTAGATTAGATTACAGATTTTTTTTGCTGGAAGTGAACTGAAATGCCCTTTTCGTAACTGGCAGACCAGTGTTACAGCGACTGTACCCAGCTTAACATGCATTTTGATGAGATGCCTGCTTGAAACGTCATTTGGCCGTTGGCTGAGGTAAGGATCCATAAAAAGACGCCAGGCGTCAAGGAAGCAGATGCCAAATCAGAGATGTTGTCAGATAGCTCGGAGCTTTTTGTGTCCGATTGCAACTATCCATGTGGCAAAGTGTAAATGCTGCCTTGGACTGCTCTTGCAATGAGACACGTTTGCATAGAAAGGGTCCAATTTTGTACCAAATATATGCATAGTACCTCATTTAAATATGTTCAAATAGCACTGGAGCACAGTGAAGTTAAGGGTGCATTTCACCTTTGCGGGTGCTTTGAGAACTATTTGTGCAGATTTCATGTCCGCAAAAGCTGCGCAATCCTTTTGTGAATTCACCCCTAAAAGTCCTGCTGTACCTTGGAGCTTGCACTTCTGTGACAGTGCAGCAGTCGCTTTTCTGGACAGCCGCACACTCAGAAGTGCTGAGGTCTATAAAAGCATGGAGCACTTTATCAATCCTCAGGGAGAATACGGGAATAAACGCAAAGTGATGTGCCATTTTGGATTATAAAAAAGGAAGGTTAACTGGCAAGAAATGAGACCTGTTTCAAACGGTAAAGTGGAATTGGACGCAGAGCTTGGTGATAGTGCTAAATAGATCCAAAAAACCTCAAAGACATCGTTCAACTGGCTGCAGATGACTGTGACAAGCTGTCATTGTCACTGGTTTTCAGTTTCTATCACCAAGAGGTTGGCAAAGAAACAGAAAAAGAAAAGCTAGAAAAGTGCCACCACAGTTCCCCCCCATGCACACCACACGTGTATGAAAGTATATGAAAATTCATGAAACGTCAACTTTAAAAAAATCACATTTATGCTATTGGGAAGAAGACATAGAACACTGGCCAGTAATAGTTTGCATGATATTGTCAGGTATAGTACATTACAAATCTTCTCCACTTCCCAAATCCAGCCAAGTCTGACAGGACAGAACACAAACCTCCTCTCTGGCCACTGATCCTCTTACATCGGATAACAGATGAAAAGACCACACACTCTGGGTAATTATGCATTCTCTTAAAGGTTATAAGGTGAAAAAGTGAGAAAATGTACAGCATCTTATTAAAGTTCTCAACTCCCTGTGGACATGCCGTTTTTCCATTATAACCAAAGGTACCAATGTTGAAGTAATAATTGCTCTTGCCAGAGCGCAGTTCATTGTGTGTGTGTGTGTGTGTGTGTGTGTGTGTGTGTGTGTGTGTGTGTGTGTGTGTGTGTGTGTGTGTGATTAGAGCCGACGTCCCACTCCTGCAGATCATCTTAACACAGCTCCAATTACACAAGAGCTGATTAGATGTTCCCTGTAGAAAAGGCCGGGAGGAATACAGAGGACCCAGACAGACAATGAGCCACAAAAATTGTGCCTCTGATTATTCTGAGAGCAGATAGCGTTACTGAATGAAAGTTCCTTTTTTGAATCCTCAGATGGACAGGTGCCAGCCAAAATACAACGTTTAGAATACTGATGTCTTCTCAGTAATTGTGTTTTTTTTCTATTAAAAATAGCAATGGATCGCCCCTTTTGTTCACCGGCCAAACAAAAAACAACATGACATCATATTAATTATCATAAACCATTTCATCCATACAAATATCCTTCTCATTCTCAATGAATGAGCATTTTTTTGCAGAATTCAACAACCATGCAGAGGGAAATCCATCAGCGGAGTGTTAAAGCTACCAAACTATCTTCAGACAGAGGCCTCACGAGACCATGATGCAATGTAACCTAAACACGTTTTCAGTACTCTCAGCTCTTCCCAGCTAAAAAAAGAAAGAAATGTCTCACTTCAGTACATGTAATTGCTCTCTCCACCTGCTGTACACAAGTAAGACTCAGCTAAATGCAGCGAGTTCACACCCAGTCACTGGAGGTTTCTGAGAACGAAAAAGTGTTTACGCCAACGACATGATTTACAAGGCAGAGATTATGAGAAGAAATCCTGGCATTTTGAATACAATAATATATGAGTATCAAAAGGGCTAAATACCACAATGGCCTTGCTAATGTTGAATCATGGTGATGACACTGTACTGCTTTTGTACACAGTTTACGACTGATGTATAAAAACGATTTTTAATAAGATGTAAATGACTACTCCTCATTCCTCATAGGCGTCCAGTGGAGAGAGCTGTCCAGGGTAACGGTTGGTAAAAGGTTGCACGTCCTGGGAGTGTCACGGCTCTGCTGGTGCCCTGCCTTGGAGATGTCCTGTGACACTAGCTCAGCACGGTCGGTGCCCGCCCTGACACTAAGCCGGGCTGACAGCACGACACCCTGTTGACTCTCCTTTATACACTTCCATCCTCAGTTACTTCACAAACTGCCATGTCTTGGTTATGAAAAAAATGGAGTTTTGAGTGAAGCAATGTCGCATAAAGACGCTTTTAGCTTGGAGTTCCTTCAATTTGATCTCTTGGTGTTCTATTTACTTGATGCAGTTGGAAGGAGTTGGTACACAGTTCATCTATGTATCAAAATGGATGTGACCAATTGCCCACTGCGCATGGACAAAATCAATTATAAATGGAATTTAGCTGCTCTTTAACTCTAGCTTTGACTCTAGTCCAGCCTAAAAGTAACATTTGAGCCATTCTTGAATGGGTACAACTTTGGAGTCAATGAAGTTTCCTCTAAAAAATACTGTTCAACATTTTATCACTCCACATTACTATTATACCATCGCTTGCAGCAACAAAGCTTTTAATGAAAACTGCCGGTCTTCTGCCCATACAGAAATACACAAACCCTCTCTGTGGGGTCTTCGGAGGGGGTGGGGGGTGGGGGTGGGAGTGGGGGCGGAGGTGAGGAGCAAACTGCGGTAACACAATCGAGGAGGATAGAGTGGTCGGAGGTGATAAAGCAGCCGAAGGCGATGACACTCAGAGGCCGGTGATCAGGGTGCCACCGTGGCTTTTCCATGCCACCACACCCGCCTCCTAACGCAGCCAATTACAGTAATTAGAGGATCGTTTCCAGTTGCTGAAAGATTGAACGCTCAGTTTCCTGGCTGCTAAGATAGCTGTTGCTGGATAGGTTTCAGCATCAGCGTGGAAAGTGAAATTGTTATGAAACGGTTCGCAAAAGATTTGACAATCACAAAAAAAATCCCACAATACATGCAGTTTGATGAATATATGATGATTTGTTGACTTCAAGGATCATTTTGGTGTAGAGTTTTTGCCCTACAATTCCCAAAAAATCACAAACAAACCAACTGTGTGCCCATTTAGTCATAACTATCACTGCTATATGCAAACTAACCAGTCTTTATCAATTTGTCAGATATGCAGGATGATAGAGTTTAGAAGGGGTGAGATGGAGTTACAGGTGAGACAAAAACTCAGAGGGTGTTCTCTATTCCTAGTCCCACTGACGCATGCATTGTCGGGTTAATAAGAGCCTCTCCCCATCAGTGTAATAGAGAAGAGTGGTGACTGTCAGTTTGCACCTCTTCTTTCATGGTGCCGCGGGTCTGAACCTAATGGTGACATGAGGGCTCACTCAGGAGGCTCATTGCTGTAATGAGAGCACCCCATCCCAGTGTCTCCTGAGTTGGATAATGTTATGAGCGCACAGCGTTCGGCTTTAATGCCAGAGGATTAGATGCACTAAAGCTAAATGTTACAGAACTTTAGATCCTTCATCTCTGAAGTCTCCAGAGTAATGAAATTATCTCCTGCAGAACACGAGAACGAGTCCTCTCCTCCCCAAAACTTCCAATTGTATGTTCCAACAGTATAATTAGAGTATCATCAAAGTGCCTGTTTACAAGCTTAATTCAAAGGGGTAATGGTACTTAGCAAGTGTCACGTGGACTATTAAGTCAGGGGAAGGCTGCAAAGCCATGAATTCAACAAGATCACAAACAGAAAAAGTTAAACCACACTGAGAATTATTGTTGAAGGTATTATAATTAGAAAATACAGCTTTGATTTCTCTAATACCATAGTTAAAACCTAATTAAAATAGAATTCTTCAACAGAGTTTGTAAGCTCTCTCCCAAAATGTGATTCCCACGACTAAAATGAGGGCTGACTTTTAATAATTTCACACAGCTTCAGTCTATTTCTCACTTCTCATCCACACGCCCACGGTGAGAGCTGCTAAAGAGGGACAGCAAAAAGCTTCATCTCACCCAGAGCCAAAGTGAATCTCACTGGGTAACCTTGGGTCCGTGACACCTAGACACACTTATAGGTACATGCACTTTGCCATCAGAGTCTCACTGACAATCGACAAAAAGTTCTGGTCAACTTCACCTTTGTTAACAGCAGCGGTGCAAAAAATAAAATAAAAAATGCTGAACATCAACCCCATCCATAGCCATCCATTTAAATCCGGCCTCTCTCGAGGGAACAATGGGAGAAATGTTTGGCCTTTGGAGCCGGTGAACGGGGCCATTGAGCGCCTTGCTGCGGGATCGGATGCAGCGAATTAGTGTAAAGCCTCAGCGGAGAATAAAGCTGACGCAACTGCACTGCTTTGGCCTTGCTATCGGCTCCCGCCACGCAACACTGAGCCCAACCTGGAAAACCCCTGTGTTGGGAACAACTGATACTACCCACTCTGAGGGATTTATTTTAATATAGACATACAGATATAGCAACGGGTGAATTGCTCTTGAAGGGTAAGGGACAGGAAGTCATTCTTGATATAGAAGTTGTACAAATACCTTTGCTAAGGGTGAATGGTTTAATTCAGAGCACTGACAGTTAAGCATGCCATTCCCAATGAATGGTTTGAAAGATGTAAAACCACCAGAACGGCCCTTTACATAAACACAGTACATGGTCCTGGCATGTCCTCTTTACTCCAGCTCTCATGTGTGAAGGCGAGCTTCTCCGCCCAATCTTATGAATGGCATCTTGCAGCTCTTTCCAAAAAGGCCCCAAGCTAAAGGGGCAAGTGGCATCCCACCATATGCCTGCAAAAAAAACACCATATGCCTCAATAGTTAATTCATTTTTCCAAGGCCACAGGCCAATTTTCAGCATCTCCGCATACTACTGATACCACAACACTCTTTTGAACCTTTGTACAACCTACAGTACTGCATGACATTGCAGCATTGAATCATGCGATAACATCTCTGACTTCCAAAATGTCTTTGCCATTCAGTATAAATCTGCCGTTTGTCTCTGGTGTCTATTCTAGTGACATTACAGGCGAGTGGGTGTGTGGGTGTGACAGTGACTGTGCCTGATTGTGTGAAAAAGCATACAGAGAGTAAAGACAGGTCTTTATGAGTGTGTATGTCAACGAGAAAGAGGGGGGGGGGAGAGTGAAGCAGTCGGTGTGAGTGAGAAAGCAAGGAGAAAGCAGAAAGCAATGCTCCAAAATAATGTGGTCTGTGATGCCATGGAGATAAAGGGTCAGCTGCTGGTAGGTTTTGAGTAAATTCAGTGCTTCGCTGTGCCCGGCTGTGTGGAATTGACAGAAGGAGGATGGGCTCCCAGGGAGCTAGACCTGCTACGAATAGCTCAGTGTGCACTCTCTCCTCTCACACATACAGTACATGCAAACACGAAAGAGACTCGGAACAGAAAGACAAGTTCTATCACAGATGTACACACATCCACACCGACACATCTGATAACAAATACATGAAATGTTACACATTGGTGCTTTCAGACAACACGTATAGGCTTTAATCAACCTTTGGCTTATATTCAATGGACAATGAGAGTCACAATGAGAGATAAACTCCTCATCATCGCTCTGACCTCTCTGTACTGCGTGACAAGATTTGATCTGGTTCTTGGCCTGGTTTGAATTGGTTTGGTCTAACATCCCGAGCACAACGCTGTGTCCCCTTCTTGGGACTAACTCTGAGGGATCCACAGGAACTGTCCAATCACATTGCAGTCGAGCCATCAAGGTTAGAAGAACAGAGAGACGAGGGAACACATAGAGTAGCTCTGATGAAGTCACGGTGTGCCAACGTCCCTGTCCTTGTTCTGCCATTTAAAGTGAGCTAATTTGCAAGAAATGTAGGTGATTTTTATAACTTTGAAGAATATAAACCAGCTTAATTAGGACATGTCCGTGTCTATGTACATTTACCCACTTTCTAAAGATGGCCATGGCTTCATTCATAATGATAGCACCCTCCATTAGTCTTTTACTGGACCACTGACAAGCAGTCCTTCAAAATGAATGATCTGGGTGTTTCTCTTTTTTTATTTTGCTGTTTGAAACAAGTTCTAAAAATATCAGCTATGGAAACAGAGAGGGAGTCTGAGAGCGTCTGAATATATCATCAGTTCAGCAGAGGAGTTTAATGTGTGTCATTAGTGACAGCATCTGCTATAATGAACTTGCCGAGACACAGTGTCACACAGAGAAAGAGGAGGCACAACGGGAACGTCAGGTGAGCAGCCATCTCTGCTACCTAATTTAGCAGTAAGAAGCCGACAAGTATAACATCTTCTGAAAAGGAAATTCTCCAGTATGGTACTAGCGCCTCAAAGCTGTACTGTTAAACAGAACTTGACTAAATGCACTTCCTCAAAGGCTGAAGGGAGAGGAGAGCGTTTGATCACTGCAGGGATGGTCTGTCGTATGAGCAGGGCAGAGGTCAGGGTCGGCAGGGGGAGATGTGGCTGCGAGGACACTGGATCCTGAGCCGATTAATTTTCTCACCCCCGGGGTACTGGGTGGAAAGGCAGATGGGAGCTTTTCTCAGCGTGCTGTCAAGGTGAGGACATGGTGAACCGTAGACACCCACCAGCCACCCCCAGCGTCGCAGCGCGCTGCACATTAGGTAATGAAACTCTTGTGGAAAGCTGGGGCACAAGTTTCGGAGCGAGGTAAAATGAATATAAAGGGCTTCAGTCTGTTTGAAAACACTTTTTTTCTTCATCTGACATTCATCAGGTGATTTGAAAACTTGAAAGATTCAGAAAACGAAGACGATGACTTACTCCCAAAGTCAACACTAACCCATAACCATAACCGTGACCTCTCAAACTAAAGTGATCATGTGATCATGTTGCTGTCACACACATCCTTGTGTCATTCCCCACGGCACCACTGGAGCATGATAGCTTACTATATTCATCCTGTCTAATAAAGTGCAGGAAGTCTGACAGTGACCACTTCATTGATCTAAACAGCGAGTTGTTGCACAATGAAGCTTTAAAAGCGTATTTAATTGTGGCTAACAAGAAGTTGCATTGATGCCTCAGTGAATGTCGAATTCTTACGAATCAGTCACCATAAGAGATGCAACGATACTCAAAACTTTGTCACATTACAATTTCAATTTTAATTGATAGCTCAAAGCCCACATATTAGCATTAGCACTGAGAAACATACATATTAGATTAGCTAAATGGTGTTGACACATTGTGAAACATGGGTCATTTATACAAGGATTTGAGGACACAGACAAACTAAGAGCCACAGACTGCTCTTATTCTAAGTTCAGTGACTTCACACAAGTAAATACATTTACCAAACGTGGAAATTAATATGTGATTATTATGCTTTTGATGTGTTTTTTGTAAAATAAATTACATAATCTAGGAGATTACAGATAGCATTGCATTTATTTTAGGAGACATATAAATACATATAATAAAAAGTATTTAAGTATTACGTATAATACGTATTCATTATTTCTAAGATAAAAAAAACAATAATGCCTGTGTGATTTTAGCTCATAATCATATCTAAACATGGATACTTCCCATCTATGTATTAAATACAAATATATATATTTTTTTGTCCTGATAAACACCCACATGGCTTTATATCATTATTCCAGCATGGAGATAAAAAAAACTAAAACCAAATGCACATTGCAGCTTTTATTAAATAGTGGAATAAGTAGGTAATCACACATGATAAGAAATGATTGAGGTGTGCTAATCAGGACACCTTGAGTGCACTTATACCATGTCCACAAAGGCAAGGTTTGTTTAAATTCACTAGTTCCATCAGTGAGTTAAGAAGTACTGCTTTAGTTCCTGCGGTTTACAGTAGTTTGAGCTTTAATTTAGACCAGTAGTCAAACTGTTGAGAGTATGTTTGAGGTGTCCTGATACACCTGCAAGCCAATCAGAGCCTGTTTTTCCTTGGTTACCTAATTACCTGAATCAGAGCAGGTTGGAGGATACATGGCGTGAGTGTTAGGCAGTGGAGGGTTAATGCAAGTGTAAAATATGAGTGACGTTCATCAGCGTAGTTAGGATGGCCTTCAGATCAACCCTCCATCACTGTCCATTTCCTGGACTCAAAGTAGCACCAGCCACCCAGAGTGAGGCGGAGAGAAAGAGGGAAGCTAAGTGCAGCTGTAGGAGTCATTATGTAAAAGCATTAACAGTCTCCGTCCTCACATGTAGTCATGGCTCACTGTGATAGTGTAGTCGGTATTGTGGAATGTCTTACTATGGTGTTGTTTACTTCAACAAAAAGCTCTTGACAGTATCAAACCTGGCTGGTAATCAACTGTGGGTCTGGCAAACAAACTTGACGAGGGATTATTTTCCTTGACATCAGCATGTTTAACACATGAAGATGGTGTGTGTATCACAGAGAACAGCAAGACCAACAACAGACGGTTAAACTATCTATATATGTTTTTATAACGGAGCATATATGGAAGGATTTTTTTTGGTTTGTTTTTGGCCACTTTCTCACTGTTCTCAGCCCCACAAAGATATTTATACTCAGTCCTCACTGATCATGCTGAGCAGTTAAGGGAAGAACTACAATAGCAGATCAATAGGGTTCTTATGTGAACATAAACAATATTATACATGATTACCTTCCAAAATGTGTCACAAATTATCTCTGATAAACACATCATTTCCTTTGTTAAATGTTTGAAAACTATTTAGCCTAACTTAACTTTTACAAACTTAAAATCCCACTGGGCAATTATTAGGTTTGTGTAAGACATTATTTCCACACTGTCCAACATTTGAATAAACCACCCAACACACACGCACACTCCACCACCACCGCCATAGCCAGCTGGGCCCAAGAACAAGAAGGCCGTTTCACAACTATTTCAGCCGGTGTGAGTACAGTAATATCACATTCCTAATCCCTGCTGACAAGAAATGAAATGAACAGGAATGGCTCCAAAGCCTGAAATAGCGGCATCAGACAGGAGTCTCGGAGAATAATGTAATTGGGGTGCTTAGAACGAGCCGAGCAAGGAGCAGGAAAGTTCAGCTCTCCCGGCCTTCCACACAATATGAAGACACATTAGTGTGGGACAACATGACTTATTTAGATGAGAGATAAAGAGACAGAGGAAGATTCAGTGGCATTATGTAGCTGTGGTTTAGAAGAATCAAAATGACAGAGTGTAGTTTTCATTAATTAAATATATACAAAGTCATTTTATATCCAATAAGGTGTATTTAGTTGTGACATAAAGAAGGCACATCCAATCTGTTAGGATAATCTATCACTGTCTAAATTAGGAAAATACAAGTGCTGATTTACTGAACTTCAAGTATCCCACATTACTAACACAGCACATATTTCATATGTATTTCCCTTTGTGTGTCAAATCCCTTCAGATGATATTTCTTGACTATGTTGGAGAGCGATCGAGCTGTCAGCAGCAATACGTCAATAGAGCTTCTGTGCAGCGTCTGCCTAAAGTGAGCTCCATTGTAAAAGATGAAACGCCACAATCACTATCACCAGAAAGATTGTGAGAAGTTTATTCTTAGGGCCCCTCTGATTAATGCAAATTACACCTTGCTGCATATACAAGTGGCAGCAGCAGAAACATTTCACCATCTCCAACTCTCCATTTTCCTGACGTTCTTGTCTCAGCTGCTGTTTAAGACCTCGGCGTGACACTTCCATTTCAGCACACTTTTCCGGTTTTCTTTCAGTTACACTATGGGTGACGTTTGCATAATTCCCTTGTAATGTTTTTGCAAATAAATTTAAAAAGAAATGCTTGGAGGCATGTCCGTTCAAATGCTGTAAAATGGCTAGATTAGAAGGATTTTGATTAATCTTTAGTTCTTGCAGCCAATCAAGCCCAGCTCCATATATACGCTGTATTAAATGGAGTCAGTTTAAAGCAAAGTTATGAACATAAAATAACTTAAAATATACCCATTCAAGCAAGATACAATTCTGCTTTCAAGATAAAATATTTAATATATACCTCTTCAACCGCTGAACCTTATCAAATCGTTTTAAATATTTTTCTCTGATGAGTCATGTTTACAATGGCCTGAGTATTGCCAAAGCCTTTAGTTGACCAACTGTCTTTTCTTGCCTCTCTCTTTGCTTCATTTCTACCAGTTGGTCTGAAAATAGTGAAAATGTGTTATACCTGTAGCCATGGAAGCGGCAGCAAATCCCACTTAGCCATCTCCCTGGGAGGCAAAACCCTCTCATTTACACACACACACACACACACACACACACACACATGCAAAGGATATGTGAGCTGCCACCTGTGATTATGGTGCAGTTACATAACAAGGTTTACAGTCTGGATGTGTGAACCTTGTGATCTACTGTTCTCCAGGCTTGCAGCACCACGACGTCAAAGCCTTACATTATGCAGGAACGGGTACGGTACCTGTTGCCGACACAGACCAAGAGGCGCTTTAAAAGGACGCTTTGAGCTCCATTAGTTGACGTCCTCAGCCAAACACAATAGCCTGGTGATGATCACACACAGGCTATCGCAAATCACCCTCAGAAGTCTGAAATCAGAGGCTGCGAGGGAGAAAGAACAGGAGCCCAGAGAGAGAGAGAAAAGGGAGAAAAAAGAGAGAGAGAGAGGGTTCCTGCACTGATGAATCATTAGTGATAAAGCTGGGACTGAGCCAGTATGGCTGTATTTAGAAACTTCTCACTCCCCCCCCCCCCCCCCCAACTACCCCCACCCCCTTACTAATTGTCATCTCTTTTAGCATTTGACTGATGACTGGCTCTCTGAAAAGACGTGAGAAAAGGGAAGCGGGCACTCAGGTCTGAGGGTAATGTCACACTTTGAAGCCGTCAAGGGTAACCGTGATGTACTCAACAGTGGCAGCGATGCAGAAAAAGCTGCAGTTTGCTCCCAACGACAACTAAACGGCAGAACCATGGACACTACCTCATCTTTTCAGAGACACAGGCACAGTAACACATCAAGACAATAGAACTGTGTTAACGCTGAAAACAACTCTTCCTCAGGAGAACAGCGTTTTCCTAGAAGACTAGAATTGTAGAACAGTGTCACAGAATATGATGAAATAAAATGGCTGACTAACTATCCCTTTCAATTCCTCTGACACAGGAGTCCTGGTGTGGCGAGAAAGCCATATCGTCAAAAAACACATACGTCCTCAAGTCAAATGTTATTGATTAGTCTTTGGTGACAAGTGTGAAAGGCATCTGTCTTCACAGAGACACAGCAGCCAGCAGCATGATACATTGGTCCACACTGCACTGCACAACACACATAGGATCTTTCATCACGGCAGCAGACTATCGCAGGTCAAAAAGATGCATGAATATTTGACCCGGTCATGTCACGGCCATGCGACAATCAATTTGATGCTGCAAAGTCCCGGTGAATTTAATTTATTCTAAACATATAACCTCCCATTATTTCCTCTGAACGTAAATGATGGGATAACAGGACTTATCTCAGAGTAAAAGCAGAGCAGATGGACTAACACGGCAGCAAACTCTGGGCTGTAAATGTTACGTGGGAAGTCATTGTATAAGCCGTTCATCTTCATGATGTTGCCTCCATTTACTTTTGATTAACATCTGATCAAATACAATGGCGGATTGTCTGCTTGTGCTTTCTAAATGATACGTCTGCATCAAGTTGCTGTCAACTGGTAGTGCCATGATGTGGGAGGGAGGAAGGGAGGGAGAGAGACAACAAGAGAGAGAGAGGAGAGGAGAGGAGGAGAAAAGAGAGGGAGGGAGGGAGGCTGCAAATGGCAGCTTCTGTGACACCACTGGAGGGAGGGAGAGAGGAGACAGGGAGGGAGAGAGCAAAGAAATAGTCAGAGGGAGAGAGAGTGTGAGAGTGAGTGTGATAGAGAGAGAGAGAGAGAGAGAGAGAGAGAGAAAAAAGATCATCAGTCCAACTAGATCAGATTGCAAAATATTGATAAAGAGAGATGTTCAGTTAATAAGCAGTGAGGAGTATTGCACAGTTGTATGGCAAATGTGAAGGAAAGACTTCATGTTCCTCAAGATGAAGGATGAGCAGAAGACCAGCTGAAGAAAATTGCCCCAGAAGATGGAGATACAAAAAAACCTGAATTTTCCCTGGGATAATCCTCATTAAACGCTTCGTACCTGTTCCGTAAGCGCGGCGCTGACCGAGCAAAAGTGGTTCTGGTGTTCTGGTGTGATTCAGTCCGGTCAGAATTGCGTTTCATCAGCGCTCGCAACAGCGCCTGAAAAAGAGAGAGAGAGAGAGAAGAATTCAAGCAAGGATGAAGAAATTCAAACGGGGTCTGTGCCTTGTGCTGAAGATGATGGAGTGGTTTTCTCCAGTATCAGAGTAACACACAAAGAAGGAGCAGCTGCGGTGGCAGATGCAAAGAATGCCTCAGTTTGGTTAACAGGGACACTGGGAGAGAAGATACCATCTTTTGCTTCTGCAGCCTGGGGGAGGACAGGTAGAAATAAAAGGTAAGAGAAGGACAGAAAACTTCAACTCAAACTTGTAGCCTGATTGTCACGTCGACATCTGTCAGATGTCACTGGTCCGTAGTGTTATAATGTATACTCTCAAGCTCTCCCTTTGGAGCAAATCCGTAGTCACCTTGTTGTAATCTAATTCATATAAATCATTTCACAAACTTGGAGTAAATGTATAAAATGGCTAAAGATTCCATGACTATTCATCTAATGTGAATGTAAACACCACACATTGAAACTGGAAGTCATTGCTGTGTAGTCTCATGGTTTCATGTCAAATCCACTGTGCTGTAGTGCAGAGTCAAAACAACAAATAATATATAACTGATCATCTACCTACATCTCCACAGTATGTAGCTTTACCACAGCAGAAGCTTTTCTGCAGAATGTGGATGAACCCAATATTTTAAATGACGTTGATTTCTCCACCCCACGACTCTCAATCACCTTTAATCTTAATCCTAGCATCGATTTTGAAATGGCCAAGAAGGCCGTGCCTGTTGACATCAGGCTGCATGATATTGACAGGCGCTCAGCTCCCAAATGGTTCAAACAAACAAACTTGTAGAAATGTAGAAGGCGGACGAAGACAAGCATTAAAAGCAATCGGTTTAAGCAAAACCTTCATCCTGAATTTACCAATAAGGTTTGAATATACATTAACAGCGGATTCACCTCGACATTGTCTCCATCAATATCAGAGCTCAATGTTCACTAAGATGGGAGAGGATATAAAAATAATATATTGTGTGACAGTACTGCTGAAATGATCAATTATTGAGTGCACAGAAAATGTATAGGAGGATGTGAAATCTATGAAAAATGCACTAAAAATTCTGGAAGGTTTCTGCTATTTTTCTGTATGTTTCTCTCTTCTTCTTGAGGTTTATTGACCATGAATCAGACAAAATAAGACATTTAAGGAAACCGCTTTCAAATCTGGTTAACTGTGATAGGAATTTGTAAGTACTTATTAGATTTGATAGACTAATTAATGACTGAAATTAATTTAGTCTAGCAAACATCCAATAGACAATAACAATCGTCCGTTTTAGGCCTGGACGGATCAAAACATTCAGTCATTATGAGCAAACCCTCATTTCTGCACTACATCTTCCCAATTCAACTTCAACTTACACCTTGATAATAAATGCACTGGTTACCACTTGAGCACTTTTTAGGCCCCTCATTATCCTACCAGTGTTATATCAGATAACTAACCACAGCTTGTAATTTAGGATAATATTACTGGAGGACAGACATGAGCAGGTATCAATGGATAAATGTGTTGCTTTGGGTACTGCACTTTTCTTTCAGTGTATAAAGAAATCCCTAATGTGAGGGTACAAAAGAGACAGAGGATGAAGAGGACAAAGATTTATGCAGAATAGCCTGACAGTTCAATTACCTCACCCTGCTTTTCATCTCAGCTTAGTTCAGTTTGATTCACTTTCTATGATCCAAAAGGGATATTTAGCAAGCACACTGAAAACATAAAATATTACACATCCACAACAAAAAGGCACGATATCACATCAAACACATGGACTACAACCTATGCATCGTCTTGTATGACTTTATGTAGAATATCTAGCAGTACTGTGTTAAAAGTAATGTTTCTAAGCGTGTGAGCTCTAACCAACAGGTGCTGCTTCAAATTGGAAATTACAGAGTTTAAGTTGAATATGGGCGATGCAGCCTTTGTGAATGGGCACAAGTAATTAAAAAGCTGCACAAATAAAGATCAAAAAAGCCCAGTGAGAAGCGTACATGTGGGAATGATCAATCAAAGGAAACCAGGTGTTTGAGAGGAGAAAAAAAAAACTACAGGTGCAGCTAGCAAAAAAACTACAGATTTTGTTCTACTTGTATATAATATACCAGCTGTTAAAACAACGTGAGAAGGTGACTCAGTTCTTTATGAACACGTCCCTCTACCACTTCTCTCAACAACCACCTGACATGGTATCTCAGCCGCAGGGCATGGCCTACATAGTGAGTCTGTCTGATTCTAACTTCCATCTCTTTGTCTAGCAGTTGAACCATAGACAGCCTTCGAAATGCCAATTATTGCATAATTCTTTTGAAAAAGAAAACAACAACAACAACAAAAAACTGTGTTGTTGTTCGTATAACATACTGTAAATCGGACAGTTGGTCTTCAGCGCTTCACCATTTCTGCTTGGTGAAGTTGGTGTTACTTTATATAGGAAAATACCTGAAGGTTACTTGAGACGAGATGAGTTCCGCGTGGAGAGCTATAGGAAAATACAATGACACCCGAGCCTCGGCTCTTCCTTCACAATGGCCTTGGGAGGTGGGCCGGGATCATAGCGGTGGAGCTCAGTTTCCTGCAAGCTTCTCTTGAGATGAAGTACCCTCTCCCGCTACACGTCATTGTTCCTCCGAATTCCTTCAATTATTTTGCACATCCAATTATTCATTCTGTTGAACCTAATCAGCTGCAAGCTTATCGTCACCCCAGGTCACTCCTCTTGACTCCCCAAGAACACACACAGCAGACAAGGTCACAAAAGGTTTTTTATGAAGTTATTGGCTGAGGGAGAATCACTTTCTCTGTCCTGCCTTATGAAGCAAAGATGCAAGTCTGAAAATCAAAGTGTTTGAACAGCGAGACGACATAAAAATATGAATACAAAAATACACACAAATGACCAAAAAAATGCTTATTTTTCATCTATACAGCCAGCTTTTCAATTAAATGTATGCTGTATCTGTAATAAATATGACTAAAGAACTACAGATTGATTATTTACCATCTGATACCATTTAGATTCATAGTTATTCAGCTGTCACTAGCAGTTAATTAATCTAATGTCAAACGTCTTGCTAAAGACTACCATCAATTCCAAGTCAAAGAGCTGGGGACAAAGATTAATCTTTAAGCAGCATGTACACTCAAACGTTACATGCATAACCTCTCAGGGGGACAATCTGATTTGAAGAGCTTCCTGTGTAGCTATACAGCAAAGGCTTTCTGCATGGGTTAAGACTCTAAGGCACTTTTCTAATGACTCCAAAGACTCAGGGAGGGGTTTTTACTTTCATTTGACCAATTCTCTGGACACCTGACACTGTACGACTACAGTATGATATGGAGACTGCGGACCATGCTGCGGTCATGCGTGTAGAGACCAAAATGTATAGTGTGACATATTGAGAGGACGTTCAGGCTCAATAGTCATCTCAGTTATATAACACGGTCAGTGTGGTTACTATACCACACAACCAGGCCTACCTGCCACTACGTGGGTGAGCCAATGAGCACAAATATACGTAATTAAACTGTCTGTCTAAAGGATGAGACAATCTAGTTTGGTTGACATTTTCACAGATTTGAGATGAGCGGATGAGGATTACTATTTTAAGCATTACCAGCTGTGTGCTCTTTTGGGAATGTAGTGTGATATTGTCCAAAAAGGCAAAAAGAGCCTTTGGAAGTATAAAAATAGAACATAACGTTTAGCTACAGTATATATTTTACTGATACAGGTATGCGTTTGACCCCTAAGGGACAATTTTTAGATTGTGCATGAAGTAATTTGGCTCCAGATCAGGAGAACCTCCACCTGAAAGAGTGTAAGTGAGGATGGAATCAGTGTGAGTGTGCGGCAGACGGCAGGGCACCCGGGGATTTGGGATCACACATGAGTGAACTGTCAAGTCTTCAGGGCCCAAATCAGGCCAGCAGAAACAGAACGGATGTGGCCAGGCGAGAAAAGCTGTCTGCACCCAGAAGGGCTTCAGTCTAGTCCCTTTGGGCAAAACTCCTTGAACATGAGGCTCAACATCCAGCGCAGTGGCCAGGTTATCGCCGTACTGACATATTGTAGATTAACTACATTCCAGACTAACATTTTGACACATACATTATCAAGTGTGTATAATCTTGTCATTTTTGGTTAAGCTGAAGTTCCAGTATATAATTAAATCCAGGGCATTGCACAGGGGACAAATCGACTACCTACTAGTATGGGGCACCATGGGAAGGTGCTATAAATTGACCGCATCCTCACAACATCATTAATAACACTGCAAATTGTACAGAATGGGGTCAAAAAAATAGTCCTGCAGTCCCTCATCCCTATACGCAGCATCTAGAATTGCATGTCCATGGAGTCAGTGGCATAGATACACAAGTCCCCTCGGAGTGTGTTTAAATACTCACACACACACACACACACACACACAACACAGTCTCACAAAAAGTATTGTAGTGAAAGGACAATGGCAAACTTAAGGCCAAAACAGAAATAGAGGCGCGCAGATTGTCTGTTGAATATGTGATGACTGCATGGCATGCTGCTGATAATCTATAAATACAAGCAAGAGTGCTGAAAACTAGCATGTGATAGCCTTCCCTATCACTGGTAGGCCTGAAATTTGACAGCGCTCCTAATTTCATAAAACACGTAACCAGATACCAGAAGTGACTCACATGACGGTCATTTTTTTTCCATTCCAGAATAATAAACATCTGGTAGGTGACTTAGTGTGTCTCCACTGCCAACCGTCTAATTTGAAAGAGAAAAGCACAGGAACAGCCATGTGACAGAAGTGGATCTGCTGTGAGACCAGCTCTTCACTCACCCAGCCAACATCAAAAGACATGAGGACCCTTCAGTGAGGACCAATTGGATTTTGAGTCGTGATGTTTAAAGAGAGCAAGATGGCGAGGAGAAGGAGTGTAAATGAACTGAAGTGACCGGTATTATAGATACTGACACTATAAACCCTGTACAGAGAAGAGGGACAGGGAAAAGGGTGATCTCATAACGCATAACAATGTTTACTGTTACTGTTAACACATTCATCATGTTCCTTATTGTTTCCTATCATATTAAACATCAGATTTTGCAAGAGGACAAACTTATCAGAAGCTGGCCCCCGGTAGACTGACTACTTACTGCATTAGTTAACAGGAAGACGTATAATAAACAAACATATTACATTAAATAGATGGTAAAATAGTCAGTCATACAGCAAAAATCTAAATCAAGTTAATCTAATGCAGGTATATCTACAATATCCCCCAAAAATAATAATTTTATTCTGAATTTTTGTTCTTCAGAACGCTGTAAGTGATGATGGTGAATTGGTAATTTGTGCTCATTCAGTGAAATGATCTATAAGTATTAGTAAGTAGCAGAATTATTTGAGTATTATGTACGTTTTACAAGGTTTTTCAGTCGAAGGATTTCATGGTTGGTTCTTTGTTGACTATGTATGTGATTTCATACACATGTATGGTGTGATTTGACCATTATGTCACAGAAAGACGCTTACATTGTTCTCCTCTCCCGGCATTCTCTACAGATTGGATTAAAGCTCAAGACTCCCACCCAGCTCCCTGTCTATGACTCACTAAAATGCAACTTAGCCAGTGATCACGCTGTGAGGGGCCTCGATCACTCCAGGCCCGTACCTCTGCACTGACCCTGCAGCTGGAGGTGCGGCCAGGAGCATGAGCGTGGGAAGAATCAACCGCTACAGCATTGTGTCATCTGAGGAAGAGGGCCTCCGCCTCAGTACCATGCATGGTATGAACGGCTTTGGCAATGGCAAGCTCCACACACGCCGCAAGTGCCGCAACCGCTTCGTCAAAAAGAATGGCCAGTGCAATGTGCAGTTTGCCAACATGGAAAATAAGTCGCAGCGCTACATGGCCGACATCTTCACCACGTGTGTTGATATTCGCTGGCGATGGATGCTGTTAGTCTTCACTCTTGTGTTTGTTCTCTCCTGGCTGGCCTTTGGCTTAGCCTTTTGGGTCATTGCTTTGCTGCATGGAGATCTGGATAACCCCGCCGGAGATGACAACTTCACTCCTTGCGTCCTACAGGTCAATGGATTTGTGGCCGCCTTTCTATTCTCCATTGAAACACAGTCTACCATAGGTTATGGCTATCGCTGTGTGACTGAAGAGTGCCCGGTGGCTGTCTTCATGGTGGTCTTCCAGTCCATCGTGGGTTGCATCATTGACTGCTTTATGATTGGCGCCATCATGGCCAAGATGGCGAGGCCTAAGAAGCGAGCACAAACGCTGTTGTTTAGCCACAATGCTGTCATTGCCATGCGGGATGGAAAGCTGTGCCTAATGTGGAGGGTGGGGAACCTTCGCAAGAGCCACATTGTAGAGGCCCATGTTAGGGCACAGCTCATCAAACCCCGGATCACTGACGAGGGGGAATACATTCCTCTAGACCAGATAGACATTAATGTGGGCTTTGATAAAGGTCTGGACAGGATTTTCTTGGTTTCCCCCATCACTATTCTCCATGGGATAGATCAGGAGAGCCCCCTGTTTGGGATCAGCAAACAGGACTTGGAGACAGCAGACTTTGAGATTGTCGTCATCTTGGAGGGGATGGTTGAAGCGACCGCCATGACCACGCAGGCTCGCAGCTCCTACTTAGCCTCTGAGGTCCTTTGGGGTCACCGTTTCGAGCCAGTCTTGTTTGAGGAGAAGAACTTGTACAAGGTGGATTTCTCTCACTTTCACAAAACCTACGAGGTGCCGTCCACCCCCCGCTGCAGTGCCAAGGACATGGTTGAGAACAAGTTCTTAGTCCCGAGCTCTAACTCTTTCTGCTATGAAAATGAGATGGCCTTCCTCAGCCGCGACGATGGGGAGGAGGATGTAGGTGGTGGTGGTAGCAGGGCACTGGCAAACCTCAGTCCAGACAGGAACAGCCGACATGAGTTTGAACGCTTACAGACCACCAGGGTGCTGGATCAAAGGTCATATCGCAGAGAGTCGGAAATATGACCTCGACCCATTGACCCTGGATCAACTTTCAATAACTGTATCCAAGGGTGAAATGCAGAACAATGCAAAGTGCCATAGGAAAAGCTGACTACTGTAAAAGTTTGGAAAATAAATAAGACAACAGTAAACTGGAAGAAATGGGGGAAAGAAAGAGTTCACAGCTTAGAACATTGTGGTAAGGAATGTCTACAATCAAGGAAAAGGCTAGGGAAAGACCTTCTTCCTGAATGGAAACTTGAATCTTTTTTCACATGGTCATTTTGAGTTGAGAGTGTTCAATGATAGTGCATCAAAAACTATGACAGAACCTTATAATCAAATTGTAAGTGTAAATACATTGCTTAGGTAAGTTATGTTTTGTGTGCAGTATCAGTTTCCCAAAAAAAAAAATAGAAGTTGCTATTTCAACTTGATCTTGGGCACAAATAATAGTGTTGCAAGGCCTCTCTTGAGATCTCCTCGCATTGCTGTAATGTACTGGACCTGCGTTTAGTGACACATTGACACATTGCAGCATTCAGATGCATTGAGCAGTGATAAAACATCTGACCATGAGCCACTGAGTACAACATAATTCCACACCTTCATTCATGTATTGGTATGATCCCAAAATCTACCATTGTAGGCACAATTAATTGCACTAAGAAGAACATATAGGAATATGTTGAACATAAATTCAATTGTATGAAGCATCACTTTATTTATAATCTCTTGACCTTATCTTAAAAACAAACATCTTGAGCCATCAACACCATGATTTGGTTGCACTGGCCAGCACATGTCATGTCATGTACAAACGTTAATAAGTAGTCAGGTAAAACAAAAGCACAAATGGAGGACAACTGTCTTAAAACAATTTTTGTAGTTCTTCAAAATATTATGTCTGCAAGATACAGGTTGCAATATCCAAGTTTGTACTGACTAATTAAATAACTGAATAGCAGTGATTTGTAACTCCACAAAGAGATGCACCTTAACGTGTACCTTTACTTTCACAACTTGAAAAAGTCTTATAAACTAAGTTAAAGTGAAACCTGTATACTGGTAGTCAATAACAAGATTGATGACACTTAATGATTTTGTCCTCTTTAAAAAATGAATCTATGCATATTGTTAACAGTATCAGGGGAGAGAAATCCTATTGAGTTCTGCTTGAGATGAAGTGATGTAATGACATTACTTTGATTAATACCTGCTTAGCCTGAAGAAAAAGAAAAATGCATGAACTGAATTTCAAAAATTAGCTGTTACGTTTATCAATCAATCAATCATCTTTTTGACAAGAGTTCAATTAAATTGATAGTCAAAATTTATTATAATTATTTTAAACCACCCTACAAGCATCCATTCCAAATGCTAAAAGGACAAGCATCAAAGGGGTTAATGTGTCTAAAACACTTTGCGTTATGCTAATAAGGTTAGAGTAGTCCAAACGTGTTAGCCAATTTACAGTATCCGGCCCTATATGGCTATTCATTTGACATCAAAAGTGGGTAAATTTAGATGCTCTTTATATTATTAATAACAGAGTCAATCTCTGTTTGACACTTTATCTGGTTTATAGATGATGACAAAATAGTATTTAATAATTATATGACAAATGTATCCTTTAACAAAAAAAGAATGTGTGCAAAACTAAGTTTGATTAAAAACCTGTAATCATCTAAACAGATATAGTAGTAGATACAGTATGAGTAGCAGTAAAATAAAGAGAAAATAGCTTCCTCCTTCACTCCTCATATTGATTCCTCTGGCATTTGCCAACATTACATACTGTAAATGCATTTTTAGCAATATGCTAATACAATGAGTTAATACACTGGACCAAGGTTGAATGGAAGCAATAACAACTAAAGCACATCTTTCTGAATTAATTTTAGAAGGCAGATCATTAATAATTCTCTTGTAATACACTGCATGCATATTTATAATTCTTGATTCCCAGATAATGAGTTGAAGGCATGCTGCGAGGAGAATGACCCTGCAGTCTTTAGTTTATTGCACACATATGCATACGAGTTCTCAGATTTGATACCAAAGTAATGAGTGTAGCTCAGACTTAAGTTTTGAAGTGATTGTTCCCGACGTAATCTTCCAAAAAACACTTTATAGACTGATCTTGAAAAATGGATAGTCATATTCCAAAAAGGTGGTTGAGTCTCCAGTTTGCAAATAGTCTCTCTAGATTTACATTATTCCTGAAGATTTGCAACTAATTAAAGCAAAACCCTGTTCAACTAAACGCTAAAACCAAATCAACTGAATAAGTAACTTAGCTGTAGTTACAGATTCAATCATCTGCTATAGTTTAAGAGGCACAATTATAATGCATGATAACTTTTTTTTTCTTTGGCATGGACACTAGCATTTAAAAAAAGATCCCTTATTCTAGATGCCTAGTGAGAAATGATCACTCAAACCTAAAAATGTTAATGTTTGTATGACAAATACTGTTTATCACGTCCGGTTTATCTGTTACCTCACTAAAACGTGGATGTTGTGTCAATTTTAGTTAAATTTCATACATAAAAGATAGCACATGTGTTAAGAAGGACACCTTTAGGATATGGTGAAAAACTACAACATGAACACATAGAAGAGAACCATGAAATGGTCATTATGTTGGTCACAATGACTAATATTTTCCTAATAGTCATTTAATATATATGATATTTCTAGGTTATATGTTGCTTTTTAGAACATTGTGGGATATAGTAAAATACAAAGAGCATTTTTTTGGCAAATAAGTGAAGCGTTCTTTACCCAGCCCAAAATATTTATTATGCTTATTGCCTTCTGGGAAGGTTCTATACACTGATGTGTGAAGCCTCTGCACCTACTCACTAGCAAAGAAAAGCCGAAGCATTTCTACAGTATAAATTTTTTGCAGATTGTTTTAGCTTTGATGATGCCCACCTGAGCCCTTAAAAAAGAAACACACACACACACACACACACACACACACACACACACACACACACACACACACACACACACACACACTTGTTTTAGCTAAACATAAAGGTTTATAGTGTAAAAAGCATAGTAACATAAAAAGTATAATAGGGAGCAGGAGGCTGAACAACCTGCTTATTTTTATACAAAGTTCTTTTTGATAGAATACCGCAATCAATATTTATCTGTTTTTATTAGAGTACTACCAATGAAATCACTAATGAGGGGCGAAAATATGATTCTTGTCTCACTTTTCAATGATTTGATTTCTGTTGTTTCATTTCAGCACAGATCCTCATGATTTAACAGGTATTTCTCTTAAAGGGATGATTGGAACCACTTTTGACCTCTGTAGAAGTCTTCCTATGTCCAGCAAATTGTCTACTGGGCTCTTGATTTTAATTCAAAGTCATTTAAATTATTAAATTAAAAACTAACTGTGAAAAAAGGTTGTTTTCATCTCTTTTTGTTGAGTGGCCCCAGCAGTCATGGGCGGTATTGAAATGCAAAATCCAATACAAACCTCAGACATCCTCAAGCTTGAGTAATGAATGGATGAAGTGGTAGCTGAGTACATCTTAGTGAGGGGGGGGGTTTAAGATGAGAGTTCAAGAATGAAGTCACCACAGTCAGATGACTTCCTGGTCTGGAGCCAATTATTAGAGAAGGCTCATTAATTAATCACTGTGACACACAAAAAAAACAAAGACAATGGCCTGGAGCCTTTTGGCTCCACTGATGGGTAAGAGGCCTGCAGCTGACTTTATCAGATCAATGGAGTGACGACACATCAACACATGAGAGATCATTATTACTCTACTACCTCAGAACTGAGGACACCGTATTGTTTTCGAGCATTCAATCGCACTATGCCTTTTCGTCACGGCATACTTGACTACTACCGAGCCATCGTTAGTGTAATTAGTAACACCTGTGTGTATTTCCTACTATGACAAGTAAAAATGCGTTCTGTGAAAAAAGCCTATTGCCCAGTAACACACATTTGGGTTTTCTTGTAAGTTAAACGTTTACACTGTTCAACAGAGCTTTATCTCTATTAAACAGATTCCACATTCATAGGCTGATGTAGGAAACAGGACAAGATTTTGGTATCGAAAGCGTTCTGGTTCCCCTTGTAGTACATGTATTATTGACGAATCGCGTTCGAGCAGGCTTTAGTTGAATGCAGGTAAACACAGCAAAAGAGGCGTAACGTATTGACCGAAATGCTGCCAGCTATTGTCTGACGGTGATTTAGCTGTTTATTGGTTTAAAGTTAGCTTGTAAACTGTCTACAACCTGGTCGTGCACGTCGTCGCTCAACTCCAACTTCAGCCTAGAATCTCAAGTTACTAATCGGAGCGCAAATAATGAGCAGCTCGCGGAAAAGTGGGAAATTTTACATTCAAAATGAAATTCTCTCTGGTTGAAAAACGACATAATGGCGACAGTTTCTAAATTACCGTGAGCGTATCTTTGGCATTTTTGCACTGTAATTGTCCTGTTACTTATAGGCCGACAAAGATACCAATCTGTGATAAGCTAATATGGGCCGATAATATTGTTGCAGCCAAACCTCGGTCGTCTCTACTGTTCAGTGATTTGGTTTTCAAGTACAATATAATATGGGATTAGAATAATGTTCATAACAATGTTTTCCAAATATACCGTGTATACAGTTTAAAATAAAACAGTATTTGTTACATAAACTTAGATGAGCTCCTCCAAAGTATAACAGTGGGACTGCTAGTACAATGACGTCATCAGCACCACGCTACACATTTTTGACTGGTGATGAATAATCCTGAACTCTTTGCACGAGATCTGTGGCCGTCAGTTCTTTCTAAATAATTCAGGTTGGGGTGTTTGAATCACCCACACTGAGCGACAGATGTGAGATTAGCATGCTGGCCACTGGTTGTGCTGAGCTCAGGCATTGGGTCTCAGCACTAACTGACACTGGGATCATAGGGGCTGTGCAGGAAGCATTTGCCAAATTTGATTACGGGCCCTGGCAGTGTGTATTAGGCTTTGTGTGGCTCTGTGTCACACACATAAAGTAGAAGTGAAGCTTTCAGGATTAGTGGTGGGCCGTGTTAATGAGTGGCTAATGCATGACGGGTTCTGGAACTCAGAATTTGACTTCACTCTGAAAGTGGGCCTTCTTTTAAATGCTGTGATGTTAAACTGGTGTACTTTCATAGCAGGATTAGATGCCAAGAGGTCCTGGATAATTGAGGGCATGTCAGGAAAAACTGCCCTGTAAGTGAGATGGTTGCTATGTAATCCAACAGACATTTCATTCAGAAGGGATGGATAGCCTATTGGGATGGATAGACTATGAGTTCAGTTACTTGAGTAATTCTCAGCAGGTAGAATCCCACAGTATTCTTGTATTTGTAGGCATTTGTTTATCTATGTTTACCTTACCAACTTGGTTCAGGGCTCTAAGGTGCAATGCTGTTTTCCAGTAGGTGCTATTTGTTGCTAGATTTTGCCAACAAGGTAAGCTAATTTATATTGGCTATTTCTACCTATCCCTCAGGAGGAAAATGCCACCATTCAATGATGTTTTGTTAGCAGTTTCTGAATGCCAGAGCTATGAATGCCACTTATGCAACAGCCTTTTCTAATTATTATTACCATATGGAAGCTGTTGCCACGTAACCTGCTGTCCGAAAGAAAAAAAACCAGAACCAAATTTCAACATACACCAATGCACCAATGATAAATTATGTAATGTTGTAATTTGGTTTTATACAAAAAGAGAGATAGATAGATGGATAGATAGATGGATAGATAGATAGATAGATGGACGGATGGATGGATATTTTGTCTAAATTATGCAACGGCAAGTTGACACCCAGGGTCCCTTGGGAATGTCCCTCCTGTGACTCCCAGGGAACAGTTGACTATGCCAGCTGGGGCCTGGACTCACACATTTGCTCACATGACATAAAACAAAAAGCGGTACACCTACAGAAGACTTTCGGGAGCCAGTTAAAGGATATGAAAGGATGCAGCAAGTAGCCTCACCAGGCTCCTGCCAGCCAGCCAGCCCATATAGACTAGTTATAATTAATGCTGGAATAAACTCCCTGTAGCCTGAACTCTTGATGACAGTAAAATGAGGGGAAATCGTGTTGAAGGGGCTATTTAAAGCTCTTCAGTGTCAAGCCGCATGTGGCTCTCTGGCCACACTTTCACCGCTAAAATATCTCTCTGTTAGTTTCTGCGATAGTATCACTTAATCAAAGATACGTACTGGAGGCCTGAGGTCTATGTTATTATAACTACACCTTTTCTGTATGGAAAATATGATCTACTACGTAGGAATTCATATACATTAATATATATCAGCTCATCCCATTGTGGGTTACAATTGGACAATATAGTACAAACCTAAATCCACTTCAGATTAAATCAAATATCATGTCATTCTATCTTACACAATCTAAGTGCAAAGTGAAATATGTTTTATAGGTCACTAGATGTAGATAATGTGGATGAAAAACACCATTGTTATATATATATGTTTATTACTGTAGCAGAGTTTGAAAGAATGTCAAGACGTGTGCAAAACTCTCAAGTATGATAGTATTAACAGTTAAAAATGACTGTATGAAGTGAATAATACATAGTACTATATTAGGAGATCAATGATTGGTACATACTGAGGGAGAAATGAACTAATTCTATAAAGAGACACCGACTGTGTGTTGTTCCAAACACAACACAAGTGTCTCAAGTGTGATGGGAATTTATCCAGTAACTGAGACATGTTTTGTTGTCTGTTGCCAAAATGGAAGAGACACAATAGCCCTGTCCTACTACCCACGCTTGTCGTCTTGTCAGATAAGCCAAGAGCCCACTGTGTTGTCCATTAGCTGTCAACAGTGCCCAAGTACACACCACAAGTACACAGCAAAATGTACAAGATACGGAGGAGTCATCCGATCACTTGGGCTCAAATACATTGGGCTCTTTTAAAGAAGATATTTTGACATGTCACAGTAGGAAAAGTGCAGCTGTCGTCACAGGTGTAAATAATGACAGTGCTAAAACCACATGAGAAGGAACGACAACTCAATTTTGAGAGAAGCTCTCGCTAATGTTTGCGTGCTATAGCTAAGTGCCCAGCTGGGCTGTCTTTCAAAAAATACTAAGTCAAAACTGTTTAAAGCCCAGCACACTCACACAGGTGCTTCCACTTGGCTAATTAGACCTCTGTACACTATATATAGTACACATGATGTCACAGGAAAGTGAGAGAGATGTCAATCAAGCATGTCTAGACACGCTCACACTGTCCTGAGAAGAGATCTAATTAGGCAAAGAATAAATTGAAAACACCTGTGTGGGTGAACCACTGTTCTATAGTTTTTTTTAAGAATTAAGAATTAAGTTAATAATTGATTTCATACTTTGACAGATTATGTATGTCCAACATGTAACGTGTGACGAGGCTGCCATTTGGAGCTCTAATCTGAGATAGGAGTGATGTGCGGCATTAAACATGGGCGACACATCATGTACCTTATCTTCTCTCGGTTACAGCAGGTGCCGCTAGTCTATCCTGATTCTTGAAGCAACATGAATGGACAACCTGAGGGGACATAAGGGGGCCACTCTCATTTCCTGGCTCTCAACCCTTGGTAATTACGTATGCGTGCCCAAAGGCCCTCTGTGTGCTTTAGAGAAAGAGAGAACTAAAGGCAAGATAGTGAAGTTATGTACTGCGGAACAGGTCTACTGTAAAACACATACAGTTCTACAACAGCTCAGAGACACAAGCCATGAAATATTAGTTATATTTACTTGTATTATTTCATATTATATCTGTGCAACATACAGGTGGATGTTTAATGGGTATTCATTTCCCCTGATGGATTCAATAAGTAGTTTGCATAAAAACACAATAAATACAATCCACATAGTTGAGTGTAATTGTATAGTGCTGTGGTTTGAAGGTAGCTGCTAGTACAATGGAGCTCTGAGGACAAAACACCTATAAAATTACATTTGAGAAAAATCTCATTCTAAATAACACGAAAATAATAAGATAGTAAAATCAACGGAGCATGTTGTGAACAGTATCCCAAATGGAATTATTCCGTGTAAGGTGATTTTGGGGAGCTTTGAGTACCACACACCAAATGCCAGTAAGCTTTATTGTATTGGAATAAGATACTAATAATAATAATAAACTTAAGCAAACCACACAGTAACTGAGAAGAAAAATAAGAGTCATCAGAACGTTGTCCGTCCCAGCAGTGAGGTCATGAGAAGAGACACAGAGCTGCGGCTACAATCTCTCTGGTCTCCCCAGGGGTGGACTCAAATCTGTCAGCACCTTTCTCTAATGCAGCTCTCAGTGAATGGCAACCGGTAAAAGGTACTTCTCCTCAAATACGCCTCCACACACACACACACATACACCACACACCCTCTTCATCCCTACCTACACTACGCGCCAGGAAGCATGGCTCATCTCTTGCTGGCTGGCATCACTCTGTCCCAGGACACACACCTCGCTCAAGCCGGGACAACATCTCCAGTGTCAGGTAGAATGAGGGTCTTTGTTAAGGCAGACTCAATACAGGACCTTCACTGGCAGAAGTAGTTGGTTGGTTTGATAAGGAGAACAGTATCCCTTTTAGCGTTTAGAAGAACTGACTGCAAAAGTGGAAATGGGGACAGTTAGAAAAACTTTGCAGCCCATGCTTGCTTGAGTAGATGCTTTTGTATTAAAAACACGTTCCATGCTCTTTTAATCTAAATGTGGTTCGTGGGGGGCTTCTTTTGTGAATAACTAGGTTAGTTTTACCAGTAATACTGTTTTTTAACAAGGGTACCAATCCAAAACTTTTGATTTGGACTCAGTCTCACATATTAAATTATACTTCAAACCTGCTGTCTGGTATGTCTAGGACCTTGAATGTTGTCAAGACATTATTTTCTGCTTTTCATCTCTTAGGCGTGACATAATAGACAAAAACCCTGTTCAAAAAAGATGAAACTGCAGTGAATCACAAAAAAAGTGAATGGGGTGGTTACATAAGCCAACAAAGCATTTCATTGTATACCATGGAAAAGATAATTGGTAAAATTTGAAATAACTTAACGTTACGTAATTAACCCTGCCTGACAGTAATATGACAGACTTACATGACTAACTTACGTTATAATACGTCTGAAGTTAGCTGACGTACGTTACGTTGGATATGTAGATGTGGATTTTCTCAGCCAAATTAACTAGCTAACTATTGTTTAATTTGTAAGTACTTCTCCGGTTGGTTAGTTTGCCGTTTTGTTTTTAACCAGTGTGTTTATTGCAGGATATATTTTACATGCAGTGCCAAGCTTTGACTTTGTAAAGTGCGACATCTTGTGACGTTGTTAGGTTATTGCTCCACCATTGAGCGTTGAATTTACTCTAACCAATCAGAGAGAAGAATACTGAGACGTCAAAACATTAACCAATGAACGCTTACGTAGTAACAAAAATGGCGCTCTATGTATTGTGAAGTGGAGAAGCTACAAACAAATGTCTTTTATGATTTGAAAAACTGAAAAAGTCAGGTAAGCATCACATTTAGTGATTACATATGTATTTGCCGAGGCATACATTGTTTTTTGCACTCAGCAATACAACTGTGTCTTAATTCAGTAGTTGACGTAATGAATGACATCGGCAGCTAATAGCTAACGTTAAGCTGCCAAATTATGCACAACACAAGTAAGCTACAGTAAGCTAGACTGAGTAGTATCGCTAATAAAGGTTGACTGAAAAGTTGCTTTAATGTCTTCGTGTTTAATATATATATATATATTTAAGTGTATGGTCGTTCCTACCAGGATGAAGGTGGTCAATCTGAAGCAAGCCATTCTACAGGCTTGGAAAGAACGATGGAGTGACTACCAGTGGGCTATTAACATCAAGAAAAACTTCCCAAAGGGAGCAACATGGGACTATCTGAACCTTGCAGGTTAGATGAAAGACTGTAAAGTCCCCTGGTCATCATACTATTTATGTCACTTAATGCCAGTGAGCGTGTTGTCATTTCACTGTGGCTTTAAATGATGTTTGTGTTTTCCAGAGGCCCTGATGGAGCAGGCGATGATTGGTCCCTCTCCCAACCCTCTTATTTTGTCTTACCTCAAATATGCTATAAGTTCCCAGGTGAGAGAAAAAAATCAGTGTTCTGGAAAATGGTGTGTCAAAGAGTGTTATTGTTGTGCAAAAATCTTTACCTTCTCTCTCCTTAGATGGTGTCTTATTCCAGTGTGCTTACTGCCCTGAGCAAGGTAATTTCCACTTGAGGAAAGTTATGGCGTAATGCAGTTTACTGTAAGATATGAGAGCTTTTCATGAATGTCTCTTTTCTGATAGTTTGATGACTTTTCTCGGGAGCTGTGTGTAAAATCCCTGCTGGAGATAATGGACATGTTTTGCCATCGTCTCAGGTGTGTACAGTGATCCGTGACAGTGTTGTGCATTCGATGTCCTTAGTATTACCTGTGACACAAGTCTAACACGTAGCTGCATCAGTTTTGATGTAGGAGTTTTATGCCTGGTTTGAATTAAGAAAGCACAGTTGTCCATTTTTGTAATGATACATTAATACCTAATACAACCATAAAACTCAGTGAGTTATGACAAGCATCAGTGTTCACCAATTGCATAGAAACTATTAATAAACATAAAGATTATGTTTTATGAAGCTGAGAATTTAATTGAGTTTATTTACATCTTGCTTAGACAAATGTTATTCCGATTACTCAAACTTCTCTTTTTATCTAAGCCTAATGTTTTATTTTTTACTGTGCAGCTTCACTATTGCTTGGTTAAAAAAAAAAAAAGTTAAGATGGTTTGGGCAAAGTCACACAATTTCTTCGAATTTAAACAATCAACAATCTCTGACTCACTACCTCTCGTCTCTGAAGCTGTCACGGGAAAGCAGAGGAATGCATCGGGCTGTGTCGGGCTCTGCTCGGAGTGGTGGTGTGGCTGCTGCAGGGCTGTGCCTGGTACTGTGAGAAGCTCCGAGAACTGGGGCCATCAGCCAGCACAGAGGCCATTCTGAGAGGCTGCCAGGAGAGGCTTCAGAATTTGATGAACAGCACCAAGAACAGAGCCCTGGTCCACATCGCTCGGTTGGAGGAACAAGGTGGTACGATTGTGTGTGTGTGTGTGTGTGTGTGTGTGTGTGTGTGTGTGTGTGTGT
>NW_022280034.1:11007624-11013407 GCF_004355925.1 Anarrhichthys ocellatus
GTGTGTGTGTGTGTGTGTGTGTGTGTGTGTGTGTGTGTGTGTGTGTGCGTGCACGAGTTTACATAGGATTGTGCAAATACATTTGGGCACAAATGTCTATTTTTTCAATATAATCGTGGGTCTTCATTGTCAAAGCCAGAGTTTTAGTCACCAGTGATTGTCTATTAACTAATAACCAGCAAGTTGGATGTTAGAACAGGCTACCAGTCCTGAAACAATCAATTTTGGTCAAATCTTATTGTGCATAATTGTTGTGCCAGACATCTTACTGTGCTTCTCTTGTTATCCCTCCACAGGTTCTTGGAGCAACGTAGAGCAATCAGTGCTGAAAGTGACCGATGGCCTTGGCAGTGTACCGAACCAGACAATGAGAACCAAATTAGAGGAGAGCTTGTCACTAGTAAAAGGGTGACGATTCCTGCCTCGTTCCCAAATATTGAATACGTAGATCTATTTAACTTTGGCATGAGGCTGCTCTGCCTAGACGTGGCAATATATTCATTCAAAGTACATCACAAATACTCTTCGTCACGCTAAACTCTTCCCTCTTTCCTCAGTATTCCCATGATGCTGTCTGAGCAGAGTGACCCTAAGTTCCACGCCTCCTTTCCATCCGTCCACGCCTTCATCATGCTGGAGGGGACCATGAATCTGACCGGGGAGACACAGCCACTGGTGGAGCAGCTGATGATGATCAAGAGAATGCAGGTGAACATTTAGTTGCAAAGAAATGTCACGTTAAATCTTCCTTGAAATTGCAGTGAAGGGAAAAGTGCCTGAACAATCTTTTAATACCTCAAAATGAATATAGCTTGATGGTAGTTCATTTAACAAGGTACTTTTTTTATCAGAGTGGCCAGTGTTGTGTGTCTTGCAAAGAATTAACAAAGGGACGAGAGAGGTTCAAGATCAAACTTAATCCAAAGAGTCTTAATCTAACTTTCTCTGGAAAGAGAGTTTGTTTTTAATTGTTTTTCAGTTTCTTCCTACAAGAATTCCGGCACAAGTCATAATAAGACTCCTCTATTGTGTGCATGTCATTTATTATTTTAGCAGCAGTCTCTTTTTTTTTTTTTTGTCCTCCACAGCGAATCCCTGCGCATTTGTTTGTCTTGGAGATCTGGAAGGCCTGCTTCACTGGCCTCATCGAGTCACCAGAGGGCACAGAGGAGCTCAAATGGACTGCGTTCACATTCCTGAAGGTAAGATCTGTTTTAGAGATGAGAGCTGTTACCAGCTATCTGCTTGTGATCTGCCTCTCTGTCTGTCTTTCTCTTTCGCTCAGCCGCAGTGTTTAATGTCCTTTTTGACTTTAAATTGATGTCAAATTAAATGCTGATGTCCTGCCAGTTTTGAACTTTATTAGTTTGTTCATTTTCCTCTTTTAGGTTTTTATTGACGGTATTATTTTCACTCTCTAGTCTTTGCCTGAATTGACCGTAGTTTATTGTTACATCCAGTAATGAATTCAGTATATAAGGTAAACTGATGTACATCTGATAAAGGCACCAGAGACCGGATTACATAAGCGTTGTCGTATCTTTGCACATGCAACTCAGCCACAAATTCATTTCTTGTTTCTTTACATCAGATCCCACAAGTTCTTCTGCGACTAAAGAAGTATCCTCAGGGTGACAAAGGACAGGTACCACAATAGACTCACTGATGTCTTTCTAACAAATGAACACACTGGCACAATCATGAGCTTTTAGTAGTTCTAAGCAGTCTTGTTCTTAAAAAAAGCAATAACGTGGAAATGTAATGTGATGACACCGTTACTTTCACTCTTAACATGGCAAATGTATCTTTCCAGGACTTCATGGACGATGTGAATATTGCGTTTCAGTACTTACTCAAGCTCACACCATTACTGGACAAAGCTGATCAGAGATGCAAGTAAGTGCTCCGAAATCGTGCCACAACCATCTTCCCCTCCCCGTAATCTCACCGTCGGACATTCTAGATAAGAGAGCCAGGCTGTGACGCTTCACATTTTTCTCGTGCTTCTTCGCATAGTTGTGACTGCCTCGGCATGCTCCTGCAGGAGTGTAACAAGCTCGGTCTGCTGTCGGATTCAAACACAACCTGTCTCACTTCAAAACGGTACGGGTTCCCATCTCACAGTGAACACATGTGATGCAAAACTGTTCATAAAAAGGACAATTGTGTGTTGTTTTTTAATCTCTTTTCATTATTTTAGTTGGGATGAAGTTCAGTTCACCATATTCACACAATACACCATGTTCCCCCTCCACCCCGTGTCTGTCTCTCCTCTCCCCCCTTTCCTTCCTGTCCCTCTCCCGTTGCACATTTGATTCAGGACCGATGACAGGGAGTTCGCCCCGAGGTTAAAGACAGCAGAAAATGCAAACATCCAGCCTAACCCGGGTCTCATCCTGCGAGCTGAGCCCACTGTCACTAATATTCTCAAGGTAGAGCACCGTTTACCGGATCGAGGTTTTTACAAGGCATCCTCCGTGTGCTTTGTATAGATTGTATACCGTGAAGGAAATGTATGAGTGTGTCACTGTGAGTAAGTGTCTACAGGTGGCTCGCAAAGATCACAGAACTACGATGAGTACGCCGATGCAAAAAAAAGAACAAATGAGCATAACTCTTGCTGTTTCATTCATTAGACGGTAGATGCAGATCACTCCAAGTCGCCCGAGGGCCTTTTGGGGGTCCTGGGACACATGTTGTCTGGAAAGAGCCTAGATCTGCTCTTGGCGGCAGCTGCAGCCACTGGGAAACTCAAATCCTTTGCCCGGAAGTTCATCAAGTGAGTAAATGCAAAATAGATTTGCAAGTTAAGATAAATGGTCCCCTTAGTCACTAGAATGCTGACTTATTTATTGACCTTCGTGCCAATTAGCAGCCATATTTTAAAGGGTGGAAACTCCAGTTGGCCTAGGAAGTGGCTTTTCAACAGGATGTTTCATATCTTGTAATGTATTTTTATTTTTATTTTTTTGTTCCAGGCTTAATGAGTTTCCCAAGCACATCAGCGGCGAAGGATGTGAGTTGAAATACAAGAGCGACATGTTCCAATGTGGGAGTTTCTCCCCTCATTGACATATTGTTTATTAAGTGAGATACTAACATTGAGGATTTTTCCCCTCCTCCTCTTCAGCCAAGTCGGCGTCCGTTCGGGCCCTGCTCTTCGACATCTCCTTCCTCATGCTCTGCCATGTGGTGCAGACGTATGGCTCGGAGGTTAGTTCATGGCAATACAAGCTCGACAGGGAGAACAAAACAATATAATGATGTTAATGGGTGGAGTATTTTTCAGCAAATCAGTCTGCTCTTTCATGGTGAGGCCACAAGAGGTCCAGAGAGGGCTGTGTAGAAGTAATATAACATTTTCTGAAGCAGGTGTGCTCACTGAACGGAATATTGCAGATTTGATTCGATCTATGTCGTCTGTCCGCTTTGACCGATTTAAGCCTAAATTGATCCATACAGCACAAGGCCACCCCGTATCTCTCCTTTCCAGGTGATCCTCTCAGACCCCAGCCCTTCAGGGGAGACGCCCTTCTTCGAAACGTGGCTGCAGACATGTATGCCTGAAGATGGCAAGACTCTGAACCCGGACCACCCCTGCTTCAGACCAGAGCCTGGCAAAGTGGAGAGCCTGGTCACCCTGCTGAACAACTCCTCAGAGATGAAACTAGTGTAAGTGATGGACCTAATGCTTTATGCTTTATCCCCTTTACTGTCAGTCACTTAACATACTTTACCCAGCTGATGACAATTCTCACCTTATCATTTGGGGTTTTTAGACCACAATGCTGCTCTTGGTTCTTTATATTTTTAGTGGGCTCTGCTTTAGACTGGTGCCATCTTAACCGAGCCTTTTTTAAATGTGGATCTTAGACAAATAATGACTTGCAGAGTACAATAGTGGTTCATCTTATTTTTGTCATTATGGAATGAATGCTCTGAACACGGAAGAACTTCCTCTGACGTTTATCTCTTGTGACAGTCAGGTGAAATGGCATGAAATCTGCCTCAGCACGCCAGCAGCCATCTTGGAAGTTCTAAATGCATGGGAGAATGGAGTTCTCTCAGTGGAGGCAGTACAGGTCTGTTCAGCGTTTAATGTTCTTACTATTTTGTTTTTTTCCTTTGACTGGAAAATATTTTTCTGAGATTTCCTGAGTGTCAGTAGCTCACATGATGCTCAGTCAGTACCGGTAAGTTAGTTGATTCATTACTCAAGTGAGGGTGATGTATTCTGTGGAAATTGACAAGTAAAAATGTGTAAGAACTTGCATCAGCAGTGACGTCCCAAAGTTCTCGTTTTTTTTTTTTCCACCGGCTCCATTCAAGTTTTGACGGATGCTGTTTTAGTCAGAATCCTCTCTCCTTTACCCATACCCCGCACTCTTCTCACCACATCCTTCCTTCCTCTTTTTCCTCTTGCCGCTGTCATCTCTCTCTCTCTCTCTCTCTCTCTCTCTCTCTCTCTCTCTCTCTCTCTCTCTCTCTCTCTCTCTCTCTCTCTCGAGTGTAGAAGATTACCGACAACATCAAGGGCAAGGTGTGCAGTATGGCGATCTGTGCGGTGGCCTGGCTGGTGGCCCACGTCAGGATGCTGGGGAGGGATGAGCGGGAGAAGCCCCAGACTATGATCCGGCAGCTTGTGACCCCGCTGTACGGGGAGAACACTCTGCAGTTTTACAATGAACGGTACAAACATCAGAAACACTGACTCTTACTACACAGCCTCATCTTATGATCAGCTGTGGTCTCCCTCACAGACCATTAATACATGGATTCAAAAAAAAAATGATGTCCCTCTCTCACCAGCGTGATCATTATGAGTTCCATCATGGAGCACATGTGTGCTGACGTCTTTCAACAAACTGCCGCGACCCTGCGCCCCCCAATGGAGGGCCTGGAGCCGATCCCCTACCGCAACCTGCTGCCGGCCAAAGACCCCATCCACGTGGCCCTCAGCAAGCAGTTCCAGACGGTGCTGCGCAAAGGCTGGGTGGACAGCCGGGCCCTGCATCTGTTTGAGAGTCTTCTCAACATGGGAGGGGTCTTCTGGTTCACGAACAATTTGGTCAAGGTAAGAGGACAAAAACGTTAAAAAAATTTAAAAAAAAAAAGCCCACACAAAGAGCTCTTAACTAGAGTGCGGTCAACAGTCAGATCACTGCACTGCGTCATGTTTCAGGAGCTGCTGAAGGAGACTCGACAGGAGTGGGCCGACCGTGTGGCGGAGTTGCTCTACAGCATCTTCTGCCTGGACACTCAGCAGATCACCCTCACCCTGCTGGGTACCATACTGCCCGACCTGCTCACAGACTCCGCCCACTGGCACAGCCTGGCAGACCCACCCGGAAAGGCGCTGGCCAAGTAAGCGAAGTGACGTGACGGCGGCGGTGGTTTTGGGTACTTTTGAGATCAGGGGTGTTAACTTTGCTCTCCGGGAAACTCCGCAGGTTGTCTGTGTGGTGCGCACTGAGCTCTTACTCCTCTCACCACAAAGGCTCGTTCTCTGCTCGTCAACGCAAAAGGCAGCGGGAAGATATTGAGGTAAAACATTCACACAAGGCCATATTTGGCATACGGGTTGTGTGATGTGTCACTCTGTAAAACTCTTTTTTTCAGTGTGTTAAAAGGACATGTTGAAGTATGTGAATACTGTGATCTAATTCCTTTTATTTATATATATATATATATATGTATGTATGTGTGTGTGTGTGTGTGTGTATGTGTGTATGTATGTATATATATATATATATATATATATATATATATGTATGTATGTATGT